>NC_070646.1:10714238-11056738 GCF_947347685.1 Pleuronectes platessa | reverse complement strand
CTGTCAGGACGGTGTCTGGATATTGTCAGACAGGACAGGCCCACCCGCCTGGCTCTGCCTCACTCCACCCCGCTCAGCTCTGATGGATTGGGTTCCCGACGCACCTAGATTCACACAAACCTGCAACTTCCTGCCGAAATGAATCACTGCGTGTGAGAGAACAGATATTCACAGGAGAGCAATGCATTATACTACTTAGACCTGTTAGGGAGCTCTGATGTGATGTTATGCTTCCTGAGCAAATAAATTACTTTGGAAATGTCAACTTGAGCAGACCTGGTCATGGTCAATATCCAAAGGAAAATGAGAATGGCTGGCATCTGGCAAGTTTAGGATGTATTGATAATGACTAGCAATTAATTAGCATCAGAATGGTTATGCTTTGAAAATGCTTGTCTGTTTGTCCATAGAACACAGTGTAATATTTAGTGTGTACTCTTCAGAAACTACACATAAATGTTTTTGTGTCAACCTGTTTTGTTTGTTCGGAGACAAAAAAATGTCAAAATAATACAACAATTCCTGGGTCCACCCCCTTTGAAGTTGATAGTTTCTTCCTTGGCCCAAACTCCATTCTTCCACCAAGCCTTAATAAAGTCTCTTCAGTAGTTTTTGTGTAATCGAGCAGACAAACAAACAAACAGCAGTGGAAACACAAACAAATTCTAAAAGGGAACACGAAAGAGGACAAACACACACAATAATTGCAGCCTGTTAGTTTGCCCTCGTGTGACCAGGGGCCAACCTTCTAAAAATCAGTTGAGCAGGATAGTCAAACATACAGTAGTTTGTGAATATATGGACTATATGGAGTATGATTTTCATAATGAGATTCATGAGACATATTGTATCGTACACATTCCTCCTACACGCCTCTCCCATTTACCAAACAGAGTAAAGTAAGTAGACTATAAGAGACAGTTTGTGAAGTTAACCAGGACACCTGAGCAAATATTTGATATACTATATATATTAAACTATGTTGATTCATACAGTTGGTAAATTTTGTTAGATCCCCCTCAGTTCCCCTGTAACGTTAAAAGTAACACAATGGAAGAATTGCTCTCAGTGCCACTCGGGTTGCCCCTACAGGTGGGAGGCGTAATTTATGTTTTTACCAATCGTAAATACAACTCTTCTTCCTTTCCTCTGACAATGTCCTCATTGGTTCCTTCTCTCGCTCTGAAATGATGTACATACAGAATACCGAGCTAAGATTTTCTTACAGTTAGCTGCTAACTTTAGCTCATAACTCCCGCTCTGGTTGTTGTGTTTTTTGTATGATGTTTACCGTAATGCGTGTTGCAAATGTTCCTGCCTGGTACACAGGAGTTACATTGGGCAATTTTCCAGAGCACTGTGATGTGGCAGGGATGCCAGTCTCCCAATGATAAGTTTGTGGTCCATCAAAATGATTTTAAAGGAACTACTTTTTAAGGTGAAAATAAATAATACGCAATGTTGATTTGACGCTGAATTGCACCGGTAATTTAACATACCAAAAATAGAATATTCTAAGTGTCTCTTGAGTGTATCAAGATAACAGGTGTCTCTGGTTTCAGGTTAAGTAATTCATGTTCATTTGAATATTAGTGCAGAGATCTTTCTGTGTTTCTATTTGTACATTGGATGCAAACGATTGTATATATCAGGACACAGGAAAAATGTAATATAAAGAAACTGGAGATCAGTGATTTGATAAGCTGACGACCTGACTGATCGTGTCGTGACGGCATCTGGCAACACTTTGTAATAATGGCTGCTGCCCTGACTATCAGGCGTGAGCGCTGTGGATAACTCTTTTATCTCAACATTGGAATTTCTAATTTTCTGATTTGTGAAAGCCTTACTTGTGGAGAACTCAGAGGTTTTGGTTTGGTCTGCTGAGATGATACCCAGCTGTGGCTGAGAGACCCTAATATCTGAAGTGCGTCAGGAGCTTTTCTTGCCACTGTTGCTGTTGTTTGTCTTTTCACTCCTGCGTAACATGGAGTGACTTTATACGGTTGATGTAATCCTTAAATGTGCCGAGCAGATGTAGAGTCGATTTCGTTACAACACATTTGAGCTATTTGCTGGAAGACATTTTGTTTTGGCGTGCGTCACTCCTCTAGACAGGATTATTCGATCCTCGACAAGCAGTAAAGACATGCAGTACAGCCTCCTTTATGATTTATAGTCCCACACACACAGAGGCAAAAAATCTATTCAGCATCATTCAATAAAAGTGGATTCTGGGTTTAAAACGTATCATGTGTAGAGCAAAAAGATTTGTGGCTTAGGAGATAATATCTAAAGTGGCATTTTATACATTCTATAATTTGTGTGTGAGTTTGCATATACAGGCTGTGGTGATCCTGCTTCCTGCAGGGACCATGTGATGTCAGCGGTTGGTGGGCCACTGTGGCCACCCAGACAGCTGGTGTAGAGCAACAGACGACCTGATGGGTTGCCTCAGCATGATGAACACACCTGAGGCTCTGTCCTTTCAGGATCCTCGCAAACGGCTGGAGCGTCGGTTTTGGGCAACGCTCCAACAAAAACACAGGACTCAACAGAAACCAAGTTTGAAGGCAAGGCTCATAAAGTCACTAATCACACTTTTATGTTTGCTAACAGTCTGCTCCCACCGAGGAGAGGCCTCTTTAATGAGACTGCGTTCAGTTCTTCATGATGGAAGGCTCAGTAAAAGCCATCGCTCTGGTTGCACATTTTTTAATAATAGCCAAACCAGTGAGGCAGAAAAAGCCTACATGGTTGTTGCAATACCAATACAGCACAGACATTTCAAGACCTCTCAAATCCATTGTCTGGTCCTCTACCTAATCATGGAATCCTCTCCCAGAGGAATCAGGTCCAGACACTCCCAGTTCCTCCACGTCCTAATCTTCCTGAGAAACCAAGGTGGGACACCTGGGTGAAAAGGTCGCTGTCCCTAGCATTCCTGGCTTGGCAGGGGGGCAAGGTTTGAGTTGAAATGTAGGGGCAGGGAGATGTAAGCAGGGGCATTGTATGTCCAGGGGAGGTAACCTAGTTGGGTTTGGCACTTTAGCTTTTGTTGACGTTTTTTGTTGCCATTGTTGGCCAGACTTAACATTCCTCCTGGCTCTCCCGTGAGTGTGTACTGGAAAAAGGTGGCGGTAAGGGGGAAAGATGACAAAACAGATGGGTTTTTAAATCTTATGGGAAACAATAGAGGGTGTCCCCCCTGAGCCATTTTGGGCCCTCGTGGCCTTCAGGGCCTTGAGCAGAAAACTGCATGACAAAGATGGTAAACTAGCAGAGAAAACATGGGCGACCTGAGGAAAGATTTCCTCATGACTGTACCTAACTCGGAAATCAGCTACTACTTGATTTTCAAAGCAAAATATGAGATTCCAGCTTAATTTTGTCTTATCCTGCGTCTAACCTTGGACCATTAGTGTATTTGCTTCCTCGGGATGTCAGACTAGATGGTTAGCTTATTGCTCTGGAGGTTTCAGTCCCACTCCTCTCATAATTCATTCTCTTGCCCATGTTAAATTTTCACTTGCCAAAGTTCACACGTCTCAGATCATCTCCAAGGCTTGGTTTGTCAAATGTTCCTTCCAGATGACCTCCATCAAAACGACAATTCCTTAGTTTGCGTGAAGCGACGTATCCAGAGCTAATGGAGTCAAGTTCTGGTCATTTCAAGCTTCACCTGCCTCCTGGTCGGTCAGATCTTGACGCAGCCTCCTAACGCAGATCTCCTCCATCAGGTTTCCCATTGTTACCGGCCTGTCTCGCTCCTCCTCGGGTGGTTTTCCAAACAGATTACAAGTAAATGGATTGTTTTACCCCGGAGCCTCCTGTCACTGAAATATGGATGTGTTTGAAGTGCTAACCCCTGGACACAGCCGATGAAGAGGTTACAGGATTGTGTGTGAGCCGGATCACTCTCTGCTGGCATTATCACCAACAGTTCGTTATGTCTGCTAAAGCTTGGCTGAATTCCTTAAGCCAAGATTGCTATCCGCAGGTTTTTGCTTGCTCCCCAGTTTCTGTCTCTGCATTCTACAGAAACACTTTCTGTCGCCATAAATAAATACGTGATACATTGGATGCATTGTTCTGGCAGATTTTGTGCTTGTAAATTAGGTAAGCTTTGCTACGCAAAAGAGAAACAATGCAGCTAGTCGTCAGCCTCCCCCCAGGCCTTACTGTATTTGTCTACACATGCAGATTTTCAGAAGTAGCTATTTCTGTTATCTTGCGAGAAAGAGACTTTCCTTTCTGCCTCATTCAAACAGGAGAGCTGCCAGAGCTCTGTCCATCAGATAAGAGATTTTTGGGTCAGGCACATAAGAGGAACATTTTGCTCGGAGCATTTTTTTGACGCAGTTACCAGGCAGAGGTTTTTTCGTGGCGGGCCCTGGGGAGCAGATTATGACTAATGAGGTCCAAGTTAATTTGGCCAGAGGAGGCAGCTGGCGAGAAACTGGCCCCAGTTTAAACCATTATCTGGAGATCTCACTGTGGGCCAGACTCAGGGACAAACCCACAGGAAGTACATCACTGTCGACGCCGGTCACGTCCACCACAAACGAGCTACAGTGACTTATAAGGAAATCTTGGAGAAGACGAGACATTTGCAATCACCAAAGACGTTCTCACTGCTGAAATGATTTTATTGTGCTTTTTAATTACTACACCTACAAAATGATACGTGTGATTGTGGCAGATGGCAGTGTGGTTTCATAACACCTGTTCCCTGGTCCCCTGTGTTGTCCGTTTTGTTTTTGTGCTCATGTTTTAACAAGAGCTTTGTTATTCCTTGTTATTCACAAGGGATGAGTAACAAGTTGTGATGTTTGATATAATAAATTCTGCTCATTTCTACTCTAAGTTCTATACAATTTTAGGATCAATGATGGATTTTACAAAATTAATGCCAAAACAAATACTTGAATAAAATGTCTCCATGAATTTGACGAGATGGTTTCCAGTCTAGTTTTTCCGGTGTGAGGCCTGCGTGGTCCCCGGTGAGCAGTTTTGTTTTCCCCTCCTGTTGTTTTATTGACACCCCTGTGTCATAGCTGACAAACACAGATAAGTAATCAGTAATTGTTTTGTGGTTCTCTCTCCCACAATCAATTATTATACCTCCCCAGCAATAATTTCCTTGTTTGATTTAAACACAAGCTCCCCCTAGGTAAGTCATCAGGGCTAATTGAGACCTGGGGAGCTCCGCTGAAGGACATTGTCGGCTTGCAATGGTTTGGTGATGACGTGCAGGTCCCCGTTGAATGTTTTATCAATGACAAGATGACATTAATAAAGGCAGACAGGAAACCAATCAAATAAAGTCTCTACCGCCCTATTTCTTTCATGCAATATTCTTCAGAATCAGAATCAGAATCAGAAAGTATTTATTGCCAAGTAGGTTTACACCTACAAGGAGTTTGCTCTGGTTATTGGTGCATACAATGAACTTAGAAACATAAAAACATAAAACACAATAAATACAACACACATAAGAAAAGCAATACAAAGAAACAATATATATTTACTCACTATTTACTTCTTATTTACTCCCTTTTTCTAATATTTATACAAAGTAACATTTATTTAGACATAAACATATCTAAATAAAACATATAATAGATAAAAGATATGAAAGTGAAGTAAAAAGTGAAATGCAAGATGCAAGACAGTGAACAGTGTCAGATTGCAATATGCAATATTACAATATCATACCATTGACTGATAACAATATGATTGATAAAAATAAAGAAACCTAAAGCACTTTTAAACTCATACTTGTGGCAGCAGCCAGCCATTCACATTACCAAGGTGTGGGCAGCAGGTGTGGTAGTAATCTGGGACCCACCCAGTTTGCAGGGGCCCCTATTCACCCTCAGCCTGTAAGGTGCCATCCATTGTGTCCCAGTGGCTGAAGAGGAGCACAGGAACAGGACAATTATGACATTATGGCCCGGTGGCTGAGCAGCAGTCCCAGCTGGTGAGAAACCGGAGGAAGGAATGAGCATCCAGAGAGCAACTGTTCCCGCATGGGAAGCAATCCACCACATAGACAGAGTATGTTCAGTCCTCATCAGGGGCTGGGGCTGGAAGCAGAGGGCTAACGACTTAATCCAACAGGGATTTGATTTAATTCCAGTTTTCTTAACAAACATTTATTGTCTCATTCTGCCCATTATCTGAGGTCATTGTTGTTTGGGTTCATTTAAAAATAAATCAGGCCCATGATGCAAATTAAAGAGCTCAACAATGCACAATGCCAGTAGGAATCGTAAAATATAAATACCATTGTAGGTTATATCCGAGTCAGGGCTGCAATATTTCCCCTATTCTCCAGACATGTAAGCCAATCACAGCTCAATGAAATGTGTGGAGAAGGTAAATTCAGCTGATTTACGCATCAAGTGTTTGGCAAATCACATCAAAGCTTTCAGGATGGATTGGTCTACAGTACCTGGCTGTGTTCCCAGTCCAATAAATAACATAATTAAATGACAAATAAACACTGTAACAAGACTTTGATTGATTTCTGTCTTAATTAACCCCAACATTATTTGAGTATTAAATCATATCCTCCCAGATGGGAAGTATTTTTATGATCAGTTGATCAAAATAAGGGGATCATCAATTAATCCTCTCTATGTGTGTGTGTGTGTGTGTGTTTGTGTGTGTTTCTGTGTGTGTGTGTCCATCCTCATGCCCAACCTCAACATTCATAATGCTTTCCCTTATTCCTCCTGGTAATTTATTCATTCATTTATTGTAGTTCCTCCAAACATCAGTTTCATCTTCATATTACCATACAGTGCGGGGAAATATTTTAAATTGCAGATATGACATCTACTCCATCACCATCTAATCTGCATTCCTGTTTAGTTCCACTCAGTCCAGGTGTTTGTGTCTCTCGCGTCATTGCTTCATCCTCTAAAGCACGACCACTTTGACATCAAAGCAGAGGTGTGTTGTTCCCTCTCCACGCTGAGGAGGATGTCATGGGAGAATGACCCTGGGAGCAAGAGGGCGCTCCGGCCCCAGGACGATGTGTAGATCCATTCGCCTCAGAGGTGCGGTCAGTGCATTCCTCTGTGTGTCCGCGCTGTGGCCTGATGGTCGGCAAAACATAAATCAACAACATTCAAACTAAAGCCCCTTTTTCCCTGGTTAAAAAACCCAATAACATCTGGCTTTTGTCTGCAATGTGAATGGAAACAATCAGCATTAACATTAGCTCTTGCTCTGATCGGCGGTGATGTAAAACATGACACCTGAGTGAACACGTTCATTTCTTCTTCTTCTTTATTTTGGCAGTCTAGACGCTGAGGCTGCATGTTTTCCAGCACAACGTTATGACACCAATTGATTTTCCGAGGGTTGATGCGTATTGTCATGAACACTTGTATGCATTTTTTTAGATAGGTGTTAGAGCTTCTCAATTACCCGTACGTTTGTGATACCGAACACGACTTGGAAAAAGAAAGCGAAAAGCAATCTCAGCTACTGGCGATGGGAAACGAGTCAGTCAGCTTTGGAAAACACGGGTATAAGAATGACCTGATTTCCACTTTTTGACATCTTTAACACTTCGGCTGTCATCACACCCCTCGTGCTTGGTACACAGCTCCAGCTGCTGCTTCCATACACATCACACAGGTTGCTTCCTGTGGGATTTTAATCATCAAATAGATGGACTCAACTTATAATTCTATACTGTCTTCATTTATACCATCCACCTTAAGTTGAGGCTTCCTCCTGCATGTAAATTTCCCGGAAGTCTTTCTTTAGGGATCGGGTTGTTTTGCCCTTTTGCTCCGTCCAGTTGCATACCTGAAACTGACGCTGTAAGTAATAAAGAAGGACCTTCTTTGATGTGATGTCCCACCCAGAGGCTTCTCCCTCCGAGCAGACAATACTCAAATTCATTACTGGAGCTGCCTCTTCAAAGCTCAGCCACTCTGCGCCGGGAAACTCTAAACTTAGGCCCCAGACAGGCCCTTTTTAAACACCCACTCACCCCCTGGGCGCTGAGGTGGTGGCTGGATGAGTCCACATAAGTCACGGTGACCTGCACATATCCCCCCCCCCCCCCCCCACACACACACACCCTTGTTAGCCCTGCAGCACCACACCTATCCCCCTCAGGTGACAGGTGGATTATTGGGCATCGGTATTTCTGCATTTTCTTGCCCAGTAGCTTGCAGCACGTTGATCGCGGGAAAATGTCGCAAAAGAGCCGCAGCGATTTTTTTTGCTGTACAGGGGTTTTAAAGTGTTTTTAAGGTGTCAAACTCGGACTCCACGCGACGTAACAATGAAAGTTAATCCCCAGCGTCCATTGATTTTTATTGCTTGTTTTCAAAGCATCACTTTACACTTGAGTGTGTTTGTTGTTGCGGTGTAATCCCTTGTTATGACTTCAAATGGACTGAATGGCTGGTTGGCTGCCCAGGAGACCATTGAGCCACTTGAGTAAATCAAAAAGGTGGACTTGTTTAGGGAAGGGGACAGCGAGGGCTGATCCCTAACAAAAATGTTCACGTGATCTTTCCCACTGTATGAAGATTATTTTAGAGACTGTACAGCCTTCTCAAATAAACACTGCTTGGCTCAACTTCTTTGAATTTTTAGAGGATTTTAGTTGTGCCCAATTGACAGGGATACAGATCCAGTTAAATCTCCACACGAGTAAGTCACCACACACGCAGGGGGATGCTCTTACATAACTTGATATCCTGAGGTGGGAGTTCGCCCCTTGGGTGGTAAGATGTTGAATGTGTCAGAAAAAAACTGCACATCTCAGTTTCTCATTTTTCTCTCTCTCTCTCTCTCTGACCCTGTTTACCAACTGGTTGCCAAGTCTGATGTCAGCCCACTGCACTCAGGGTCCCCAAGCGAGTGTACAGTTTCTGTTTTGACACTCGTTCCTAATTACACATGTAAATGATTGATCACCTGGGCTTGGCAGGGGTGAGCAGAAATGGACGTCCTTGTTAGGTGATGGCGCTGCGATTATGTCAGAGTCCAGGATGGTTTCTGCTGCCAGGTACAGTGGTAACAGATACCTGCAATGGCCCGAGAGTCAGGAGATTAAGTTCTAAGCATCCGCCATTTGGACCTAAGACTTTCCCTATTAGCGGTCCTTCAGGAGCAAGATGCACAGGTGTGGCTAGATATCTATGGCTCTTTGTTTGGTCTAATCCCACACGGTTTAAAACCGAGGCTCACAGTCCGCACCTTAAAACCGATGCTAATTCACCTGAGGGGCCTGGCAGCTGAATGCAAAACTCCATCTACTTTTGTGAAATGTGATTTGGCTAATTGATTTTGGAGTGGCCAGTCTGGAGGGCCTGGGGGTGAAAGAGAACAAGAATGGACTGTGGTGGAAGTTGATGCTGTGCAGCACTGATGAACCTGATGCTACAAGGGCTCCCTCCTCTCAGGCGTGAAATGATGCTAAATATAACACAGAGACACCTCTACTCAAATCAATGTGAAAATAAACAGTGGGCCGCAGTGAGAAAGCATGTAATGCTTTTACAGATGTGGCGAGAACCTCTGTCAGGCAACAGCTGTTGGTTTGTCTGTGCTTCAGGTATGGAGCCAATCTGAGGGCCAGGAGGGTTTTAACCCCAATCTTCTCCTCTCTCCTCTCACAGCCTGGCACACATTGGCTGTGCAGCTGCACTTCCCATTGATCTACCGGGCTGCCTGGATGGCTGGCTGGAGGGAGATAGATTGGAGGGGAAATGGCTTAATTGTCCTCACTCTCACTGCTGGAATGCAAATAGCCCTCCACCGCTGGCCTCCACTGTGAGGAGAGCCCCTCGTTGTGAGACCAAGCTCCTAGTTATTGTGGTGAAGGATATAAAAAACTATGAAAATATTACAAAATTAATTATTAATTCAAGTGGACTCACCAGCCAGCGTCAACATGGGATTGGTCAATTATAAAAATAAAAAATAAAAATATGCATTTTACCTTTGGAATTGTTATTTTTCCCAATTAGTTTTGCTCTAATAAAGAAAAAAAATTCTGCCTCATAGAGTACCAATACCAGTCATCAGTCAGAGGTCAAACAGATAGTCAGGTGAAGGGTCATGACTCACGTAGAAAAGGTAGGAGATGAAAGAGTTAAACGCTGAGGCGTATGTATCCTGTCTGACTTTGATCTCTGCCTCAGGTAGCCATCAATCTTGGCGAGGAGCTGATGGGAGGCTGCTCCCTCTTCGAGCGGGCTTGCTCAGACCGAGACTGTCTCCTGACTTTGACAGGAGGGCTGGCATGACATGCCAGACAATCACACTAAGCCTAGAGTCCACAACAAATCCTCTGAAGGTATTTCTATTTTAATTTTCCACTTGGTCTGAATTTATCCTCCTGTTCACCAGTTCTATTTTACTTGGTTTTAATTAAGACAGAAGGAGCCTGGTGATGTAGGACAGGAATGCCGGCAGGGAGGGAGCAGAGAGGGCATGTTTTGGTGAGGTTCAAAGATGAAATGAGCAAGTCTCCGAAGGCTTTGATGTTTCTTGGCAGGCTTCAGACAGTCACTGACAATCTGATGATCTGGAAGCGCAGGCCTTTTTGAATCTCCGGCCCATCCTGGCCCCAGTCGTCTCGCCCTCCAGTGACAAAAGCTTTAATATGACAAGGTTAAACACCTGAAGCACTGCAGCAAAATGGTCACGACAAAGCTGGGGTCAGGGGTGCAACTTTAAATGGTGGGAAGCTCGGTAGTTTACTATGACTGTTCACTTATTAATGGATGTTTTACACAACCCCTCTCGTCTTTGTTGTCTTGAAGTTCATTTGATCAGTAACTAAAGCTGCTGTGATCAATATATTTATGCCAGATAACTACTTCTGTGGGAAGGGCGGTGCTTGTCTTGACAGAATATTGTCAAATCTACATTCCCCTCAGCTTTCCAAAGATTTACGTCCTCTTTTAACTCGTTCTTTTTCCTTTTCTTGCCTGAACTTTACTGTTCACCACTATGCTCAGCCTGGTTTTTACACACACAGGAAGCTCTAATAAACTCACTGCAAACTACCTGCTCAGCACTAAACAGCAGGCAGACAAACCCTGCGACTTGTTGTTGAGACGACTTAGGGTTCATCTCCAAATGAATGCAAATTCTGCTTTGTATCTGCTGGATGTTGCAACTGTTTCAACTGTTGCAAAAAAAAAAATATTGCTTGTAAATGTATTTTTGTCTAAGGTCTCTTTATTTTGCTGCCTAAAATTCTACTATACAAAATAATTTTGTTCTCAAATTTTAAGAAAAACAACCTTGTCAATAATATTATTATAATAATAACAATATTGTAAAACTAATAATAACTTGGAACACTTTCATTGCTTTCAGTCCGGATGGAATTTTCCTGTGATCTACTGCCAATCCTTTTCTACATGTTTACATTTACGCTGCACTGACAGGAGTTTCCTCACATGCTCCTGTGCTGCATGATTTAAAAGAACAAATGATACACGCAATCCACACAATCTTAATATCAGTTGGCTCTCTCAGAGCTTTTCTTTGAGTGACGCTGTCATTCGATAGGGCAGCGTGGTACAGGCTGGGTGCTGCAGGGCCATTGTGTCCCATTGTAGGTCACAATGGAACTTAACACTTGACAGAGCCAGGGCTTGTTGTCAGCAGCTGAACTTGATCCCGTCAAGTTGTTCCCACTAAAGAGCCATGAAGGAAGGGCATTGACCTCACGGCTGTGCAAGCTGTATATCAAGCCAAATATTAATTCTGCATTCAAAGGATATTCATGTATAATAGAAGTGTATATATAGGTCAAATGTATTTTTTGGTAAGTTCTAACAGACCAGTTTTGGATGTGCGGTAAGGAAGGATGCCCAGGCCACAGAAGCTTGTCATCCCCGTCACCTCTGGCATTTCCAACTGACGCTTGCCTTGCACACTGTTGCCCTGCAGACCACAAAAGGGGGTTCACGTTACCCAGAGGGACAGGTAACTTCAGATGGATAATCCTTGGACCTGGTGAACCTGTCTTTAACAGGGGCCTACAGTCTAAGCTTGGCCACCCTGAGCCATGTGGCATTGTGTGTTGATTGGGTGTGCATGTGGGACTCCCCTGGGCAAATCATTGTCCGTTCTGCACTCCTCATATTGTTTTCTTGTCTAAACATCTGCAGCTTGTTAAACCTGTTGGCCTTTCTTGTGAGATTGTGAGAACTGCGAATCGTGTTCGAATATTGTCTCTAGATGAGGTTTGTGGCCTGAACACATTGTCGCGCTCATCTGCATATATTTTCCTCAGAGGGGGCCGTAGTAGATGTTCTCTGACACACTGGAATGTAACGTCAGAGGGCTCCTCTGAAATCTTAGATACTTGTAAACACACAGTTAACCGGCTGCCAGGGCGGCTGTTGCCACTCCCCCAGATGTTTGTGACCTCTCATGAACTTGCCATCTCAGCCACCAGGCCTGGCAGGATTCTCCCACACAGAGACAAATGTCTCGCTCTCAGCCACTCCTCCAGCCGCTGCCACCTTCTTGTCGCCCCACTGATCCATGCCAGCTTCCAGCTTTTGTTTTTCTACCCGCCTTCTCTTTGGTACTGGGGGCAAGATTTACAGTGGAAAAATATAGTATATTTTTCCCCCCATGTTGAGCTGTTGAGTCTGGAATGTGTGTTTGGGCAAGATTTTGCGAGGAGTGTGAAAAAACAACAGAGCTGTAAACATGGAGGGTAGACCCAGACTGGCTTCTTTGTTCCAGATGTGCAGCAGGCACACACACTGCTGGAGCAGCTCCAGCCAAGTAACCCAGTGTAACCCAATACACTGCCACCACTGTCCCACTGTGTGTCCATCAGCTGGGCGCGCACTGCATCCACATAGACAGGTTACTGTGTGAATCCGCAGTGTGTGTGTGTGTGTGTGTGTGTGTGTGTGTGTGTGTGTGTGTGTGTGTGTGTGTGTGTGTGTGTGTGTGTGTGTTTGTGTGTTGCATGCGTACGTGCGTGCGAGTGTTTACGCGCTCCAGCACCCACAGTCAGAATTGTTACCAAATGCGTATTTGGATGACTGAGGAACTTTCGAAAAAAAAATCAACAGTGTATAATTTAGACGTATGACCGCAAATGAATCCATTTAAATCAGATGCGCCCTGTTTGACACCGGGCTCAGGTTGCACCACCATCATGCAGAATGGTTTCTGTGCGTATTACGCTTAACGGAGTCCAGACGGTCTTTTTTTCTCCGGACTTGCCAAGGCCTCTATATCCAACCAATCAATTAAAAGTTTAAGTCCAACAGTCAGCTGCAGTGGCCGATGCTGCTGTCGCCATCTGTCTGGCAACAATTATGCCAAGAGATGAATTCAAAGCTCAAACCCCAAAAGATCCGCCACAGTCCGACGTTTCCCACGCGATTCTATTCAATTTGACTCACTTTACTGTTGGGAGTTATTTGTGTGATTTCATTTTGAATTTTCTCGTTGCTTCTACTGTTTAACCGTTTTTTCCCCCGCAACCTTCAGCTCGATCTATTTTTCTCTTCTTGTTTTTAAAGTGGTGCAAATATCCTCCATTAATAAATGGGATTATTATTATAACAGTTTTAGTTCCAATAAACGGGCCAGTAAAATAACAGGAACAATTCAGGAGAACTGAACGTGTTAGGACGTGAATGGCCATGCGAGGCCATCGCCAAAATATCATCAGATAGAATAATAAAAACAAGGGGCCATGACAGTAAAAACGAAGTGAAGAGAAAAAAAAGGTAGAAACAATTTTTTTTCGGTTATGCTTTTTACTTATTTACAGACACAGTTACAGGAACAATCAAATATTTCCTTTATGAAGAATTATTCAATATAGTATTATGCTGGTCTTGATTTCCCTGAAAACGAGAAATAAATAATTCACTTACACATCTTTCATTAATTAAAGTGTTTTTGTCGTTTCTAATCATCATATTACAAGGATAGAAAATGATAAACACAGACAAAGTAATTTAAAGAAATTAAAAACAGACCAAGCCAATGGCAAATAATAACTTTTTAAAAAGGTGAGCAAAATAACCCATGAGATTTATGTTAGGTTTAATATGTCATCACACACAGAGAACACACCTAAATGCATTTACCTAATACAATACTTAAATACTGAATTCAAATTCAATTACAGCTAGTAAGAAACTTTGGAATCTTAATATGCCTTGGCATTAAAATATATGTAGCATTATTATTAGTTTGCATTGTTTTGATAAATATATATCATAAATATTTATGTGTGTAATATACAACATAAGTCCTTATATATATATATATATATATATATATATATATATATATATATATATCCATATTAAATTAAACAAATAAATAAACCAAATATTATTAATATGATAACATAACACAATAACTTCTCACCTTAAAATGGTTATTTCTATAGCTGTTAATTCATAGCATGTTGTATGTTATTAGTATGTCATATACAAATATATATACATTTTCCAGGACACTATCCCATAACCAATAAATAATTCAATGCTCATACAGTAGGAAATAAGGACACTACCTGGATGACATTAATATATTACACGATCGCATATTTCCCTGAACCAAATGTGTAAACGTTAAATCTGTCTGCTCCTGAGACTTCACACAGGAGTGATGCTGATCATGTAACACTGGTGAACTCTCTGGGCCCTCGGAGGCTGCCAGCACAGGCGTCTCGCTCGCACACACAGACACACACATCAGCAGCAACATGGCTGCACTTGAGGAATGAGACGCCGGCCGTGGAGATATGAGTGTTCCAGTGTGATGGCGCCTGGAGGAGAGATTAGACCGTTCATCCTCTGCACTGCTCGGGCTCCTCCTCTGCCCCCTTCTCTTCCCTGAGGCAGAAAAAAGTCGGTTGTATTGTTTGCATTGGCTTTCTTGATGCAAATGAATTGGAAAAACATTGGTGGTGTACAGTGTTTTGGTGTTTTAACGGCAGACACCTGCTCACTTTTGCACGTGTACAAAACAGGCAAGCAGAGGACACATAAAGACTAAACATTAATATCTTTACCTATAAAAACACACATAAAAGGTCAATATACAGGGAAATAAACTGATAATATCACCCCTTTTTCATTTGCACTAAAAAACTTACTCTATATTTTCCTGTTTCAAATGGTTTACCCCCAGGTTGATTATGTGAATCATTTTAATAACTAGATAACTGTGTCACACCACTCTTTAGCATCACACCCATCATACTGTTCTGCTGAAACGGGACATGCGGGTCTCTACTCTTGTCTATTATGTGGTGAGCTGAGCCTAACATAATAAATCCTGGCATCCTGTCAGGGTCATGCACTGTCAGTCTGAGTCTTGGCCTCGGCTCGGTCCCAGCAACAGAGGGTTACTTGTAAAACATGACGTGCAAGTGCAGAAGATCACAGCCGATGCAGTCGCCTGGGAATGTGCTTCTTGGTTTGTACACAAAGAATGCTGTCACTCTGCATCAGGGCCATTCGATCAACAAACACGACTGGTGCGTGTGTGTGTGTGTGTGTGTGTGTGAGAGAGACCCAACACACCTATTTCAAAGACACCGCAGACATGTCGAGAGGAGACTCCACTGAGTCTGGGCCTGGTTCCGGGGTAGGCCTGGTTTCAGCATCATCCCTTTGCGTGTATCCAACGAGCCACAGCAAGGACTCATCCCTGTCCTATGACTGCAGGGCCCGCCTTTGTTTCTCACCCAGAATACACACATAATTACAAGCCTTAAAGAGCCGCCTCCTCACCTTCCTTTCTCTCTCCTCCTCTGCCTCGTACACCCCTCGTGCCCACACCTTATCTCCTGACAGATATGAACATCCAGGAGTCAATCCCCAGCATTCAGCTCGGTTCATATACGCCCATGGGCCTCTTTGTCTTCAAAGGATTGGATTTTGTGTTTATCTCTGTTGGGCCTCCCTGCTCCCATTCCTCACTTCAGCAAAGTGGGACTCTGCCGTGAACTGAAGGTTGTTCTCCTGCTGATAACGCGGCCTCTAAATGCAGCACCTGCTCCCAAAGCAACTCACTGGTTGCCATGATGAAAATATTGCCACCATAATCCCGCAACCAATAATGCTGCGGTAAATTCCTAATGGACATAGCCACAGTGTCGCACTCTGTAATTTCCCCAGAGAGGATTTACAGCTACAGGCCTCATGTATGAAGTCAGAAACATCTTGCCCACAATTAGAATCTGGCCTCTCAACATGCTTTTTTAATTTTTCAATTTTTTATTGTGACTAAAATGTTACTATGATAATAACTTGTGGCTTTGTACTGGCCGACTGCTTTGCTGAGGCCGTTGAGGGATCGGGAAGCGGTCCAGCCTCCAGCAGTGCTGCTGTATTCCCAGTAGCTGCACAGGCAGGGTAGGACATGACCAAAATGACGGGGTTGGACTGCAGCTCGGCACCACGCTGGAACCCACCAAACACTCCGTTTCTAATGTGATTGCAGCCTGCATGTGGATGAAAGGTGACATCTGTATCAAACTTCCCTGCAGCTCGTAGATTTGACTGAAAATATCTCAAGTTATCCACACACTTCCTCCTTTCACTGTTTCTCTGCACCTGTGGATTGATTCCGTGCTCAAGGGTTGAGTCAATAAGGGGCCGAGATGGAGACAGGGTTGCTCTTTGAGGCCCTGCATGCTCGCAGTTTTCTCCCCCCCTCCCACAACTTATCCACATGTACCTTTGTGACTTGTGCTGAGTCTGCAGTGTACACCGCAGTCCCACCCTCCTCTGGCAGGTTTGTGTTTCCCCTTATTTTATGAAACCCCAACGTTTAGTTAGAAATAATATGAGTGACATGTGGGCTGAGTATTTCTGTTTCATATAAAACTAAAGTCCAACATTCTTTGGGGTACAGAGTTGGTCATAGGAACATTTTTCATTCAAATGGCATAAACACTGTGTACTTGTATAAAGTATTTGACCTGCTCTACTTTTTTCTACTCATTAAGAGTGATGCAATTGAGCCTAATTTAATAATCACATCAGTTAATAAGATCAATTTGCATGTTGACACGAGGAATGAGTGTTGGACGAGCAATCTGATAACATGAAACAAGCTTGAGTCAACGTGGTGGCCTGTAAGCAGCCACAAGGAATGTTGAAGGGTTTGTAGACTGAACTGTGAAACATCGAACCTTCCGTCTGTTTATGATAGACTATCCTTTTGAAATTGACTGTTTAATCCTTTTTACAATTTGAAAAATTTTAGAATATCATACAATGATCCTAAAGATTTTGAATGTGTTTGTGTTGGCCCCTCATAAATAATTTACAATGAATTATGATTTGCATTAGCTGGTGCAATATCAGAATACATTGTTTTACTGCATTGGTAATATACAGAAAATAAAAAAAATTGTGAGTTTGACAACGTGGCAGAATTTCTAAGAAAAAGGTCGAATTATTATTCTATTCAAAGGATTTTCAGAATAAAAGTAAAATAAATTATTGGAGTGTATTCACAGTACAAACTTGAAAAATTAATAATGGAATTTCAATTTCATTTTAGACAGTGACACCAAATAATATTAAACGTATAACTTGTTATGAACGTATTATTCACTGCACTTGTCAATTCCCTTTATATCGTATTCATGAAAAAGCTTTAGGCACATTTTGGCTGTAGTCTCATTATAGAGCTTTGCCTCTTTAACCTCATAAAAGATTTACAGTAACTACTGAAAGTTTTATTTTGAAAAGTATCACTAATAATTCTCATAATAACCAGTTTCCCGTGATGTTTCCTATTAAATGTCCTCTTGCGATTTATTTACAGGACAAAACAGAAGATTTAGTTTGTTATAACTGTCTCCATGTCGCTGTAAACCAGACTCGAGTAAGTTTTGTATGATATTTATTGATAATGTATAGAAGGAGGTACCTGCCGCCTGTATTATATGTTAATGAAGTTAATGGTGGAGCTCCGGTGACAGCCGGCTGCTGAAGACCAATCACAGAGCTCGCAGATGGAAGGCAGTGTGTGTGAGGCTCTGCAGTCAGAACCATGTCAGCTCCTGCAATGGTGTAAAGAAGGATCCCTTTCGCTTTTTATCCGATTTTTTCCTGCCTCCTGTGCAGCTGTGAACATGCACACTGTTTCCCATCACTGCGCTCATCGGCTTTTCACCAACAGTGAACTGGACCTATAGTGTGGATTTGCTCCGTGTGGTTTTCCTCGAACTCATGAAACCCTCTTCAGAGCGACGGGTTTATGGACTCGCGTACATTAGCTAATGATGTCTATGGGGTTCGTGCCTGACAGTCTGAATGCCTCAGATCCCTCCAAATCGGCCTTTCTAGAGTTCGGCCATGGACACCCGGCGCACCAGCAGCACTCCCCCGGACTTTCTCACATTTATCCCGTCCATGGCTTGCACGCCGCCGGCCATTCCCAGCACGAAACTCCCTTCCCCGGCAGCTCGTCCTATGGCCGCTCTCTGGGCTACGCCTACCCCGGCGCGGTGAACGCTCATCCCCCGTCTGCGTACATGTCCTACCAGCACAGCAATCACAGCAACAGCAGCAGCCTGGCCCACAGCAGATTAGAGCAGACAGGTATGTGACACAGTCGAATAGAATCGGTCTAAATAGTCGTGTTAAAGGCTATACAATTGTGGTTTGCAATCATGCTTGTGCGTAATTACGCACGGGTTGTGCAATTTCCCTAAAAATACCTGTTAAAAATAGTTCACTTCATGGTTTGGTAAGTTAATAAACACAAGTCATTTATACTGTATTATGCCTTTTGTCCAAATGGTTCTAAATATAAATTAAGTTGCCATCCCTTGCTTTATATCGAAAGTTTATTTGGGGCATGCGCGTCATTCAGCAGGCAGATTCTCACTCATAAGTCCAAACAAGGCCCATATGGGTGCTCCCTCTTTAACGCTCATGTTATATAATGAAGGCAGACGGTGCCATTCATTTTATTGACCATAATTTTCTGTGGGTGAGTCCAATTATAGTCGACGTTACCTCAAAAACAAAATTTCAACCTCAGTGTTGGTGCAGGACTCCTCTTCATCTCTGTGCACCGATGTCCCACTTTCTACACGATTGATTTGGCATTTTGTGATGTTGTAAAATGAAAATGTCAACATGATCATCATGTCAACACCTTGGAAATATTTCAGTAAAACATTAAGCCTCATTAATTCAATAAAACAATATTCACATAATTGATTGGATCTGATATTATTAAAGTTTGCAGTGCAAGGCCCGTGGTTTAAAGTATCCACGCACCATGCAGTCAAATACAATCCTTCATCAGTTCACCTTGTGTTTGAGGTGGCAGACTACGTAATGTTTGTCTAATACATTTACGAGCAGTTTAAATCCTGTTTAAATGTCACATGTGTGTCTTAAGCTGTTTGTCTTCAGACAGAACCTGAGGATTAGAGCCATGAAATCAAAACTCTTCTCTGATTTATTGTCTTAATGTGCTAGATCGCGAGAAGTCCACGGTGAGTGAGAACAGGGACATTCGTCTAAATGGCAAGGGGAAGAAGATCCGGAAGCCCCGGACCATCTACTCCAGTCTGCAGCTGCAGGCTCTGCACCAGCGCTTCCAGCAGACCCAGTACCTGGCCCTGCCTGAGCGCGCCGACCTGGCGGCCAAAATGGGGCTCACCCAGACTCAGGTGGGCCTTCAACCCCCCCATCCCCCCTCCCCCTGCAACCCGACGACCATATACATTATCTTTTAATATTAATACTAATAACTTGGCCTTGGTAAATAATTATTACGCAGCACATAATGGTTGCAATCATTATTATGATACATAAATAATGATTCATAAATTAATATTCAATAATTTAATAATAATATTAACTTAGCATAAAACATATCACAGAGTAATAGAGGGTATTGTTGAAATGGGGCAAATTGAAAAGTACACTTCTTATTAGGATACTACTAGGGTGATTGTGTTTCTGGAGATCAGATGAATAACCATGATTCATAACTCAATCCTTTAATGCATGCCTTATTTACTGTACTTAATTCCCAGGCTGTATTTCATTTGTCAGTCCTGCTCCATGAGATTTTGTGAATGAGGGATGACTACAGTTCATTATTTAAATCATTACAGGCCAGCAAATTGAGGGTCTCTCCGTGTTTTTGCAATAGTTTATCATAAATCATGAAATGTAACCTGTACGTTACAAGGTATATAACAGCCCAGCAATGCTATGAAACAAATTAAAAAAGGGAAATAAATGGACTGCGGTCATGCCTCATTCACATAAGTACAGTAAATAAAGCATGGATTAAAGGATGGAGTTACAATCACACCAATTAGATTTTCACTTGATCTCCAGAAATACTTTGATCCTTAAAAAATACGGCAACAAGAAGTTTTTCCTTTTTAATATTCTCTATTTCAACATCATCTAGTGTGTAATATTTTTGTCAGTTTACTTTAATTTAGATTGATGCAAAATGTTCGAATTTAAAATAGGAAATCACAAAATTAACCTTTAATACTGTTTAATAGGACGGAATAGATATGAATAGGATATATATATAGATTAGAAAAAAAACATTCATGATAATACAAAAATTATAAAAGAGTCATATATAATGACCACGTATATATAATGACCACATTATAATTAATGACCACACATTATATGTACCCACCGTGAGTGGAACGTGTGTGTGGAGAATGTGAATATAACACACAAAATAGCATATATCAGTATTCAACAGTTTTAATTTGTTAATTTCAAATATCTCTCTCTCTCTCTCTCTCTCTCTCTCTCTCTCTCTCTCTCTCTCTCTCTCTCTCTCTCTCTCTCTAGTTTTATTTCACTATTCTTTCAAATTAAGAAACAAACAGATGAATCCACTCATCTGTCATCCGATCTGCCTTTTGCGCATTTTTGCCCTTAATGCCTCAACGGTTACTTCAACAATGATCTGCAGATGACACACAGTCTCTCTCCTGGCTGTCGCTCAGATATTTATTAATCCACCACTTTGATCCTCACACTATATTTAAAACAAATATATAAGTGCTATTCTGGATCGGCAGAAATGTCAGTGACATAAAGGTTCTTATTCGGTCTGTTTTCATTCCCAGTCTCGGCATGTTGCTGTCACACTCATGCACCATTGAGCTCATAAAAACAATAATAAGGGAGCTCAGTTTTTAAAAGATTACAAATACCAGTCAACCATGAGGCTGCATGAATAACAGTGCGCCATGATCAGGCCTGTGTGGGATTTACTCAAAGCAACACGTAGACTATGAGGGTTATGGCGAGTTTTCCTTTTTTTTTATTGTTATTGTTTTTTTTATTACATTCTCTTCAGGCCAATTTTGAAACGTTTACCAAAGGGAAAAATGCTCATTAAACCCTTTCGCACTGATATTCCCTTCATTTTGCCGCTGATGGTTTACCACAGTGACGCTTATGTGCAGTTTCACTCTTTTTTCCAGGTGAAAATATGGTTTCAGAACAAGCGCTCCAAGTACAAGAAGATCATGAAGCATGGCAGCGGGTCAGAGGGGGAACATCTCCACAGCACCAGCTCCATCTCCCCCTGCTCGCCCGGGATGCCCCAGCTCTGGGAGGTCTCCATGGCGAACAAGGGCGCGTCGATGCACCCGAACAATTACATGAACAGTTTTGGTCACTGGTACCCAAACCACCATGCCCATCATCAGGACGCGGTGCCCAGGCCTCAGATGATGTGAGTGGATTATTGCGCATGCAGGCCATGGGTGCTCTGGCCTGTTGGGAAGAAGCTGGACTCACTGGTTTCTCTCAAGGGCTCCTCTCAGAACAGGGCTGTGTTTAAATGAGTGTTTCTTAGACATTCACTGTTTTCTTGTGCGTTTGGAATCATAAATTCTACCAGGCATCAAATGCTTTTTTACTTTTATTTTTTGATTTGTTATAATGTCGCTGCAGTGTGGATTGCACGGCCTCGTCTCTGTGAAATGTGGAAGAGACCGGTTACAGATATCTCGTGTGCTTTATTACGAATAGGCCATAACGTTTCAGCTGCATGATCCAAGAAACCTGCGTTACGCAAATAAATACCTGTCGAGGTGACGTTATGAATGATTTCTTGTTTGACACGTTTGTTTGCTTCAAGGGAAGAGCGGCTGTAGATCAATTACAACCGGACACAACTCTGAGACTCTTGTATCTTTAACTACTGACCTGGGGATAAAAAAAAACAGTATCTCCGGTGTCAGTGTGCAGAGTTTGATAACATCAGCGTGATAGATATATCACAACTGATGGGAAATCAGCACAGCTTAACCCTAACCCAAACCAGAGAGGTGATTTTCCAAACATCTATACAGATTCCAGGTAAGAAATAAATGGTTGTATATTAACCATTGCTTATCTTGGTTAAATGTTTTAAAATAATGAGTTTAAAATGAAGGCCAGCATAGGGCCTGGCCAATGTATGGCCTTAACTCGAGGGAGAAAGCAGTGTGATTACGCAAAGGGTTGCAGGGAATTTTACGCACAGTGGATGAGCACAGCCTACTTTTACGCACGGGATAAACGGACAATATGTCTTTGCGTGCCTTTCAAACTGTCTCATAGAAATCTAGGTTGACAGAAAAGACATAGTTTGAAATTGAACAAAATATATTCCATAGACTATTCCAAAGGTTGCGTTTTTGACCCCTCCCTGAAACATATATTTACACTTTTTGTGCGTTTGAAAAAGCGGGGAATATCTGAGGCAACATCCCGGTTTTTTCCACCCGAGAGGGGGGGACACATGCCGTGAGGAGCGGAGCAAATAGGACGAGCGAGCCAGATATTTAAGCTCCTTCCCCTCGAGAAGAGCATAAACTTTACGGCGGTGAAAAGTCAAACGGCTGAGAAATCCCACCCACATGAACTGCGCCTGATTTATGGTCGTTCGCACTGATTACAGCGCATTCTGGCGTGTACACTTTTTATACACAGCAAACGAGATATTTACATCTCACCTCGCCGCAGTGTGAGCCGGGGCTCTTGATTCAATGGCGTGTTAAGCTCTTGCTAATGAAACTGATTAGTGCGTTCACGAATCATCCGGTGGCTCCTTTTGTATCCTCTCTCTCCTCCATCACTTCTCCTGCACGCTGTCCTGACTCTCTGGCAAACCGTTTGTCTGATGTGATGTCATACTGAGGGATTAGATAAATAACTAACCCTCCATGCTAACATTAGAATTACGTCCATTAGAATACAGTTTGTTTATATATCAAGTGTAGCTGCCACTTTAAAGGGTCGTGACAACTAGTTCTCAAGTCTCTTTGTGCTTCAGCAGAAAAATACATGCACAGAAACTGGTTTTACTGAATAGCAGTCAACTAACTGAGCTCATATTTTTCACAGGGAGGTCTTGGATCTTAGAGAGACACTCTGCCTAGTCTCACATATTATTGCATTTGAATGGAACGTGCCATCTTGCACTAACAGCATCAGTCCATACATTCAGTTCCTGTCTTACCTTGGTCAGAGAACTGCAGCCCGGTACAGGAGGTGTGGAGCCTGTAGGTGTTTCACTGAAGAACAAAGCCACACCGGAGCCCCATGTCCTCAGTCCTCCATGCTCTCACATAACAACAAGCGCTGTGATACATTAACATCTCCTTCTTTATATACACACATATACATATATACATATATATATACGCACACATGCACACCCCTCTCCCCTTTTCCTCATTCTTGATGATTATGTGCCTTGTTAAACATGTGGGCCAGGGGAAGATGAGGCTAGCTCTGCTGAACTAAGTGACAGGGCATCAGGGAAAATTACAGGCAATTTCACATCTCCAGATTAGAATAATGGCTCGTGGAGTTGGACAGACAATAGTGGGACCTTTCAAACCGGGGGCCAATTATCAAGCAGGCAGATTGAAGGGAAAGTGAAAAGGCTCCTCGCGTAAATAGACAAGCTGAGAGGAGGGAATAGGGAAGCCGGGGCAGATGATAAAGGAAAGTCTGGCTGTATCAATGCATGCAGACGGTCGGGGGGTTATCAGATACAAGGTGTCTGATGGGTTTTAATTGCAGGATAGCAATGAAAGTGAAAATAGCTTGTTATTAAATCCCAGTTGCAGTGAATGGGCGAGCGGCAGAGGCAGGTCTCTGGGGCGATTATTGTTATTAGCTTGAGTGATCTGACATCTCTGGTAATTGTGAGCAACTTCGCTGTTAGAGAAAGAGTGGCTGCATTACTCATCTAAATGGAAAGGCCTGACTCACTTTCACACCCACACAAACACACAGACACACACACACAACTGGTTTGTAAAAATCTTTTACGTCTAGTAATTTTATCAATATTTATCAGAAAAAAAGAGCATCTTAAAGAGCAAATTTACACATTATTTTCTGACTTAACCTCAAATCATGTGCTAACAAGCTTTAATAGTAACTCCACTTTCTGCTAAAAACTTAACTTTTATTTTTGGGGTTCAGTATTTATAGATGCTAGAAAAAAACATGCATCTTTCCCAACAATGTTTCAGAATCTCCCTTTTAGGCATCTGAGGATAATCCTCAAATCTTATTGTGAAAGGTTCTTAAGCAAAGGTTTCTCCTGTTCACATCAAAGACTGATTCCCAGTGTTGACAGTCAGGCCCTCTTTTTGTTGAGACCCATGTCTGGAGGCCCTGTGTGGAGTTTCCAGGGTCAAGGTGAGCTTGTGCCGCAGCAGCACCGAGGCAGGGGAAGGCTTTATCAGGATGTGATGACTGGCTGGGAGGAATCAGCACGCAGCCCATGCAGGCCGGTCCTTCCCCTGGTCTAGAGGTCAGCCAGGGTTCACAAGTCCACAGCTGTCAAGGATGCCTTTCCTCCGTCATTTCATCCCAGTTTACAGCAGAATGGACAGAGTGAGTGATGCTAATGCAGCAGAGGACTCGGCCCAGGCCCGTACTAAGTGTCGGACAGCTGCTGAAGTCTTTCCGTGGATGCATTTCAGTTCCCGACCTCCATCTCAACCCCATATCGCTGCACCCCAGAGACAAGTGCTGACACCAAACTGTTGACTTTTGCCGGGGTTAGGGTGGTCTTATAGGGACACCATCTCTATTTAGGGTGCTGGGATGCTCCGCCATGCAGGGATCACATTCAAGTTCAGCAGTTCACCTCCACCTCCATGGCTTCTTGCACTAGTTAACGTTTGAGAGATGACATATATGGACATGTCTGACAGCTCACACATACAAGTGCAGCCGGTGGCTAACACACGTTTGTCTTCGGCACAAATGTTTCCCCTGACAGCGCACAGCCGAGGGCCACACATGCTGAGGGAGCCACCGAGGGGAGGTCACACGTACCCTTGATGAGATTTCATTGATATTAGAATGCAATAGTGATCAAGCTGCTTCTGTCAGATCAGCACAGTGCACTGATGTGCTGACAGATGCCACAGACAACTGGTGTTGAGTTCAAGGAAACAAACATTAGGGAGATAGAATAAGGAGCTGTGGCACATTGCAATACAGGGAAAGGGTGATGGAATGTGTTTGAAGTTTGCTGGAAATCTGCTTCTTCACTGAAAGTCACAGGTGTCAATGAAACATGCAAGTGCACTAAAACCTTTGTTGTCCAATTATTTAAATCATGGTTAAATAACACGTCCGAGTGATTGATCCGAAAGAAATTGTGGCAAGTTTTATTTTATGTATTATAATGTTTATTTGATCTAAATTAAGCTTAGGAAATTATAAATAAAAATATTTTCTTATAAAGAATTATGTAATATTGGTACAATTTATCTTTTAGTGTTCCAAGTCTCTCTTTGTATGTCATAAAATAATAGCAATAAATGTGCAAAAGTGTGGTCATACATAAAAAAATGCGTCCAGAGAAATCATTTAATTATATAAATACATCTTAATTACACTAAAGATATATCTTTAACCGTTGTTATAAATTCAGATTGTGATAGGAACAACTATTTCCCGAATTGTATTGAATTATTTGAAAATTGGCTTTAATAAAAAGTGAGCTGTAAGATTTATTCCAACATGTTTTCTCCTCGTAAATCCAGAATTATCCAATTCAAGACAAATCAAATAAAAATGTCAGGAGACATTTGATTCAAAAATCTCACGCCTGTAGTGTTCTGAATTGACTTTTATGGCACAACGTTGCTATAAAGTTTCATACAGTAACACCTCCGGTCCCGGGCGCATACCATTCCAGTTACTGAAGGTGGAAGAAAAGGGTTATAAAAACCCTCATCAGTGCATTTTATCCCCGTGCGTAATGGCGCCTTGGTGGTCCATGTGGATGAGATCGCCATTAGCGGTTCCTCCGTCGCGTAATGTTTTGTGTGTGTGTACTGTATTTAATAATCCATGCGGCTGTGTGGTCAAACTGAGGTTAAAAGAGAAAAGGGGTGTTTGTCATTGTCGCTGTCATAACAGTCATTATTATCAGATTATTCTCCAGGCTTCAAATGGATCAGGCCGTTAATGACCTGGAAATATTCTTGCCCCACTATTTTCAAAGTGTGTTTTATTATGCAACACGTGCTTTAATATTGGAGAAAAAGTGCGAGGTGAAGAACCCAAGAGTGAAAACCTGCTTTTCTTCAGTCTTGTTTTCCTTGTTCTGGAGGAACTGCTTCACCAAATGCAATAGGCTCGAAAGTGTCTAAAGTGAAACGCTCAAAAAACAACAACAAAGGGGTCGTGTTTCCTTATACCTTCAATATTTCGCAGCTTTTTTTAATCCCCCCTGCTGCGTCCGGGTGCGTGTGCGCGTGAGATCGCCCAAGGCCACTGGCTCCCCCCCCCCCCCCCCCCCCCCCCCCCCCCCCCCCACACACGCACCCCCAGACCAGCAACACCCACCGCCACCCACCCCCTCCCCGCTCTCCCTGTCTCTCTGCGTCTTTGTGCAACGCGCTGAATTCTCCCTCTTGTTTTCTGGCAACAGAACAGTAATAAAACCGAGTGACTCCAACATGTCTGCATGTGTGTCGTCTCCTACTGCAGCGCTTTGCACGCAGCGCGCTCCACAGCTCGGTGCACTGCAGCCGTTCTAACCTGCTTTACTGGGCCGAGCGCGCAGTGGCTATGGGGTTTAGAGACAATGATATAAAGGCCTACGCAGGGTCTTATAAAAACATATAAGGAGATATTATGCAAAAACCAAACAGATGGAAGAACTTAAAATAAAAATAAGAACTACCTGGTGCACGGACATTAAATGTCATAGACATGGACACTGTCACGTCTTTAAAGCGCATGACTAAACCACTGCCAAGTGGGTCACGACTGTCAGTGTTCAGGTGGATGAATAATAATAAAAAATGGGTTATAATTAAATAATAATTAGTATAATATTGCTCCCACTATATATGACATTTTGAATCGATTAAATTGTGTGGTATTTTAGATTTTAGTAGGTTCGCAAAATGATGCTGGAATTAAACTGGTTTGCAATGAAGACGTTTTTTTGTGTAAATTAATTTTTACTTTGATACATTTCCTTTCGTTTGGAACCCTGTGTTACAGGCCACTCACGACTGCAGTCAATTCTCTGCACGGTTTGTTCCGGAGCGGCGGGCTGAAAAACAGGCTGTTTATAAAGGCGCTCGACACACAACATGTAATTAACACTTTATTCAATTGACAGGAAGGCAACAAGTGGACTAATTACATGAATATAAAAATGGTTTTTGGAGGCACCACAGTGCAGTCGTTCCGTTTCAAACAAAAATGATCATAGTGGTTCTGCATATAAACACATATTTACAACCTTCGACGTTTTGTACAAATCCATATAAATATGACCTGAGTGTTTTTTTTTCTTTTCTTTAGGCGCTATCTACAAACCCGCATGCATGATTTGATTGTAGCATGGATCAACTGCACAGTTTTGTCATTATTCGGTTTGTGGTTATAGGCTATTTGTTACAAAAAAAACGTTGCATATGCCTATTCTTTTACAAAAATAAGAAGTTATGGAAATAAAACATAAGCGATAAATAATTTAAAAACCACGCCAGATATCCGTTAAATATGCTACCACAAGTGACCAGAAATCCCTTATGTGCTTTGTGAATGGAAAAAAAAACCCAGTTCTGAAACATTCTTGATCATCCAGAAAAAGAAAAACGCAATGTTTCACTTCAGGCCTGCTCCCGGTCCAGTTTGCTCTGCAGAGTCATTGTGGAGATAACCTCGTTTGGAGAAAAATAAAATAAATCTGGAGAGATCAATCTGCTCTGGAGTCTTTGTTAATAAACTGCTCCCACGCTCTGCTGCGGGACTGGGTGGTGCACGGTGCTCGGGTGCTGTAGGTGTGATCCCTGCTGGTACCAGTGGTTGTTATAATCCTCCAGGTAGGGCGGCGACGAGCTGTGCGTCGGCTGTGGGACCTGAGGTCTGCTGATCGGGGTGCCCTGAGGGGTGCTGTTCTCCCACACGGCAGTGGGGGAGGGCGGGGAGTTGCAGGCCATGGAGTCGCTGGCGTTGGGGCTGTGGTCCAGGGGAACCTCGCCGTTCTTGTACAGCTTCTTGAACTTGGACCTCCTGTTCTGGAACCAGATCTTGACCTGGGAAAGAAGCACGTACTTTAATTGTAATGCAACAGAAAATTCAAAATATAAGGGCTACTCATTATTTTTCAAATAAATGTTTGCTTTTATATTGAGTAGATGAATATGTTTATAAATATTTCCCTGCGCATTTGAATTGTTAGAATTAAGTACGTCAAACTAAGAGACACACGTATCCAACGTGCGGCGTGCATAATTACGCCCTGATGGACAATAATAGGGCTAATTGCTGACAATACTCGCCTCCCTCTTTAATCATTGATGAATTATGTAATATCAAGTGTTAGGAAGCTCACCTGTGTCTGGGTAAGACCGAGCTGAGCCGCCAGCTCCGCTCTCTCGGGGAGTGCGAGGTACTGCGCCTTCTGGAAGCGCCTCTGTAGGGCAGCGAGCTGGTAGCTGGAGTAGATCGTCCTCGGCTTGCGGATCTTTTTCGGTTTTCCATTCACCATACGCACCTCGGGCTCTGGCTCTTCTTTCACTACAAATAAAAAGAAAATACATCATAAATAAATCAATAAATCAGATCACTTAGGAGCATTTTTAAAGGATACATCTCTGAGCTACAATGAATTTAAAAGGACATTGCTACGAAATTCTGATTAGACGGAATGTAAATTCTAAGAAGTAGATGTTTTTTAAATATATTTTTGTGTCAACTGGCAAATTCAAAGATTGGCCAAAAAACTAAATGTCACCAAACAAAAGGCAAAACTAAATCACGCAACCAGGATGATGTGATTTGGTCAATTCTCCAATCTGGCCTGCCAGTGTAAACATGATAAAAGAGAATAGGGTGAATATTATTAGGTTTAATCAAATCATTATTATTTTATGGTCAGTAGTTGTGACTGAATCATTCCAAGGCAGACTGTCAAAACATTAACACGAGACCCTTAAGGAGTGTTTGGGTTTTTTCCTTTTCCTTACAAGTGACTTTCATTTCACTGTCGTTGTTAACTAAACATGAACATAACATCATTACATGAAACTTAAATAAAACATGTGATATTGTTTTACTGATTCATTGTAAATGTTCAATAAGACTCATTAAATAATAGATCAAACGTGTGACTTGTATTCCCATACAACCAGGGCTCTTTTACGCAGATCTCGCACAGTCCGCACAGTTGACCTGACTTTTACGCACAGATAAAACCATGCACACTGAAGAGGATCGCAGCAGATTAAACAGGAGAGCGTCTCGATATTTACCTGAGCTGGGAGGCGAGGCCTGCAGGTGATCTCTGTTGTAATGTCCGTACTGTCTGTAGCTATTCGTGTATGGGTATTCAGATTTGGTGGCGTACGCTCCGGCGGCTCCCATTCCGTTCAGGTTAAACTGATGGTGGTAAGAGTTCATGGGCTGTCCGTACGGTTGACCCTGGTAATACTCGTGGTGGCCCAGGGCCGCCTGTCCGCTGTAGTAGCCCATGTCCGTCACCGAGGACTCGGGCAAAGTGGGGGAGTCCTTGGAGCTCGGGTGGCAGGTCATAGATCCAGGCAGGTCGGTCAAAATGCTCGCTATCTTCTTCTCATACGTCTGTCCGGCGCTCATGGTGAAAGCAGCCCTCCAGAGTAAAAGTCCACGGCTGGATTTCTGTCTGACGTGGAGTTCGCAAAAATTCAATCCGCTATGAAGAACTAGTAGTCTCTACGTGTGCGCGCTCTTTACGCACGGCTTTTGACAGAGCCTATAGTCCACTGAAACGATCCTAACTGCGGAAACTTAGTTGTGCCACCGCTCAGCTCGGTGACACAGAGTTATAGAGCGATGGGCTGGATGCTGCCTTCCCATTGGCTACAGCGCGTCCCCCCCTTTCCAAGCTCCAGGCGAGGTCGTGGTGAAACCCAGCCTTCAGCCGAGAGCGCCTCTGCACGCATACCTCCCAACCAGGAGTGTTTTTTACTGCTGTAGATGTGCATATACCTGTTCACTGATCGTGGCTGTACATAGTTTTGGGGACTGTCAGTCCAACTACACACGCACCTTTTTTTCTCATTAACCTCCTTATCATCCCCAGGCTGGCACCAAGGCGTTGCAACACAATGGCGACCCAGAGGCTTTCTAAAAAAACCAAACCTGCAGCCAGACCGTCACCTTAATTGTTTTATGCAATGTTTTCCTAACAGTGCCTCGAGATCACACTTTATTCAGCCCATTGAAAGGCTGCCAGTCAGACTCGCACACCGCCATTGTCATTCAAAGGTGTTAGCGGACAGTGAACTTAACGTGAAAGAGATGGATCAGATAGGCAAAAGACTCTCCTCTGAGAAAGAATTCCTCCGTAGCCGGTGTGCGTGTGTGTCTGTGCCTGTTTGTGTGAGCGCGTGTGTGTGTATATGAATGCACATTTCATTCACACTGTAGGACATTGTGTTATAGTTGGAGGTACAGGCTACAAAGGAAAATTCTTTATTCTTGATTCATTATTTTAAAAAGTGCTTCTTTTGATTAAAAAAAAAATTCAAACAAACACTAAAAAATTAAATGCACGGTCTGCAGCGCCCCCTGTTGTATTTCTTCATAAATGTAACTTTAGTTTCTTCAGTGTAAAATAGATGGATGCAGATTAATACAGCTGAATACGTATAATGTATTTTTTTCACACTCTCAATTGTTGAAATTACAAACTTCACAAAAGCTGTAATCTCATGTTTATAAAAGACACGCTGATTCGACCTGTATTTCCCATTGAGCCCCTAATGTTTGATAAACTACCGCCATCTACTGGTAAATGTATGTTGCACTAAAATGGCCTTTTAAAGGGTCAGTTCACCAAATTGTACATTAGACCCACAAAAAAAATATTTCCAGCAGGAATTAGAGTCACACCTAAAAGATCAAATCGTTTGGACCCACTACTTAAATAAATTTGTCCGAATTAAACGTTGGTATGTTTAGAATTTTGTTTTCAGCCTCTGTCATTTAAAGCACAATATATATGACGTGTGTCCTGCAATTACTTTGTTCTGAATCTGGACTGAGACAAAACTATCTTGTATTAGTAGTAGAAAGTATTTAAACGCTGTCACCGACATCTAGAGTCACATTCCATCTCTCGCCGTTACGGGGCGCCGTTACACATTAGCTGCAGTATCTTCACTCCTGAAAGATGACATGAATGTAAAGGCTGATTTTATTGGGCTGTTGTAGTGTCACAGAACAACCGCTAGATGGTGCCTATTTCACATAAATCAATGTGGCGGTGTCTCTTTAAAAATACAATAGTGTTGTATATGTTTATATGTGCATATGTATAAATATATGTACATTATCTTTGCATCACAAAAACATGGTGAAAATATATGAAAGAAAGAAAATATAACAGAATGTAACCCATTATTGTCCAGTGTTTGTTTATGACGGTGTAGTGCGTGTGGGAGACTAATGTTTGATTTAATAATTGTGCCTTACTTTAGGCAAAAACAATCTTGTGTATCAACACCAGGCTCCTCTTAAGGTAGGAATAAGATTTAATATTGAAACATGTCAAACGTTGTTTCAACTCATAGACATATTGGTTCATAGTGTGATCTTGTGTCTGTTTAAAGTACAATTCTTTACCTTAAATAATGCTCCTTTTCCCGTCTGAGTATGGGATTCATCCTCAGGTGAAAATCTATCCTGCTCACAGTCCAATGAACCCTCTGCATCAATCGTCCACCAATCAAAACGCTCACGTCGCAGTAACACGAGATACCGTTTGGGGACATGTTTTGTACTTTTTCTTGTGGCAGTGAGTAAAAAGTGGAGCAGCTGGCTCGGCTCCAACAAGAGCTCAGACCCGGAGCAGTGAAAACCCAGCAATTACTGGCTAACTAGGTCTAATCACTGTCTAGAAAATAAAATAAAATAAAAGCTTTTGTTCTTTACTTTACAAATGAAGCCATTTTCATTCAGCGAAAGCAATTTCCCTCCAATTTTGAACTGCTTAAATCTTCCTCAGTTATCAGCGTGATTAAGGGAAGTGCTTGAGGCCGAACAGAGAAACACTGAAGGCAGTGACCCTCAGACACAAAGTATGTGTGAGAATCACAGACATACCAGTCTAGTACATTTCTCGGGGACCTTGACAGGAAGACGGAGGCTGAAAACCTATCACTTCATGTACAAGATGGACATTTTTTTTCTCAGCATTTCGCCCTGCAGCCTCCCTCAGGTTTTTCAATTTGAAAATATCAGCTCCGGCCTTCCTGATCCAGACTTCAGAGACTGTTATGAAGCGCTCAAGAGGAATATTGCACATTCTGTTTTCCTGTGCTCCGGGGAACACTCTCTGAAAGCTTCAAGGGCCTGTAGGTTACATTCAGAAATGCGCTACACCTGTTTGTTATAGAAGAGTAACAAATAACACACACACTGAACATTTATAGACCTAAAACCTGCTGAGCTTCAGATCTTTTGACCCAGCTCTGAACTTCACCAGCACATTCATTTATCTTAAAGGGATAGTTCACCCGAAAATTTGAATTCACTCATTTTCTACTCAACACTATACCGATGGATGGGTAGGGTGACATGTTTGAGTCAACTTTACACTTTCGGAGTTTCAGGGGTGAAAAACTTTGCAGCCAAATACGAATGTGGCTTTGTAGGAGGATACTTAGGCTAAAAACATGATGTTAATGACACCGTTTCCAGTCAAAGTGTCTTAGGGTCACTTGGATGACACCACACGAGCAGAATGGTGTCATCCGATGTTTTTATCTTTTTTTTTTTTTTTTACATTTGAAGGCTTTAAAGTTATTTCCAACTAAGGAACCTCAACAAACTGAAACATTTCCTCTCTTTTAGTGACCTGAGGGTTGTTTCAAATGCCTTAACTTGATTGTGGATGAATTCACTTTATCTGTGCATTAGTCCGTCCCTGTCATGTCTGTAGCTGGTGCAGAATGCTGCTGCCGCACTGATAACTCAGGGAGAGACACAGCATCTCATCTGAACTGACATCTCTGCATTGGCTTCCAGTAAAGATAATTTATTTGTTATGTTGTTATGTTATTTGTGTGTTATTTTATCGTGCAGCACTGTGATCTACTGTGGTTGTTGACTTGACTTGAACTATAAGGACGTCTATAGCCACAGTGAATGCTGTATTTAACCACTACACAAATAAACAGCTCATATGGATCCCGGCCAGCGTGGCAGTGTGCACACACCTACACTGCAGAGGATGTTTAGACTTTAAACAAACTCCGTTCATCGCTTCCCCCCGCAACCATCCACGCAATTTCATCTCCCTTTGAAAATCTCAAGGCAACAGCGCCGAGCTCCCCGGGATAATGAAACGCCACATGCTAGTTTGTGCTGATCTGATTGAACAGTGGGAGTCAGTGGCCTCTCATGAGTGGGAGACTCGGAAGTCTATTAACTCTCTCTTTCTCTGGCTCTCTCTCCCTCCCTCTCCCGTCCTGATTAGAGATAAAAAGAGAAGATGGCAATGAGTCAAGGACTTTGAATCATCGGTGTATCGTGCAGACATGAAAATCACCTGATGCTTTTCACTCTGTCATGAGTAAACTCTGGTCAGTCTTTACGCCAAATGTTTCCAGATACTGTTAAGTATCTATATCAAGGTCTATTAAGTACAAGAAGAGAACAATGCATCAAGCTAAAGGCTGAGCTGCATGAGAAGAATAATGGCTCAAAGTGAAATACAAGGCTTTCCCCTGAAACCAGCAGCTACTTGAACGCTCCCATCCCTCCAAACTAAAAATACTCGACTATACTGGGATTTTCCTGGAACAAATGATTGTTCCAGCCTCCCAGCGGTGTTGTAAGTTGGCTCAGCTACATGGAACCAGCAAGGCCCTGCGCTGTTCTCAGGCTTCTTCACACCAAGACACTGTGTTGTGCAAAGATGTTGCATGTGTGTGTGTGTGTGTGTTTGTTGCACATTTAAAACCACCAGAGAAAAGAACCATGCAGGTAAGACCTGAGTAATGTGGTCCCAGGGGTCCCCAGTTGCGAAGGAAGTCAGAAAGCTAATGGAATACACATGTGGCCAGATGTTAAAAGGGCATGACCTTTTCCTTAAATACACACACACACGCACACACACACACACACGTTCATAAAGATATCCAAAACACCTTCTAAAGCTCTGCTAAATGTTCCCCTGCGGAGCTGCTTCCACCCACACTGAGACAGAGAGGTTCTACTGCTATCGGCCATCTGATGCCTCTAATGGGTTACTAATGACATCTGTCTCTCTCCAGTCATGCTCAGCAGTTAACACACTTCCTTTCACCCTGTTGCATATTCAGGACTGGTCCCATTTATTGTTAATATGTATGTTCGTAGGCTTGTTTTTAATTAAAGGTGCACATTTTCTGTGTTTTAGCTAAACATCTGCATCTCACACTGAAAATCACAACAATCTGCACCTTTTCATAATATTTTATCAGAGCTGTAATATAAAGTAAAGTTGTGGTTGAGTCGTGATTCAACTTTATGGTGATACTGAGCATAATCTCATATAGTCTAGCATATCATTTGGATGGATGTTAAAATAAAATGTAGGTTAAACTAACAAAATAGATAATTTTCAAGCATAATAATCAAAATAAATAAAATTGTATGTATGCTGCTGTTCACAAATCACCACTTGCCTCATAGGGCTTTACAATGGGTAACTGAAAACTAGCCAAAATGTAATGATTTTCTAGAATCAATAGTCACAATACACTGGTGAAGCACATTTTATTGCAGTAAGTACTTTATGTTATTTGACTCTTTGTCAGAAAAATCTTATATTTCACGATAAATTAAGTTATTTTATTCAGACCTCCTAATGTCCATGATACAAATATACATTCTGTACTCTGATTAGATGTGGGGATGTAAACAAAACAACCTCCTTGATGGAGACAACAGGCCTCTGACCTGGAACAACATTCCATGTCAATCAGCTTTTGCAACAGTGCCCTGTGCTAATTGTGTTGTCCGGCCCTACGCTGTTGTGGGCGCAATGAGCTGGCAGCCTACCACTAGTGTACACAACCCACTAGTGTATGTGTGTGTGTGTGTGTGTGTGTGTGTGTGTGTGTGTGTGTGTGTGTGTGTGTGTGTGTATGTGTATGTGTGTGTGTGTGAGTGTGTTTTATATAGATAAGACAAGATGACCTCATAAAGATGTGCCGTATTCTTTGTAAACAATAATTTCCTGTGTCATCTGTCCATCGTCGGTTTTTATTAAAAACCGACGCATTGGATGCTTTTTCAGTTTTTCTTTCCTGTGTTGTGTTTTATTGTCATGTTTTGTGTACATCTGCAACGTTCAAAGCAAGTATTCTCTCCTACAGTATTTTTCTGAGGAACCTTCCAAACTATGTGAAATGACCGGAGAGTATTTCAGCGTAGGCATAATAAGAGCTGTTCGAATTCTCTAAATGATAAGGAAAGGAGCATCAATGCTTCCTAACTTATTTTCTTGAGCATAGGAAACATTGGACCATCCTTTATGAAAGGAAAGGAGAAAATGCCACCACAAAATTACTTACAGCATCAACATTTAAAGCGACACAAGCTCGTATTTGCATCTGGACACACCCACGTAAATATAAAGAACATATCACAACCTTAAAGAAACAGGAGATAAAACCCTGTGTTTCATACAGAGGCTGAAAACAGGAGCTACAGCAACGGACAGTAAGAGGAAGATTATGTGTTTTATGAACGTTCAAACCTTTTCAAGTAATAACCCAAGTTTAAATGATGAATTTTCCTTTGAACATATATGTCTCTTTTAAGTTGTGTGGCATCTTCTCCTCCCTCTGACGTCTCTCTCTCTCCGCTGCCACCCGCTGCTCCTCACTCCGTCCATCACCTCCTAATGGTCCTCTCCACCATTTCCAGTCAGCTGGCACCGGCACCAGATGCTGCACAGAGGCATCCGCACAAGTGTCCCCATCCTGGCAGCCCCTCACTGACACGAATGCATCTGTTTCCCAGCTCCACTCTGCCAAGAGCGAGTGAGTACGAGTGGCCTGCACAAACAGCTGTCCAGGGAGTGATCAAAAGAAAGAGAGAGCTCTTTGATTACTCCCTCTTTGTTCGCCGTCCACTCAAACTTCCGTATTCACTGAGGCCTCTGTGTGAGTGGGCTGCAAGCCAACGGAATGCACAAGGCAATAACTCGCTTGTTTTGGGGTTGAGGATTTATTGGTAGCATGTGTATTCATATTTTAGAATATATCCTTTCAATTTTATCCCAGTGATGCTCATTAAGGTTTGCAAATGTCTCAGTGTCCCATGACTCCGAGACCGCAGTATCCCACAGTTCATCTTGACCCTTCAGCCCTTTGTCACCCACTTGTTGGTGCTTATCACTGGAGAGTGCATACGTCGCCTTGGTTACAGATACACTCTCTGAGAGTTTGAGATGCCCTCTCCCAGGATTCTCACAGGAAGCTCCACCCTAATCCAAGCCTGTTTGTTTTGGCTCAGACGGAGATGCACAGAGGACTAGTTGAAACTGCTCTCCTATATCTGCTGATTATCTGCAAGCAGAATAACACCGCTCAATCAAAACACAATCAGATGTTTTCCCTTCCCTTTTTCCCTCATCCTGCCCTCATCACAGTCTTGTGAAAATGGTGTGAAAAGAAGTGCCTTCAACACCAACGGCTTAAGTCTCATGTAAACAGTCTTTAAAGACTCCAAATAAATAAAGTTTATTTATATACATCTTGAGAATGTAAAAATCCCCTAATATAACATCTGAGTCAAACTAATGCATATCATACATTTTCCCACTAGATCTGTTTTAGGACATGCTCCATTGGACATTTTCCTGGAATTTTCTGGGTGGACTGTGCGTGAGAATAAAAATGTCTGAGTCACTTGCTTCATGCATTTTCGGCCCACCTTTCCTTTCAGCTCCCTGGTAAAATGTGCAACTCATCAGCTCGATGAGAGAATACAGCCAACAAATGTCTGTCAAATTCACAGCGATTGAGTGAGCATGTTTTTTCACACTTGAGTAAAAAACTTAAAATAAAACAGTAAAAACAATACAAATATATCAGATAAAAGACTTACATAAACGAAGAAGAAAGGTTAGATAAAACCTGTGGCATTTAAATTTCCAATTACATATAAATTATAAACTAATAATAATAACATATTAAATTTAAAAGGTTTTCAACTTTCACAACATTATGACGCACACGTAAAGGATATCTACAACCTTGATGTAGGTATTTGTCTTAAACAAAATTCGTATGTACTCGAATGCCTGGCTGGGAGTCTTCTGTAGAGAGGTTAATCACAGTCCTGTGTGAAACATCCACCTAGTTATTTGGTGGGCTTGTTCACGCTGGGTCGAGAGCTGTCATTTTTCTGGGCATGCCTGAGCACAGCAGATGTTGGGAGTTCCCGTTCCGCCCACTTTTCCCTCCTCAGCTTACACAAAATCCTCCGCGATGCTTTCTCATCTCCAACTTGTAAACTTGCAGTCATCTCCACTAAATCAAATGTGGCAGAGTGAGTCAGTCGGGCTGTAAAGTCAGGTTGAAACAAAGGGCGTCAGACTACAAGAAGCTCTAATCCACCTGCCCATGAGTAAGTTTCTGCATTAACATTTAGCCCCAGGAGATGAGCTGCCTCCCATCCTCAGCCCTCTCCCCCTCGTCTCCCTTGCAGGTCTTTATACTGGATCTGGTGTCCGCAGGGGAGGGATGACAAAATGACGTGCAGTCTAGGAGACAGGGGATTCACATGAGGGGCTGCCCGGCCTTGAGCTGTGATTCTCAGGGTACCTCAGGGGTCGTTTCTGCAGCTGCTTAAGCAACACATGCATTTTGCACATCCAGCAAAAAATACTGTGGATTACCTCAACTATGAAAGTACAGAAATGATATTATATTCACTTGTTGATTCTGCATTAAGACTAGCACACTGGGTGTTGAGAGTGCATGGGAACTAGCTAGCAAGGTATATAGCTAACTAGTTCCCATGCACAACATAGGTTCATCTGACAGGGTTGAGGGAGATCCTTCATTATTTATCCACTGTTTATAAAGATGGACGACATGATGGCTCCCTTAAAGTGAAGCCAAAGCTCCTTAAACGCCCCCTGGCGGCTGATTGCAGTATAGGTCAAGAACCCTGGCATCTCCATGTAAGCAGATGGGACAGTTCAAATCAAATAAATGTTGGTTTCTGTCATTTTAGTTAGTTCAGTGCCAATTTTTCCAGTAAGTCTGCTATAAAAACAAGTTGAAACAACATGATTGACAGCTCAAACTGCCTTATGATTGGTTGAGCGTGTGTATCAATAGGATTTTGATGCCATGGTGATTCAGTGATTGTTTTTAATTCCCTATGACGTGCATTTATTGTTTCCCACAATGGATCATGACAAATAGTCTACAACTAATGGTCACTTACGGAGCAATATATACCATCATGCATTGCGCTCATGGTGGAGAGACGAGAGGAGAGAGGGCAGCAGGAACAACCTGACCTGATAAATGGAAATACGAGCAAGAGCAGAACTTCACAGCACAAACTGAGACAAACAAGTTTATTTCAACATATACATTTTTTTACCCAGTGTATAATAACTATAAAAACTAGACAATGCCATGCTAGTTTACAATAAAATGTTCATGATTAAAAGCTTGCATGGAAGTTGCGACCACATCGAAGCACGACATCTCAGGTGCTACACATGAACGCTCCCGCCACCCACAGTGTTACAGGCCACAGTGTGAGGGACAGTGCCCCCCCCCCCCAGCCAGGCCTCTCTGTGTTTGGTTTGCTGCCGATTCCCCCACCAGTGTCCCTCACTAATGAATGGACACTTAATGATCTGAGAGGGCCATTCAATTGAGTGGAAAATGTGCAGGTCTGTAGAGTAAAGCCCCCCATTTTTTTCCTCGGAAACAAAGGGCCTGGCTCTGTATTCACACACACACACACACACACTCTCACACAGACACACACACACACACACACACACACACACACACACAGACACACGCACGCACACACACACACACACACACACACACACACACACACACACACACACACTCACACACACATTAAAGGGGACTGGAGTGGATTCATGCACTCGCTTGAGAGGAAGCTGAACACACAAATTGCAGGCATGGCCTCTGTGGGTTTTCACACACTTCCGCACAAATCCTTCACAAATGAGAGCCTGCACAGGAAAGACACCCACACCTGTTGTTATGTTTTTAACGTAGAGATTGAAAGTGATATTCAGCACTATTCAAACACATTTAAACAGCTCTACCAACTAAAATGTTAATGACTGTACAATACATCCTATATAAAGATGGACGACAAAAAGCGAATCCAAAGTGTCTTGATCGCCACCTGGTGGCCGGCTGCAGGTAGATCATAAAGTGCAAGATGTCGGCGTTCGTATCCGAGATATTTAAGCTTCATTGCCTGGTAGTGGGAGGAAGAGGAGACACGTCATCCATCTTCAAATACAGTCTATGGATTTTTACAGTTAAACAGTGTCCACACATACTGCTTCTACTGTTGAAACTCAACCCCCTAAACACACACACACACCCACACACACAGTTTATTAACGTGATAGCAGTTTTACCACCAATCAAATCTGAACCATCTGCCACTCTCCACTCATTCAAAACAAACAGACAACGACCACCGTGTTTATCTTTCGAAAACCAACACACATGTGCTCAATAAAAAAAGAAAAACATCCTTTTATGTTCCTACATGAACTCGCCGGTCACCGACGCCCAGCCATAAACAAAGTGGCACCATGTGGTTACTTGGGATCGACTGCAAACAGCCGATCAAAAGACTGAAAAAAAAACGTTTGTTTACAGGAGGTCTCGGGGAACCAGTGAAGTGCAGGGGTCGGCCATTCAAACAGCCTATATGCCGCACAGACAGGAAGGAGGCTTTGTAAGGAGCATTGTAAATCATAGCAACTCACTTTGCCACAGGAGGGAAGATGAGCAGTGTGGGAGTGAGCTCGTGTTTGTGTGTGCTGGTCAGATTTACTGCAGTTACCCTCCAGATTGTGTCATTATTCAACGGCCTGTCGGCGAGATTACATTAGGCCTGGTCACAGCCTCGTGCATCAGATTAACTGCCCCATATATTCACCTCTTATCCACGGTGAGGAATAGTGAGGCTGTTAACAATTGGATCAAGTGAATGTAGATATAAATATCCAGTTTGTCAGTGTAGCTTCCAGACATTTGTGATCCAATATTGCGCATCATCTCATGATATTAAAGCTTAAAACTTTTATATTTGAACAACAACAAAAGCTGTTGTGTTACCTAGAATTAAGCGTAAATGGCATATGGGCAGTAATTATGTAGCACTTTATTGGACCGGTGTGTGTGAACATACAAGGAACTTGAAAATTGTTAACTTGGGTCTGAAAATTGTTTCGATAGCCTCACAGACCTAAAAATAGCAGACATGTTAAATATGAGAGGGAAAAAAAACAGTTAAGTAAATAATTCAAACTTATATATGAGCCACACACATGAACGGTAATAAAGTAAATTCGGTTTAATTTGATGAATAACATTCACCATGAAATAAATCTTCATTGCAAATAAACCAGGTAGGACGAACACAAAGATTTCTAACTTCACTCTGCACAATAGACTTTTAAAAAGCACTGCACACAGAGTCCAGCACTCAAACAATAAAAAGAAATAGTATATTTTAGAACTGTTTGAGGAGCACTCAACCATGACAAGGAATAATTCTGATGTGGCTCCACAGCATTAACAAAGGACAAGAAAGCAGCCCATTCCAAACAGGCACGGGCACTGCACGTAAACAATAAATGCTATATGCAGACAGGGGATGGATATGTGCCTGACAGTAAAAGCCCATTCGCTCACAGATCCATATAAAGCCTCTATATGCAGCCCTTTTTTTTAACATGTCGCCTCATGTTTTTGTTATTCTGCAGTGTGCTTGTAGAGGTAATGCAGCCCTTTCTGAAAGAGGATCCCAGACACAGGCAACTGCTCCTTTGGTAAACAATGCACACTAGTGACGGTGTGGTCTTCTCCATGTTAGGTATCAAATTCAGAGTTAACCTGTCCCGTGGGAGGAGGGGAAAACCTTGACAAAGGTGAAACGCCCCCTTGACCTTTTTGAGCTCGTGCGGCAGCTAATCCTCATAACTCGGTGGTCTGAAGGAAAAACTCAGTGAGCGTCCTGTTATGACTGGCTAAAGGTCATTCCCCATTGAGATAGCCCCGTCATCCACCTACCCCTTAAAGTCTTGCCTGATATATACCCGACAAAGCTGCACAGGTTGAATAATAAATGGATGGTTTTAGAATTGTTTTGCAATGGTTATTGCGTCTCTGAATCTTTCAGACTCAAGACCTTTGCCCAAGGTTATCAGTCGTCTGGGAACAGAGCCAGATCAAACTCAGACATTTCTTTCTTTACCTGCGACTCCTCTGCTTTGAATTGTTCGTTTTAACACAAAGAGTCTCTATGGGCAGAGGAAGGAATGCTGAAGGAACTCCCTTTTTAAAGATTAAACATTACTGAGAGTGCACTACTGAACAGCCAGTGTTTTAATTCACATCTGCCTTCAGTGAATCATTAATCACACATTCCTGCTACTGTTAATGCAACATTTACCGTAGAGGATATTTTTTCCAAAAAGTGTTTGTTACTACTGGTTGTGATGTTCTTTGCCAAAATGGATTACTCTCTTTCCTTGGTGCTTTGAAAAATGAAAAGAGGCTGTTGCAGGAATGAACTGCCCAGTTCTAAGTACATTTCTATCAAGGTATAACGCCATTAAGAAATTCATCTCCAACAAAAGGTCTGCTCTGGAATGTTACTATTTGGTTAGCCAAGAAAACTTTTAAAGAAATATTTTGAGATTTTGGGAGATACACTTATATGCTTTATTGCTGGAACTTTAGCCCCTTTTAGCGAGACCCCTCCTTTCGCTGCCTTTCTTTATTTGCAGTTGACCAAACAATCTAGAAAAATACTGCCCCCATGTGTGTTTTCACAGGTGACTTGTAGTACCTGCTGCACACTCGAGGGTTTTCAAATCGTAACTGATTTAAAAAAAAACGTAGGGGACCAGGAACAATACAACAGACGTGACTGATTCTTTATCTTTTGATCGTGAGAATGCACACATGATGATGAAGTCGAGACGGAGCACCACATACCTGGTGTTTGAACACACGCTTTCTGAGTGGCAATTCCAGAGACTTGCCTGATCGAACCGAGGATAAAGCAGGATAGAAACAAAAATGGTGGGGGACTAGTGCCGTTTGTGTCATGTTTTGGACAAACAACAGGACACATTACACAGGCACACAAGCTTGTCCCACAATTCTACAAGTTTGTCCTCCATTTATGTTGTCCAACAGGAGACGAAAGTATTGTCTGTGCTGTAGGCAGTCATGCTTTGGTTCAGTACGCAACATCCGGTTGGTGGTTTCCCGTCAACTTGCTCTTCTTGGCTATTGTAGGTTAGCCTAGCTTAGCATAAAGACTGGGAACAGAAAAAGTGCTAGCTCTGCCCTGTCCAAAGGCATCATCAACTTACACTGGCACTTCTAGAGCTCATTAATAAACATGTTGTGTCATTCTTAATTGTTGTAGTAGTGATTAAATGGCAATTCAGGGTTCATTATCTTGCCCAACGACACTTCAGTATTCAGATGGGGAAGATTGGGATCGAACCGCCGACCTTCTGGTTGGAACATGTACAGCATGTACAGATTAGACAAACAAGATATGGCGTATTAACAGATGAGCCTCGGAGATGTTGCTGATCTGATTTCACAACCTGCCCCATCCTGTCTTTATGCTAAGCTAAGCTAACCTGGCTCATGGTTGTTGCTTTATATTTAGTAAGCCTGGTGTCAATCTTCCCTTTCTAACTCTTGGCAAGAAGACAAATAATCATAAATCCAAAATGTCAAATGAAAAATTCTGGAGAGTTTACTATTTGAGTTTGTGTAACAGCTGTTTTGGGTCCACAGCACAGTGATTGTGTCCCGCTGTCTGCCATCACCCTGTGTGTCTGTCTGAAAGCTAATCTGAAAAACAGGTGCCACCGGACAGTGGGAGAGTGTTTGGAGCCACGCCTTCCACCTCGGGCAACACATTCCTAACCCTAACCCTCAGCGAGAACTGAAGACCCGAAGAACAGCAAGACCACGATCAGGTCCCAGAGCCCCTGCTGCATCTCCTTCCTGCTGCACACAACACACACACACATACAGCCCCCTCACTTAGATGAACAAATGTGTGCATATACTCATGGATATTTACATAGACACACACACATCAAAGACTCAGAGTACACACGCACGCTGACATACAACCCCCTCACTCAGATGAACAAATGTGAGCATATACTTACAGATTTGTACACACACACATGCCTACACTCACACACAGACACACACACACACACACTGGATCCAGTGAATTTGGTCTCAAAGGGGACTGTCGGGCCTTGGCGGAGGTATGTGCTCTACTGAGGCCCATTCTATTAATTTTTATTCAGTGTGCAGAGCCTTAATACTGGGAGGAATATCATATATCAAAAGACCAGCTGTTCCATATGATATATTGTATATAACAGCAGCATATGTGGTCCAATGTTGCAATTCCATCAAGTTGAATCCCATCTCTCCTCGCTACCAACGACAGATCAAATAGAAGTAGAACCAACATGTGGGATGGCTGTAAAACTAAACATTATTTGTGTATTGCCTCCTGCTTGAGGGGACAGCACTGAGTGGATCGTGTTTTATTCTTGTGAGAGGTCATCTGAGCGCAGCAGGAGTCCTGGCTGGAGTTTAAACAGACCACACTGTCTTCCTCCACAGACCACTGCTCCCAACATACTGGCTTCATGGCAACTCCCGGCTCCATGGCAACGCTCGGCTCCGTCGTCGGCGTGCAGCGAGGACTCGGTGTGAGAGCGTGCTGTGTTTCATATTCAACCAATGTCCTGCTCGGTTTGTGAAAGTTCATCGGTCTGGGGTGCTGTGGATTTAATATTCATGGAAACTGGATGACAAGCTGACATGTAGTTATTTTGAGGCCTGGTTTATTTTCATGCATTCAAGGCTGCGCTGCAAAGTTCTTTTCCAACCCCACCGCCTGGGGATTTCACACAAAGCCCGCTGAATAAGTAGAGTAATAAGTCAGGGAGATAAGTGTAATGGGGCTATAATGGAGCGTACTGATGCTCTGCCTTCTCCACAGTGCTCTACAATAGCATGTCCCTTTCTGTTATCACATATTCACATCAGGAACTCAACATGGCATCCCACTCACCCGCCCCAAAGAGCTCGGTTTCAAAGGGTGCCTTCAGAGGAGCCGTGTGACGTATGCGACAAACCACAAAGCAGCTGGAAAGTTCAGCAGGGAACATGATATAATTATGTAGGATTAACCTACTCAATTAAACAGTGAGTATGAGGCAGAAACAAAATCCTGAGGAATCGGGAGAAGAGGAGGAAAGGGGGGGGGGACGGGGGAGGATGGCGGTAGGTTTGGTGGTGGAAAAAAAAACAGGAAGTTAGGAGATAAATTGCAAATTGCATTCCATGTGTTTTGTGTGGGCTGTAAGACCGAAAAGTTCCAGAGTGGAGGGGACTCTGGGGGCAGCAGCAACTGCACTGGGGTCTTTGTCCCCACAGCTCACACTGACTGGTGTTGGTTTACAGCTGGGTCTGGAGACTACACAAGGCCAGAACTGGAACTTTTACTACTGTGACGATATTCAAGGCCTGAAACTGAAACATTCTCATTACCGGGCAACTCTATTTTGAAAAGAGTGGCTTATGGTGTATTTACATATAGCTCAAGGTCCTCCTTGTTAGTATCGCTTTCTGACAGTATAGAAGAAGCCAGTATCATCTGTCACTTTGAAGGAGTGAAACTTATCAGATTTAAATGGCTGGTTTTAGAACCTAGAGGGGTAAAGGATCAGGTGCTCAGCAGCCCCTTTTTGCTAAATGCACGAGAATCAGTCACACGCAGGGAAATAAAGGGGGAGGTCAGATTGCTCGTCTATTGTTGTGCGCTTGCTTTAAATTCTCATCAATTCATGTCTCTCTCACGACGTGTGTTGTGTCGGGTCAGGGCGGTCACGATGGGTTTTTATTTGAGCGATCGCGTGGATCTGCTCAGTGTCGGCGCCGTGACAGATGCATGCCTTGATAAGGCAGCAACAGGATGTTGATACTGTATACACTGGCATGTTGTTTGCCCATCTTTAGGCGTGCAGGGTGATGTGAAAATGCAAACACAAAGCTGAAGCCTGGATTTACACTGAAAAAGAGTTGAAGGATAAAGTGCACTTCATCTGCTGGTTTCAGTGGGTTTTCACTCTTTTTTGTTTAATGCATTATTTTTCGTTTGTTGGAATCAAAAGGTCAGTTAAACATGGTTTAGGTGCTTGTCACAGGGGTGGCACGGTGGTACAGTGGACAGCTCTTACAGTAATTAGCTTGGCGGTTTGAATTCCAGCCTTTCATAAGTTTGCATGTGTTCCCTTTACGAGTTTGGGGTTTCTCTGGTCACTCTGGCTTCCTCCCACAGTCCAAAGACATACATTGGGGTTTGGTTTGGAGACTAATTGACTATAGGTGTGATGTGAGTGGGAACGATTGTTTGGTCCTAATCTTAAAAAATAAAAATGGCAACTTTAGGATGGTTTACAGATCATTTCTTGGCAACCTGACCAGGGGGAACCCAGCCTCTCGCCCAATGTCAGCTGGGATTGGCTCCAGTTCCCCCTGCGACCTTATAAACAGTATAGATAATGAATGGATGGAAGCAGCCAGTTAGCCTAGCTTAGCATAAGGACCCAACCTAACTGACCCAACCCAACACCTGAGCCGAACACGCTTGAGAACATCAGTCCCTCCACATGCCAAAGACAGTGTTGGTAAGTCTATGGAATGTGCTCAGTGAACTACATTCCCCACTGGGGATTTCTCCACTTGGGATGGAGAAGAGTCCACCTCCGGGTGAGAGAAACCCCTGGAGCGTGAGGAGATGCAGAGCGGGAGCTATAAGCTCATCAATTAGGGGAGGTCAGAGATTCCAGATTTCAGCCTGGAGTCAGCCAATAAAGCAGACACGATGAAAGAGTGCTGCATGTTGGCTGTGACTTTGGAGATACAAGCGAACGGGGGAGGAGATGGAGCTGCAGCTGGTCTCTCCACACCACTGGGTTCCAGAGAAAGACAGCGAAAAAGAAAAGGGAAAGGGGGCACAGGGGGATTCGGAAAGGCAAGGATACTTAAAAAAAAACACAACTCTGGCCTGTTCCATGAACTCTCTAAGGGGATTAAGGGTTTAATGAACTGCCTATTGGAAGCCAGGAGTTTGAGCGATAGGCAAAGGAGCAGGGGAGGGAGTCTGTCACAAGAGTGCTCATGTGAGGGCGGGCCATGCGTCTAATAGTGGAAGAGTTTTATCAGGAAGCCTGACTTTCATAATATATCCCCCCCCTCCTGTTCAAAACATCCTGCTGGGATAACTGATTAAAACACAAATCATTGAGTTGAAAAAGGCTTTTCCGGGTCTTTTCTTGAAGACAAGTTGAGTTGTTGACTTTTGTTCATAAAACTAAATTAGGCAAAATTAATAGAAGAATTTGATTTAAATCAAACATAAGATTTCTATAATATACTATACTTTGCTTAACTATAATATGCAAATATATTTCTCATCCTTAATATATATCCTGCATTGATAATTTTGTATGTTCTGTATGTTCTGTTTTGTTTATTAGGGTGTGGTTTTCATCTAAGCCATTACTGGTTTCTACCAAAACCCCACACATATTTTTTATATTTGATTTATGTATTTTGTATTTAGGTTGTGTGAACTAAACTAAGCTAAAAATCTATTAAATCAGGAAGAGTAATATTTTGTTTACATTAAACTTGATTTTTTCAACGTTACCCTCATTTCGAGTTATGTAACACACATTTGGATTTTTGGTTTATTTGTGACCAAGATAATGCAAAAACTACAGGACAGATCACCACAACACTTGGAGGAAAGGTGTTATATGGGTCAGGAAATAATGGGTCAGGAAATAATGCATTCTATTTTGGGATGGATTTTGGCTGTTGGGCCTTGGTGGAGGTACATTCTACTTCTCAAAAAAGCTTTGTTTATTTTAGTTTCTTTTTTGTTATTTTGGGGTTACAAGCAGTGTGATTTTTAACTTCCCACTGTTGGGAGCCTCAACAGGTGGAGAGTGAAGGAGAGACAGGGGCAGAGAGAGGGAGGGATAAAGAGAAAGACTGAGTGTGACTGTGTGAGCGAACCTCTCTCTACATTGTGTGAATGCTGTGCACTTGCCTCGGATGTCTGTGGAGGTGCAGAGAGGGAGGGGGACGGAGCAAGGGGAGGGCAGCAGAGGGAGGCACACACCGACACCTAGGCAGTAACACAGTGGATTGCGCGAGGGGGGGGCAGACGGCTCTCTCTCTCTCTCTCTCAATGGGGAGGTCTCTGTGAAGCAGCAGCAGCAGCAGCAGCAGCCTACCTGTTGGAGCTCAGTGTCGGACCCACGCTGATCGTGGATCTGCGGGAAGCCCAGAACGAACCTGAACCATGTCTCCCAGACTGTTCCTGTGCGCTTTTGTTTTGGCGACGCACCAGTGGACGCAGCGCTGCAGCGGATTTAATATAGATGCTCGGTTTCCTGTGATCAAAGAGGGGAAGACCGAAGGCAGCTTCTTTGGGTTCTCGGTGGCTCTGCACGAACAGACGGCGGGCTCCAGGAAATACCTGTAAGTTGTCACCACGCTCCACTTCTCTCTCATGTAGAGGTTAAAACGACGCCTGCACTCACGCGCTAAACACCTGCTGCGTAACGAAAAGCTTCCATTTCACTCGCCGCACTTTACGCACACTTGTTGCGCGTAGATCCGCCACGACTGTATATTTTGTACACAAATCGCCTGTTTATAAACTGCTCTTAACGCACTTGTTGAACTCTTCGCATCACACATGCCCTTTTCCCTACACGCAGCATATAGTTCCTCCTCCAGTCTCCCACCTGTTTGTTAAATCTGTGCGGATTGATCTAGGCCTATAGGACACAACTGTTAGTAGCATCTATACCAAATCATCATAATGGTGCTCTGTCACCTTTCTGTGCCCCTGTTTTACCTGAACATGTTTCAAAGGAAAGTCTTAACCTGGGTCAGTACAACTGCATTTCAATTTGGAGATGAGTCCACGAGGAAATACAAGCAGGCTTCTGAGCTGTGGAGGCCTGTGAATGTTAAAAGTGGCTGTGGCAGTTTCACATCAATCTCACCTGTTTTCCAACAAACCACTTCTCCTTTTCATTCTTGACATTTCTGTAAGGGTTAGGGTTACGGTTAGGGGTGTATGTATCACGCATGAGCGCACACTTATTGTTAAATCTGTGATTAGGACATTTTATAATTGCTGTTGCACACCTCTCTGAAGGTAATTGTACAGGTGTGGGTGGAACAGATTGGAACTTGCCTGAGCCTCAATGTTATCATGGAATGTGGAATATTAAATGATAGTTCTACAAAAAAAATATTTCAGATCAAACATGATATCTCATATTCATGCTTTCTATGCATACATGGCTTCAGTGTTCATATCCAGCCAACTGTGGAATGCAGAGAAAGTCCTGACATTGCCTGCTCTGCTTTCTATCCACCTATCCTCAGGCTATCACATTCAGCCGAGACACAACTGGGTTTGTATTTCGCAATAGCAGCGAACGTGCATTGGCCTGAAACACTTGTACGTTGTTATTACCACGACATGAATGCTCGTGGATTTAACCGTGTTTGGGAGGATTTACATTCCTGTTGAAGGAATAGCTCATGTTCCCGAGGAGACATCTTTCCCCTCTCCCTATGCGGCGTCTTTAATGAAAGCTCCTCAAACTGTATCATTGTTTAGTGTAGGATTTCCCCACGGCCAATTACAGCGGCCCCCCCTCATCCTTCCGCATCCGTGATCACACGCCGTGTTCACTGCTGTTATCTCTGTCCCTGTTCTGCTTTGAAGAAAATCACAAGTCAGGCCCCACTTCCTCTGTGTTGTCACCAGTGGAGTGAGTCTGGGTGCGGGGTTTATTAGCCTGCTCTCTGTCAACTGGTGCACTGGTGTGCATTACAGAGATTTCCCCCAGTTAATAGAACGGATGGCAGTGTCCATCTGACACAAGATCAATGTGCCATCTCGTCCTCGTCCCGTGAGGGACGGAGTCACTGTCCGCAGACTGAAACCCAAGAAGGGGGGGCACATGGCGATGGTAATGAGCCTGGAAGCCTGCAGGGACAAAGAGGTTGTAAAAAGTCTCATTCGTCCTCTGCAAGGTAAAGGGGCTGTAGCAAATATGTGCTCAGATCTGTTTCATTAAAAGTGTATTTTACACTAATATGAATGTAACCTGCTGCTGGCTGTAGGTTCATATTTACCTTTCAGAAAAGAGAGTACCGTCAATATTTTCATCGCACTCTTGGCAAGAAAAACACAGCGTATTTAATGTAGTACTGCAGTGACATGTTAAACACGCCTGTTTGGAGTGGGCTGTTTGCTCGGCCTGTGGGGATGATGAAACTGTAAAAGGGACCCACATGAGCCGCAGCGAGTAAAGACCTGCTGCAGGAGCCAGTCCACAGAACCATGAAGCTGCACCACAGCTGCTGCACACAGAGCTGTTCACCTCAAAACTTGCTGGAAGCTAGACGCAGCGCCTCAAACTGGAGAATCCCTTTTCGTCAATGTCCCAATCGCTGAAGAGTCAAAGCCACCGCTGCTACAGATCACCTGTATCGCAAGTTCTAAATGCACCGAATTCGACCGTGCACTTCCTTGGGCCCTTAAGAACACGCATGCCCAGTGTGAAACTGATTAGATGAATGGTTCTCGAGATATGCATTTCACAAGAGGACAGACAGAGACAGAGATTATCAGATAGATATTACACATTACTTCTCCAAATTGCTCTTGTTTTCGCGTCTAATGTCGGAGAGGCCTGTTTCTGCATTTAGAGAAGTACAATTGCAAAAAATATGAGACTCTAGACAACTGAGAGACTTTCAGCCTCAATGTGGTTGTGACCGTTGCCTCACACCCACATGTCTGCTACCAGGAACTCTACTTCTTTACACCAGAAGTATTTATGCAGATTCTACTATTTGTATTTCCTTCAATAGCACCTCCTGTTCCATGAGTGTTCTCGCTATCAGCCTTTCTTGTAAATCTGTGGAGCCACCTGGGATCACATCGTTCAGTACTCAGACCCCTCCCCACATGTACTTTCTGACTCCCGAACATACAGTAAAAAACGTCTCGATGTTTGTTGTTGTGCTTTTACAGCCCTGTCTGTTTCCTCTGCGTTGTCTGGCTTCTTTTGTGGCACCGTATCTGTCTCACGGCACCACAGGGCTGTTTGCGCTCGTTTACTGGAGCGAGGCAAGACAGTGAATATTTGAAAAATGCAACAACTATCCATGTAAACCAGTCGTGACATGTACACGTACGCTTTTCAGAAAGTGGCCCCTCTTTCTTGGTGCATTTGTCAGACAGAGTCCAGGAAGAAAAGAGAAAAAATCTAAAGCAAAGACAGAGGGTTTCCTCTCCCAGTTCTACAATTAAGTGAACGTAATAAAGTTTTTCTTAAGAAGTGGGCTATTATCCCATTAGGCTGAATCTACCAGTGTATCTTGGCGTATTATGGATCCTGGTGAACAATTAGTGGACTAACTTTGTTGGGGAAGGGCTGCACCTGAATAATCTATGGGGGCTACCTGAGGCCAATTTGTTCAGGGCATTCACTCCCCTTCTTCTCTTTGAATTCCCCCATTTAAAGAGAGATTTATTTTCCTGTGAGGGCTTTTTTTGTTCTCTGTTGTAGCAGGGAGGAGGGACTGGGCAGTCAGCTGGCCACCTATTGGCTCTTCCAGTCCCCTGACCCCACGGTATGCCCGGAATGTATTACCCTTCTCTGCACAGTCACAACCTGCCAGGTTTCAGGTTGAGACAAGACAGGAGTGAGAATGATGACTCTGGGGACTGCTGGGAAACACACCCACCCACAGCCAAACTAAAAAAAAAACTCAAAGAAAATCCCCTCATTTTACAGATGGGAACCTCTGTGAGCTGGGACAAAGAATTTAATTCCTCTGACTCTGACTGATGAATATTTAATCAGTGCTGAAGTGCCTTCGCCTTTTCCAGTTCATCTCTGTCTGACTGCTGTGGCCTGAGGCCATGAAAGTCAGCCATTTAATTTGACAGGGGCCTTCCCGTTTTCTGCTGTGAGGTGCATATTAGATTGGTCGACTTGCTGTAAGGTTTATAGTCACTAACAATCTGATTCTGGGTTTGAACAAGCATAGGAACACGTTCTGCTTTCCCTCAAGTCTCTTACAGACTGATGGAATTAAATGTCTCCTGTTGCCTCGAAATGCGGCTGCAGGAGGTTTGCTCACTGTGGCAGAAAACGGCCTGAATTCACGACAGTCACAATGGGATACAATGTATTCCAATGGCAGCGAGTTCTCACAGCAGGAAGGAGTATGAATGTGTGCTCGGCCTGGTAGTATGGTATTGTGTTGGGCCTGTGAGCTCTGAAAAGCTGCTCAACAGTACTGTGACGGCTCTCATTGCACAGCTGATGCTCAAAAGTAGATTTCTGTAGTATAACTTCAACTGAATGACCCGCTGTGATATATTATATGTATTGCACTACGTTATGCTGCTAATGTACATGATGCAGGTGGGTATGTCCTATTTGGCCATGATCCAACATTCCTCGTCAGTGCCAGTGGTCTTTGTCTGTGAAGTGGGTCTGTCAGAGCACAAGTGTCATGCCACACTGAAACATTTTCAGATAAGAACCCTGCTTTGTGATTTACACCCTCATACATGTTCTTCATGAGAACCCCGCCGCGGACGTTGTTACTTCTCTTTGAGAATGGAGGCATCAAACATCCCTTTTGTTCTGCATGTATTCAGGAATTGTTCCAAACTGAATTTTGCTTTATTTTATTAAAACACATTATTGTTGTTACTGTATTCATGCATTGGAAGCTACATAAAACACTGGTTATTTAACGCCTAATCCTAAACCCATGTACACCTACAACATTTTGTCTATCACCCATCATTCAAACACTGTCACCATCAGGGGAGCTTTGGGATTTAGTGCCTTCTTATCTTATCTTGCCCAAAGACACTTTCGAACACAAGCTGGAGGAGCCAGGTCTATTTCCTGAGCCTCAGCGGCTACTGCATTTTATTAGTTAGACATAATAATAAAATGAAAGAACAAATATTGAAGTAGTGAAATAAAACTGATACCTGGTATCTGGTTTGTCAGTTTGTCCTTAATGTCATGGTTTATATTGTTGGGTCCTGTTTCCATTGAGAAGCCCTTCATAGAGAGTTTATACTATAAGTTAGATTTAATAATCATTTATATATGCTTTACTGATCAGTTATAAGTTGATCCTAAACAATATGTATTTTTTTTTTGGGGGGGGGGGGGCAATGCAAATACCCATATTAGGAAGTAAAAATAAATAAATAAATATATAAAAAATTGGCAATAATTCCTAATTTCTTATGACAACGAACGAAATGTAGGTATTCATTGTAACCATAAACTGTTTCGTGCATTGTATAAAAATAAATAAACATAGATACCAATATATCTGTTAAAAGAGATATTGCTCAATGTTATCAACCAAGCAATATTATTCGCAAACAATTTTAATTAGTCGGCTCTAATTATAAGTCATTGAAAAGTTTTGCGTTGCAAATTGATAAATCTCATTTGACCATTTGTAACACTAAAAACGTCTTAACATTTTCAGCTACAGAAATTATTAATTATATCAAAAAAGAAAGTCAGCATGCACACCTGCCTGTGGAGTGAGTTACAGCTCTGCTACCAAACAATAAAACCATGTAATCAAAAACAAAGTGAAGTGACAAACAACAAAAGGTTTGTACAGTAGCGAGAAATCTTTATCTGGGTTGTTTAAGGGTTTTGGCACAGATACTTTAACAGCACCAGACTTTGAAATGATTCCAAGTTTGTCCTGGTGACTGAGCCTAATCTTTGTGCTACTTATTGCCTGTATCCAATCCGTTGGTGATGGCATGGGCTGCATTTTGTGTAGTGGCCGAGTGAATGACAGTGTCTAATAACACGTTGAAATGGATCCCAGCGGGACCCTGGGCCTCCTGCTAATCTCCACAGAGGAGATTCTGTATGGAGGGGCTTTCATCGGGAGTACCCGCAGTGAGGACTGTTTCTGTCCTAACAAAAATGTAAGAGATCCCCTCAGCTCCCCCTGATTGTACAAATGCCCTGAAACAGCAAGGAAAAGCTGGTGGGGTTGGCCTCTGGGCTAATGATGGCTACCTGTGGCTAGAAAAACTATACGCTTCCAAACCTTTGTCTCTTCGTGCCATTTATCATCTTTGAAAGGGAAGTGATCCTGAAGTATTGGTTTACACTTGGTGTGTGTGTATGCAAAGGACAGTGTGTGTGTGGTGTCTTGTGGTTCATAACAATACAACATGTTTTAAAAGCCATTTGAGTATTTTCTATGCATGTCATTTATTGGAGGTTTTCCAAGTTTTAGAAGACATAAACAGATGTTTCCTGCTCGAACCTGCACTGCTTTTAGATAAGTTGAGTAATATGTGAGTGAAACCTTGGCACTTGACTCCATTAGAGCTGTGAGGTACACGGCCCACCTGTAAACCCCCAAGGTGTCTCTCTCTCCTCTCTCTCTCTCTCTCTCTCTAGGGGTCAAAATGTTAATGGAGACACTGTTACTGATACTGTGTCTCTCGTGGATTCGGCTATGGCTGCGTGATGTAAGTTTGCAGGATGAATGTGTGCCGGTGTGATGTTGGGTCACTGACAAACGGGCATCCAGACTCAGTCCAGCTGTGCCTGCGTGTGCCTACGTGTGTATGCGAAGCCAGTATGACATCATTCAACCTGCAACATAGAATGCTGGGTGGCCACAGTGAGCAGACCAACCATCACATGCAAGCCAAATGAACGTTGTCCCTGTCAGACACGGTGTTACTGGTTGCTAATGAAAAGTGAGTTAGTGTATTATCAGGGGACGACCTGCCATGTTTGGTTTGTCACACCGGGATGAAATGAGTTTGCTCTCGTGTTACTGTTTCACCCACGGCAGATGGTGGTCTTCAAACAGGATGTTTGCCCAGCTGAGACGCCCGGGTGGACTGTAACGTTTGTGTGTGTCTGTGTAGAGCGCAGGTGCACAGTGATATTTAGTCTTATCGTAACACAACCTCTTGCTCTTTGGCATTTCCTCTCTTAATCAGCACTAATGCCTTGCATTCAAATTCCGTCAAAGGTTATCCCGTTGTGACTAAATTACTATTTATCCAACCTACCTTTGTTTTCCTACTTGTAATGCACAGTCTGCTTCTCTGTTTAAAACCTCTGACATGAGCATGAACACTTCCAGTGTAGATAGATAGATAGATAGATAAATAGATAGATAGATAGATAGTTGCGATGTATATAGAAAATTAAAATGTCTTTAGAAATTAAAACAGCACCAAGTGAGAGTCCTGACAAGCAGGTGGTGCCATAAGGTCTGTACAGTAAACGATGACCAACTCCAGGCAGCGGGTCGATACCGACAGGTCACTGTTTGTCCAGAGACGACTCATCTGTCAGCAATCTCCCTACGCGCAGGCTCACAGTGAGTGTGTTAACAACAAGGCGTGCGCACTGTGAATGGTCTGATAGCAATGTTCATTCACCGCCCCACCTACTGCTTTGTAAGTGTTTCCTGAAATGACAAAGACATGGGTTTATCAGAGTGCAGCTGAAAAATAATCACATCGGGAGCTGACACACACTCCACACACACACACACACACACACACACACACACACACACACACACACACACCTTCATCGTGTGACTCTTCTGTGCCCTGACCGTCAGCACGGCAAGTGCGGACCACGCTGTAACACGCTTTTATGAACTCTCCTCTCATTTTTCAGTCAAGTCATTACTCCATTAAAAGAGCATAACAGGATCAGTCTCAGCCCGACTCCTCTTGTCCTCCTGCTTAATTCTATCTTCAAATTGAGTCCCTCCATTCTAATTGTCTCCATGTAATCGCTTTGTGACTCTAAGTGGCTGTGTTTCTCCTGGATTCAGTCTACTGCTATAGCTTTATACCATTGTGACAAAAAACAATGATGCAGTATAGGTGAGTGTTTGTGTATCTGTGTGTAGTTCATGGATTTGGGATTTAGAGTATCCGTTCCTTGCCTGCACTTGTTTGCAATGTTTGGTAATTTTGTGTGTTGCAATGAGAGAGTAATACCTTAGTAGGTTCACTTATATTCTTCAAAATGTCGATGTATCCAGTGACACAGACATAACTCCAACTTGCCTTCCTGCTATGACTGTGATGCCAGTAGATAAAGAAAATGGCTCATGTCTGTCTCTCACTATTGTCATTCAGAGCAGCCAGACGGCCTTCCCCTTTCTTCAGCTGATCCCTCTGTGCAGATATAGGCAAATGTGTGCAGCTCAAACTGTGAACACACACTCATGTTCCTGAATTAAATCAAACGAAATGCAGCAACGCCAATTTGCTCCAGTATCTATCATCATACAGAGTTCAGTTAAAACAGACACAGTTTAAAAACCTATATAGTTCAAACTTCTGTCTCCGAGTTATATCACTGAAGCACTGAACTTCCCGTCCCCTCTAATCCTCGCTCTGGATCTTTGTACAACCTTGTTACCTGGAACAGTTACGTGTGTCTACCCGTTTCCATTAGAGGTTTTTAATTGCAGTAGAGGACGACCTGTGGCTTCTCTCTGTGATGCAGTAGAACAGAGGATTTTCATCTTTAGAATCCTCATTGTGTATATGCCTTGATTCACAGAAAAAAAACAATGTTGCTTTCAGTATTGTAAAGAGAGTGACTTCTATAGAAAGAAATAGATTTTTCCTAATTACTGTAAAACCCAGTAATCTGACAAATCTGGACTTCTTGTGACCTCACGTGTTGTGTATTTTCTATATCTTTCCAGAGTTAAAAGAGTTCACTGACAGTGAAACACAGGCCCTGAGGTTCTCTTTCATGTCACTGCAGATTTGGTCTTTTTCTTTGCCCTGAGGGCCACAGCCGCACCCTGTGACAAACAGGTTGTCCTAAGCCTTATCCGGACAGATCATCCATCACTTGTGTAGGTTCAAATACTGGCAGTGTGTCCATAGTCTCATTTCCCTCAGTCTCAGCCTCTTTGTCTCTCACTTTCTCTTTCTTTCCCACTTTCAAATATTTACACGTTCTCATTTGGTAGAAAGTGACTCACAACACGGGGACAACCCTGAAGCTTTACACTCAACATCTACTGCACGTCTCTCCGTTCAGGGCGACAGATCCCGCACATCCAGCTCTCTTTGAGGTTTCTACCGTTTAAAGTTGTTTTTTGTTGTAGTTTTTCCTCACTCTTGTTGAGGGTTAAGGACAGAGGATGTCGCACATTGTTAAGCTCTGCATGACGCAAATTTTGATTTGTGAATATGGGCTATACAAATAAAATTTGATTGATTTATTTAGTAAGTGACTAGTTCATTAGAAACAATTATTCTACTGACAGGACAGGGGCTCTTTAGGGGGCCTATTGGATTTCACGTGTGGCCAGTGGCCCCCTGACACTGCTCCTGGATCCGCCCCTGATTCCCCTTGACAGTCAAAGTAAGGACCAGCAGGGTGTGTTGGTTATACACCTCTATCCCGTGTCTCATCACAGTCCTGTTCAGACTGGACCCATTCAGATGAAGATAAATGAGAGTGCGGTATGCTCCTCTGTACACATGACTAACTGGTGCGGCACATTGTCTCTTCTTGTTCCTCATCCAAATCTGGGATCGAGGAAAATGTATTTCACAAGGTTTTAGTCATCTGTAATTAAGTTGGTTTCCGGCTTTCGCTGCCAGTGTTGCCTGGATTAGTCAGGTACGAGGTGAGTGCATGAGAGGATTGGGCCTTATTGATAGTTAACTTTAAATAACTCATTGTTAATCGAACTGACAAAAACTTTCGCTCTTTGTCTTTCTATTTGACAAGAAGCGAGCTTCCTTTTGCTCTCTTTATCGCTACTGAGCTTTTTCAACACCTCCCCCTGCTCCTGTGCTCTTGGTTCAGGACTGGATACCTTTATTTAAGTAAACACCAGTGATATGAACATGCCACAGTTCATCTAACTCCCTTCTGCTGGAGTGTTTCTTACTCCTGAAGAATGCAGCCACTCTCACCTTGGCTGCATGGGCGTGTTTGCCACGGTAAATGTTTGGTTTAGACAGCCGTTCGCATCACCTCACTGGGAGAGGGGGGCAAATTTCAACATGTCCGCGGGAGTAGGAATTCAGCTGCTGGGTGCCCCTCTTCCCTTCCCCTCCCTGGGCCCTTGACAGCCTGTTTATGAGGAGGCGATGAGCAGGGAGGTAGATAGGAGGAGGGCACACATTGTTGCAGTTGCGACAGGATATGAGATGTGCTGTCATGGCTGAGTCAACTGTTTGTATCTCAGGTCTGTGGTCAATTTTAAGAGCAGGTTATGAAGAGTGAAATCCTTTCACATCCCTTCTCGGTGTAGCCCTTCGAATTACATTTCAGAATTATTGAGCTGGTATGTGCTGTCATGACTGCTCAGTGCTGCTGGTACCTCCCAGGTCCCAGTTTGTCACACAGGGAGATCAGGCTTTTTGCTTTCAGAGCCCCCACACTGTGGACCTCTCTCTGCCTGCTGAACTCCCACACGCCACCTCGCTTCTTTCACATCTCGTCTTAAAACCTTTCTCTCTCTGAAAGCTTTTGGGAATGTTTGCTTTGCATTCATTTATACTGTTTTTATTTGTTTTATTAATGTCTAAAAAAGAAATGAGTCTGTGCTTTAGGGGCACAAACACAAAGTTTATTTCAACTTGAATTTGAAATAAACCTAATTTGTGTGTCATCAGTTGGAGTATTTATTTTAAAGTTGGTTCCAACAATTCTCCTTTTTTCAGTGTAGCTTCATATTCACTGTACAGAAATGACAATTGTAATCACCTTATCTAATTGGTTGCAAGAAAACAAAAAAGCTAATTTCCCCAAACAACGCCCTGTGTCTTTGATTAGTTTCCTGTGTAAATGATCCGTCTCCAGCTGCACTCAGGCTGAAAACACCACAGGTCAGTAGTAAAGCGGTGGATGTGAAACCTGGTGGCATCAATCTGCTGTGCTGACTTCTCACAACAAACACGGGTGACCCTCTGCTGAGACAGTAAGACGACAGCGAGCGTGTTATGAGTTCACGTGAACCTCTCCCTCCCTTCGCCAAAAGAAAGCACTCTCTGCCCTCTAAGATTCCCCAAGCCTCCCTGAAGCATGGTGCGTGATTAGCGCTGGACTTTGGGCCCCAGCTCTCCTTATTTTTCATTCAGTGTGAGCAAAGTTCAGTGACTGGCCTCTATAAGTGTTATATAGGAGTTGTGCCGCAGCTTGGCCCCGGTTCTCTCTTGTTATTTCTTGCTCTGCGTAACGTGCCCTGGTTTTCCCACAACAAGGGCTAACCTTGTACCTCTGTGTTTTGAGACACGCGGGGCTGTACAGCTGAAAAACACATTGGGTGGCCGTGACTTCTGATTTACTGGCCATAGAAGAAAGGCAAGTCATGTAAGCACCCACTCGCTCATGTGCTTACACATGCTGTATGGGTTCACACGCACATGCACACACGTGCACACTCGTACTTCCTCACAGTGGGACTCCGTGGCCCTGGTCCTCCACACATGTGTCAGAGCCACTACTACAAACCTCTGTGGAATCTGGGAGGCTGTCTACAGCACTGAATGATTACCTGAGTCACAGCCACTTCCTCCCAGTCCCCTGGAAACTGCTGGCCCTCAGAGGCCATCTTGGCTCTTTCTGGTCGTTTCCACTCTGGCAAGATAATTGATTAATGGCTGATAATAACCATCTGGTTAGGAGGCAGAAAGAAGAGACAATTGTACCTTTTTGAAATGATGCGTGCATGGTGATGTCTGTTTTTTATGAATTAGAGGAAACAATTCCTCTTTGCCTTTTAGGGATGTGAGTTTGTACACATAAAAAAGCAGAAGACACAATGTTGGCACACTCATATAGTTCTGTTCCCGTTTACCTTTCTTCCTGGATGTAATGACACTTAAAAATGTAGTGCTCCTGCCTCTACTCCTGCACTTTGGCCCTGTCCACAATTATATGGATATTTTGCAAAACATACCTTTTCCTCTGCGGTATTTCAAATTATTTAAATGTTAACAAATGGAGATTTTCAAAAAACTCCAGTCTCTCTGTTGCCTTGCGTGCATGTAAAACAGATCATTTTAGGCCCACGGTTGCTTTAAGCTTCTTATTGTGTTCATGCTCAGGTTAGACCCATTCAAATGATTATATTTGTGTCTGGGCTCTTGAGATGTTTTCATTATTAGATTGTAGGTATTTACAGAGGCTTTTGTCTCTGTCAGGGTGATGCAGTGGTTAAGACTGGTGGACCACCTCACACACAAGTCTCTCAAAACAACCTGGGAATAGAATCATGACTAACAAATTTAGCTAAATCTTAGAAGTATTTGTAATTTTCCTCTTAAGACAGGAAAAAATCTGCCTATGATGATTCAACTCAAAACAAATATTCTATCTTCAAGTTGTAACAATGCAGAGTTGAGTCATGATTTTTGCAAAGTGTCTGTCTTCAGTCTACACCCATTATCTGAATTTGCTCTTGCTTATCAGTAAGGAAGGTAGCTACCCCACAGTTGCTGTTAATATACCGCCAAGCTTGACTTATAGCTTGACTCACCACTTTTCACCATTAACTGTTGCCCGTAACGTGCCAGCATTCAAGCAGGATGACATGAGGGTTTTCAGACAGTTTGAATGAAAAGAGGAACGGGCTCCACGTCCAAAAACCCAGAACCATTCTGTCTCCCACAGCCGAGTCAAACACGCTGGGAACAGGACTGTCTGCACCTTCCGCCTACAGAGTGGAGCTAATAAATCTTGTGCTGACAGTAAATAGTGTGTCCCGGCACGGAGCCGTGCAGTGGGGGTAATCCCTCTACTTCAAAGTTGTGTAGTGCGTTAAAAGGTGCTGATGTAGGGAGTGTCTGGGTGAGTGGACAGAAAGAGCAGGTCCATCACAGAGAGGCTAGTTTGTGTGTCTTTGTTGGGAGGGGGGGCGGGGGGGGGGGGGGGGGTGCCCAGACTTGTTACGGGTCATGCTCGAACTGCTCCTCCGGTCCCACTCGCGATTCAAACTCGTCACGTGTCTTGGTTCACTTTGTGGAACTGAACAACTTTTCAAAATCGTAGGTGTCCTCTTTTTAAAAATCCTGTACCTAATCATGGCAAAGTATCCGGTTTGAAAAAAAAAAGGAACCTGCATGACTCTGTTCCTGTGTTTAGACCAGCAGGATTATCTGTGACATCGTCGAGCTTCTTGTGTTGCTGCCTGTGTCTCTGCTTTGTGTTGTCTAACACCATGACACGACTCTGATAATATCTGACGATAATCATCTTTATCTGTCTTTGTGTGTGTGTGTGTGTTGGTGTGTGTGTGTGTGTGTGTGTGTTTGTGTGTGTGATTGTGTGCGTGTGTGTGTTCAGGCTTCTTGCAGGTGCACCCAAAGAGAAGGCCAACTCTCTACAAAATGTCAATGAAACAGGTGCCGTCTACTCTTGTCCCATCAGCCTGGACCCCAAGGACTGCTCCAGGATGGACCTGGTCAGCACAAGTAAGTATGATGGTCTGAAGCCAATCTCTCAGAGGTGATCAGCTGTTTTGGTATCAAACAGAAGAATGCAGACTTGCAGGATTACAGCTGAGTTGGTCCGCGCAGGTCCTGTTAGTGATTCCAAAGTCTGAGGGCACTTTTCCCCCAAGCTTGTTTGGTCTGGATCTTCTGACCTTTCAGTTTAGTCCAAACAAAAATAACATGTGTGTCCGAACCAAGTACTATTATGCTTTAAGAAAGTTGTAATATCACGAGTAAAAAGTTATAATACATGTCATAGGTCATACTACGTGTCATTAATCTTCTGACCTTTCAGTTTAGTCCGAACAAAAATACCATGTGTGTCCGAAAAAAGGGATGAAAAATACTTATCATTTGACTTATTATACTTTAATAAAGTTGTAATATCACGAGTAAACATTTATAATATAACACATGTCATACGTGTCATTTATAAGGAATGTGTACCATCTGGGTTAGTTTTACTTTAGTATAGGTTATAAAAGGACGAAATGTATCCTAATCTATTCTATAACTTTATACTCGTGAGGTTATAATTTATTTTATGTAATTATCGGACAGACAAATAAACTGAATTAGAACTTTCTTGGTGAAATAGGTGGAATTTCCCCTTTGACACATACAGGTGATGTCGAGAAGAAATGTAAATAATACTCAGCGAATAATAATCTGATAATCAGCCTACTTCTTCTTTCTTCGCCGAGGACTGAGCTAGTGTGTCAGACGGTCTCAGGGCCTGATCTCCGGCGTGTCCCGCACCACTCGGGATCATTCACTGAACCTTCACAAGCTGAGCGCCAGCGTGCAAAGCTCCGAAATGTGCATCTTTTCTAAATTGAAGGTTATTAACTGATAGGCTTACTGCTCTTCTACCATGAGGTGAATAAGGCCCCCCCGCAGGCTAAAAGTAAGAACCGTAATAAAAGGACTCAGCATCTCTTTGAATGTTGAGCTTGAAGTGGCTGTTGCTGCAGTCACAGCACATTTTTTGAGGTTGATATGTGTCAGGACATGACTCAGGCTGACTGATGCTTCACTGTTTGGGTTGTTTCTTCTGTGACTGTGATCACCATTATCACGATGAATGATTTTTATTTCTTTATTATAATGTTTGATCACACATGGTCGACTATAGACTGCATGCTGGTTTGATTGTTTAAAATACAGTATACATCATTTGTTCTCTGTATTTCCATGTTGATTCTAACATTTTGTACCCCCTGATGTAAATGATAAATATTTCCCATCCATAGCGAACCCTAATGAGATGGTGGAGGGCATGTGGCTGGGTGTGACAGTGGCCAGTCAGAGGGACAGTCTGTCCAGACGTGTGATGGTGAGAAGACGCCATGTTTTACTGTGTTAGTCAGTGTCACAGGTGACATATTATGAACAGCATCCGGTGACTTTTCCTGCAGCATTGAGGGGCTGCAGCGGGAGATAAAACCCTTTGTATCACATTATGTGGTGTCACGGGGGACACAGTGTGCTTATTGCGATATTTACTGCAGCACACACACAAACACACACACACACACACACACACACACACACACCAACACTTGTACTTCTTTTCTTAGTGAGAACACTCATTGACAAATTACACTCCCCTGCCCCTTACCTTTACCTTTACCTTAACATAAAACTTACTCCAAAGAGAAAACGTGTGGACCGGCCGTATTGTCCTAACTTTCGCAAACTGTCCACACTCGGTAAGGTCTATGCACAAAATAGTCCTCACAAAGGTATAAGTGCAGGAACACAGACACACAAACGCACACACACATGCAGATGGAAAATGTCATAGAGAGTCATATTCATCCTAGGTTTTCCGGAGGGATTGTTTTTCCTTACTCTTTTGGGGTCATTCCTTCTTTAATTGAGGAAATAGGCTTTAACCATTAATGGCCAATACACACACATATATTGATAAATTAACAATTCAAATATGACGCTTTAATATACAGTACTTCTACAATAAATAAAGAACATTTATTTATCTGAGCATTTATTGTTCAATTTTCTTCAAATATAAGTTTTTTTTTGTTTTTTTTTGTTAATATAGTCCAGAGATCTAGAGGCTGAATTAATGTATATTCTGTTGTGTTATTATTAAGTCTGTAATGCAAACTACATTAGAATAACACCTACACAGTACATACCTCTGCCAAGGCCCAATAATCACCTCATCATCACCACATGAGCCTGGCAGAAGTAATAATAGTATTTAATCTGAATGTGAGTACTTCAGAAGGAGTTACTCCATCACATCTTCTCTGTCTTGCAGGCGTGTGGCCATCGGTACGTGAAGATCATCAAAGGTGGCGCTGGGGAGCAGCGTCAGATGATAGGGAAGTGCTACGTGAGGAGCAATGACCTGACCTTTGACCAAGACGATGACTGGCAGACGTACAGTTACGAGGTCTGCAACCCCAACTTAGACATGAATTTCGAGGCCATGTGCAACATGGGCATCTCCGGTGGCATGACAGACAACGAAATCTACTTTGGCTCCCCTGGCAGCTTCTTGTGGCAAGGTGGGCACTGAAGAGTTAACGCCGAGAGGAGCACGTTTTGCTGCTTAACATTGAAATAATGGGCAGGTTTCACAGACGGGTATTAAACACATCCAAGAATGCCCGGTGTTCGTCTAACACTGGGATTATTCTCTGTCTGGGAAACCTGTAGATGGTGCAGTAAGCAGATTTTAACCTTGTTTTCTGATTCTGCTTTTATTCTAAAGGAAATGTTCATGCGATATGGAGAGATCAGGATCCAGCAAATGCTTGGGACTCCAGAAATACAGAGTTTGGCCAGCTGAATAAACGAAACCATTACATGGGTAAGTAGAGTGAGTTTTTACATCATGTAAATTACAAATGGATTGATAAATACCTGAGTGTCAATATGAATAACGAGAGAACGCAATAAAAGGTAAAAGGTGTTTTTTTTTATCGCAAACCATCCAGTTTCATCTGTGATATTAAAAAAGGTCTGTGTGAACTTTGCAAAGGTCAGATAACAGTTTAAAAGTAAATCTCTTAATCGCTCCACCAAAGGTTATTCCGTTGTCGAAGAGAAGAAGCTGCTCAGCCATGACAGCTACACTGTAGTGACAGGGTCTCCCAGGGATGAGCACAAGGGCTCCGTGGTGCTGGGGAGAAAGATGGACAAACTGTTCGACACGGTGCTTGTCATCCCCGGGGTACAAGTGGGCTCTTACTTTGGAAGCAGCCTGGCTGTCACCGACCTTAACAATGATGAGTGAGTTTGCCTTTCATATTGTTTTATACTATATTTAGAATGTAAGGACCCATAGACTGTATTTAAAAGTGGATACCACTGTCCAGAAATGAAGCCAAAATATTCTAGATACAAACGCTTCCATCTTGTGTATCTAGAGCCTCTGCAGGGGCTGCAGACTAATGATGGGGGGAGGGAGGCACGGTAGTAAGGTCCAATCCATAAACATGCTCAACCAATCGTGAACGTCTCACCCCATTATTATATCACCAAATGACTAAACAAAACTAAATTTACCAGAAAAATTATCACCTGAACAAACACCAGTTCATAAACTTATTTGACATGTACTTTGAGTTGTCCATGCCCCATCCACTAACCTGGAGGAGGCAGGATTTATGACCCGTACTGCAGCCGGCCACCAGGTGGTGATTGAAATGCTTTAGCTTCACTTTTGGGGAGCATTCATATTGTCCATCTTTAGCTAGTCTGTGTTCGGACCTCATACAACACATGATTGGAATCAAAGTGACAGTAATTCCTCTCTATCTTTAGTTTGACAGCAATCTTAAATTGGGATTAAAATCCGAACGATATCCTCAACAAATAAACAAAAATCCAGAGTCTGTCCAGTGGTAGAAACAGATTGGAGACAGCCGCCCAGCTCTCCACTTTAAGTTGCATTTCAGCCACATGCTGCTTAAAACCCTACATACACACGGGTAACAGACGGAAAGCAGAAGTGGTATGTTTGCTCTGGTAGTTTGCTCTGTTAGTATGCTCTAGCAGACCGCCTGTAACCGCCTCTTGTTCTTTTGAGCTGCTTCATGGTCCAGTGCTCTGTAGCTATGATATGGCAGATTATGCAGAGAATGCAGGTCGATGATGCATGTTTGATCTGAGATCAGAGAAAGTCTGCCCCTGCAGTAGCTCTGATAAGACCTTCATCATGACATCATGGGGAAATCATGCTGCAATTTAATTCACGAGTCAAACCTTGTTAGATACGTGGTGCATTTAGGAATATGTAAGTACTGTTTGCTACAATTACAAGACATGTCGGTGAATTGTAATTTATTTTTAGTTATAATATGGATGTAGGTGTTGGAATATGAATGTAGTTTTTTTTTCTTTGCCTATGACAGCTGGAATGATCTGATCGTGGGGGCCCCATTTTACTTTGACCGTAAGAATGATCATGGTGGAGCGGTGTATATCTTCATGAACGAGAACGGGTCGTTCCAAAAGGAGGCCAGCGTCGTGCTGACGGGTCCGTCGGGGTCCGGGTTCGGCTTTGCGGTTGCTGCCATCGGCGATGTCAACCAAGATGGATTCCAAGGTAGGACTGTGAACACAACTCAAGTTGAAAACAGCTTCAACTACAAAATGATCAACATGAGGACATTTTAGTTAAAGTCAATTCTATGATGTGTTTCCATCACATCTACGCTCCAAACTAAAAGGACTGCTCTGCTGGTGTAGAGGGGAATTATTGTATTAAGACTTTGTGTGATTGTTTTAATGCACTGCTGCTACGCAATTATCTCAGCAGGGAAAGATTATGATGGAACGGGTTTCATTTCAGACTTTGCCAAAGCCTCGGCTGGCAGTTTACTAATCGTTAGGTGGTGCACTGCTGCCACCTAGAGGGCAAATACATCCCTTCTTTCACTTGTTTTCATCTGTTTCCTTGACATGTTTCCATTCTTCCTGTCTGCAGACTTTGCAGTTGGGGCTCCATTCCACGACACAGGGAAGGTCTACATATGGATGGGAAGTAAAAAGGGGATCTCGAAGGAGCCCAGTCAGGTAACATGTGACTTAATACATCGGATGCATTTCACATATAATCTTATCCAGGCATCCAGATTTATTGTTATATATGCAACTGTTGCCCTCTACAGGTGATTGTAGGTAAGACATTAGGTAATGCTGGATTCCAGACCTTCGGCTACTCCATCAACGGAGGGATGGACATGGACGACAACAGTTACCCTGACATCTTAGTTGGCTCTCTGGACGACCGCATTGCCCTGCTCAGGTAAACGAAAAAAAGTGTGAAAAATAAGGAATTTTTCACCAGATTTCATTCAGTTAAAACATTGGGGATTGTTTATTGTATTAGCAGGGTAATACAATCCTTTTAATAAGCCAATGTTCAAACAGAAAATAAAAGTTAAACTAATACCGGAGTATGTCTCAGCTATAAATAGTACAAACATTTACTTTTTTCATATGAGAATATAACTTATGTAAGGTTTGATTCTATGTTTTAAATTGTTTTATTATTTTGCTCAGAGCTCGACCAGTCATCCACTTAACTAACAACTTCACTGTTGAGCCGAGGATTGTGGACCCTAATATGTGTCCTGGAGATACAGCATGGTGAGAAGACATGTCAGAATACCTCATTCAGATGAGTAACTTTTTGGTCTAATACGTGTTTGTGTCTCTTTGTGCTTTACAGCATTAAAGTGACGCTGTGCATGGCTTTCACGCCGAGCAATGGAAACAAAGACTTCAGGAAAAATATAAGTAAGCAGTACTTTCTTTTTCAACTGACTTATTATTTAAAATTTGAATGGATAAAGGCCACAATTTTGAATCGATAGCCATACTTAGAATATATAGAATTACTGGCTGTTCAGAGACCTTGCGTTCTGTAATGTCAAGTACCTGTTTCTACCTTGCAAAGCGGTGAACTACACAGTGGAGGCGGACATGGAGAGGAGAAGAAGCCCCCGAGTTCGTTTCGAGAACAATAAAGACGACACATTCACCGGCTTACTGAGCCTGCCCTCCTCCAAGGCCACGTGTCAAACTCTCAACCTGGTCGTAGTGGTAAGATTTCAACAAATATGTGTTGTGCAAGTGCGTCGACTTGAAAGCTGCGGTGGCCGAAATCATGTGCTTATTTTGACTGGTATTGACTTTACAGCAACCTGTGAGTGACAAACTGGAGGCAGTGGTCTTCTCCCTCAACATGGCTTTACATGAGCCGAAACCTAAAGCCAAACGCAGCCTGCAGAACCTGGACTTCTACCCAGTCGTGAGCCAGGAGCAGAAACTCACACAGAGAACTGAGGTACAGTGTGAGGCATACACCACATTCATCAAACACATTTCATATAACTTCAACAGTGAAGCACATGTTACAGTATATACTTTGATTTGTTACATTTCCTGCAGATTGACTTTCAGAAGGAGTGTGGCTCAGACAACAGATGCAGCAGTAACCTTCAGCTCACGGCTGAGTTTGTAGACAACAAAGATGATCCTTACCCCCGGTGAGATGAAATTCTGAAAACCAAGCCTTCTTTTTAAAGTGATAAAGAGATAGAGAAGAAGATTGATACCACCCTAATTCATGTACAATACATATGAAGCCATACAGGCCAGCAGCCATTTAGCATAAACTTAACATAAAGACTGGAAAGAGGGATGGGATATTTTATATTTAAATTGGTTTAATCAGTTAAACTGTTGTTTCTCCCTGTTTCACAGCCAGGCGCTGAGCTGGATTCATGTAGAAAACAACCCCCCCCAAAATTAAAACTGTTTAGTTACACTAGTAAAGTAAAAAAGAGCTCTACATGCTGTATCTGCAACAATGGCAGCTGGCTAGGCTTTGGCAATTGCGCCTGTGTCATCCTGTCACGCAATATGAGACTGTTATTTTGGTTTCGGGTTTAGAATCATTACACTCCTAAAAACGTTAGCACAAATAATAAAGTAATAAAAATACATGTTGTCCGTGCTTAGGAAGGGCAAATTCCAGGTATTGCAGTTCCGCAGCACTATGAAGATAATACGTCTGAAGGTGGAAGTGACTAACTTCCCTTCCGGGGGGAAGCTGGGTGAGGACGCCCATCAGGCCATGCTCAACATCACCCTCCCAGAGGCACTGAGATACTCTGGCGTCAGGTCAAAGGTACGTCCATCAGAGGGCAGCACACGACTGAAAGATATCAATTTAAGAGTTACTCCCTCTGTTCAGGTCTTAAATCCTTTTACCAGTATCACAAAAATACACTGTTGGATCGTTAATTTAGCTCATTATCAATGCGTGAAAATAGAACACACAGTTTTAATATTCTGCCTGTGCATGTAGGACAGTGACGTGGTATGCAGATTGGAAGACACAGTGATTTGTGAACTAGGGAATCCACTCCGAGGCAACGAGAAGGTGAGTGAGCCTTTGTTCCTCAAACGGTCTGACTCCTTTCTTTCTGCTAAGTTACATTTGTGATTATTCTCATCCCACCGCTGACTCTCATTATCAGGTGACACTCGTCCTCAAGCTTGAAACATCAGGGATTAATCTGAGCACACAAGAGATCCTGTCTCATCTGCTTCTGTCCACGTAAGTGCTGAAGATTGTTAGATGCATGCTTTATAGCAAAGAGTTGTTGACTTTAGAGGCAAGTTTTAATTCAGATTTTATGCCCACATTTACTCATATTGGTCCCCGGTTCGATTTTACAGTAAAGCATGACGTGGCTGCTACCTATTAGTAAAACATGAAGTCACTTGTTAAAGGAGACATATTAAGCTCATACACAATCAATTTGGGATATTACTTGAAAATGCATCACTTTCCTTAAACCGTTTATTGCTGCATGTCCTCTTTTTATGAGACGCTTGGTTTTGTTTCTTCTGATGAGGCCCAGTCTACTCTGATTGGCCAGCCGGCCCGCCCTGTCGGGGTTGGTCAGTCAGTTCCAGCGCATGTAGGAAATATCGGCCTCTGCTCTCCATTAACCTGGCTCTGCTAGAGGAGAGTGCATAGTGTGCATCCTGACAATGTAGGTTATTGAAACACCCAAATGGTGCAGAGGTTTCAGCCGAGGGGTTTCAGGAGCCTCTGAAGCAGTGTGTTCTGTGGGCTTGTTCTTTGGGCTTTTTAACATTGCAGAACTTTTACATACACACACACAAAAAAAGGCGAAAAACTGAAGAAAAAAAAAAAGCATATGCCTCCTTTAATTAGTGCTGATGTTATTGTGGACACCATCTGGCAGGCAGTGTTGTAGTAAGGTGTGTTTCTTCAGTCTCAGTGAACAGAGCGACCTGATGCCTGTGCCTGTGGCCCTGCTGATTGAAAACACCATCCGACCAACTTTATCCATGTGAGTACCGTTACGCAACAACTCCTGACGTACTGTACATACACCAAAGAGCGGAAACATTGAGTGTCACAGCAAATTATCCTCCACATCATGTCAGTGTTCGCACTCGTTCACAATCATTTTCCAAATCTCTTCCTGTCTAGAGTGAACCCCTTCGTGCAAACAAAATTCGGTGGGACAGTGATGGGCATGATGGCCATGGTCAACACCAGTGACGTGGGCAGTCTGGTGGAGTTCACCTTCGATGTGAGTCACCTCCACCGCTCTTGGTCACGTTAGACCTCCGAGGCTGTACGTTTGCATCTACAACACGTGTGCTGCTCGCCCACATTTCCCTGATCCCCACCCAGTCTTTGAAGCCAACACTTTCATCCTCCAGAAGTGTAATATTGCGGAGGGGGGGGAAGGGCTGTTGTGTGAGACATGGTTTGTGGTGTGAGCATGACCAGGGGTGGAGGCTATTTAGGAGAAAACTACAGTCTAGCTCTGACTGTTATTGTTCTTTCACACAATAGGTCTGATTTCGTCCTTTGTGCTGCGGACTATTTTCTCCTTTAGGTGGACATGAGGGGCCAGCCTCTGGGAGACCTGGGGACCCTGGCTGTTGAGTTTGATTGGCCCTTTGAGGCGGCCAACGGCAAGTGGCTGCTGTACCTGACGAAGATTGTCGTCATGGGGGAATCGGAGACGGAATGTAACCCTGCTGAATCTGCTGTCAACGTGCTGAACCTCACTGTAAGGCTCTGTTCATCCTGTCAAAAGGAAATGGTAGCTGTGTCGATTTCCAGCCTTGGACCCTTTATCCGTGTCATGTTTTTCTCTTATAATCTTTAAATCTTTAAAGCGTACTACTGCCCACACCCATGATATATATACCAAAATGTCCCCTTTCTGAAAAGCTACAATCATGGTTACAAATAAACAGAGGTAGAGGCTTTAATGAAAGGCCTCGGACCAACAGTAAGAGTGTACAGCGTGTGAGGCTGACGTCAGCATGCTAACGTGCTCACAATGATGTGTTTAGCGTCTCTGTTTAGCACATAGTCCATAAAGATGGACGACTTGACAGCTCTCTTAAAGTGAATGAAAAGGCTCTTGATCGCCACATGGTGGCTAGGTGCAATATAGTTCATAAACCCTGCCGCCTCCATGTTAGCATTTGGAACATGGGCTAAGCTAAAAGGCAAAAACACAAGTTATATACATTTTCTCAAAGATGGTTTCTGTCATTGTAGGAAGTTCTTCTCACACTGATGTTATACAAGCGGAATGAAATGTCATAATTGGAAAAGGAGACTTGTTATTGGTTCGAGCGCATTCATGTGTGCGACCTTTCCACTGCCGGTCCATCTCGAAACTGGTCTTGACGTCAGTGTGAATTGAAGCAGTCTGAGCAGAATGAGTAAACACCAGTGGCAGAAAAGTGGTGTGAAAATGGGTTTAAAGCCAAACCACAGCTGTTCAGAAATACATTTTGGAAAAGACATGTGTCGCCTCATGCAAACCTCACAGAGCCCCGAAATAGAAAATCATTTTGCGTGTGGCCTGCATATAGACAGTGGAAATGAATATGCTATTCTGAGAAGAATTTGGTAATGTCTTTATCAAAACCAGTAATTACCACGTAACCCTCTGATGTAATGTCTCTGTCTCCTCCGTCTCCTCTGCCTCCCTCTTTCATTTTCCCTCTCTCCTTCGTCCCCCAGTTGTCAGGGAGTGGACCAAAGCGCACCAGGCGGCAGATCGAGGTGGGCGACGCTCGTGACGCGACCCAGCCACAGATCATCGAGCCACAAGCTGCAATCTCGGTGGGCACTCATCGAAAAGAGTCCCACCTATTGGTAAGAAAGGGAACCGCCTGAGCGTGAACTGCTTTGACGCGTCACACGACGTGTTCGATTTAATCGCCAGACTGACTTTTTCACATTTCAACTGTTCAGCAGATAGATGCAGACAATTATGCAAAGACAGAAATCACAATAATGCTGCAATGTCACATAGAGACACTATCTTATGAATGTTTCCAGTAGATCATGAACGGATATGTTACATTATTGAATACAAAGCAAGCACAAGCATAATCAAGATTCATAAAATAAAAAACGGAAGGATGGATGGATAATGTTGTATCATGTTATCAATGTTGTCTCACCTGAGCTCTTTTAGGCTGTAGAATTATTTACGTTTTTTTCCAACAATGCCCCCATACTCAGTTTGCGTACATGTTTGTGTCCCTGTGTGCTCTCTTGTTTAATCGTTCTCTCTCATGGTGCGTTGAAGGAATGCTCCAAGGGGACGGCAAGATGCGTGAAGTTTACCTGCCCACTGCATAACATGACAGACTCAGCCAAGATTCATGTGCGGTCACGTTTGTGGAACAGCACAATGCTAGAGGTGAGCCCGGCCCAGCTACAGCCACCCACACACACACTCACACACAAACACACACACACGATAAACACCTTGTGATTCAATGTAGACCGATGCAGAACACTGTTTTTTATGAAACCCATCCTCTGGTGGGAAAGAGTGTATCTGGAATTATGGATATTTACAACGTTAAACTTCATTGTGAAAAGGTTTTGATGGCGTGTGTGTGTGTGTTTGTGTGCGTGTGTGTGTGTGTGCGTGTGTGTGTGTGTGTTCCTGCAGGACTTTTCCAACGCTCTGAGAGTGACAGTCAAAGGGGAAGCCAAACTGAAGCTCATTACCGATAAACCAACCATCAAGCTTGACAGTGATCCCATCATGGTGCGTAACTGGTGATGATGATGATGATAAGAAGTTTGATGATGATGATGATTTCCGATGCTTTTAACCTGACCGCCACAACTTACCTTTAGTTCACAGTGGAAATAGAGCCAGAGGAGGGAGTGGAAGCACCCTACGAGCTCCCGCTGTGGATCATCATCTTGGCAGCAGTCGCAGGAGTTCTACTGTTGGGAATCATAATTATTATACTGTGGAAGGTGAGTGATGCTTCATTGATCATATCCTCGAACACACACACGCTGTGTATCCGCTGACAAATCTACTGGAGTGTTCGTTCACTCCCAGCAGAGCTCTTCTCTGGGTCATACAACAGCCGCTGACCCCCCCACTCATCTGACACATACAAACTCCATATCAAAGCGTTGGTCTAACCTTTGACTTACCCCCCCTCTCCCCCACGCACTCTCCTCCTCCTCCTCCACCCTCAGTGTGGCTTCTTCCAGAGGGCCAGCACGAGGGAGATGTATGAGGCCAAGTCCCAGACGGCTGAGATGAAGATCCAGCCATCTGAGACAGAGAAGTTGACTGAGGACTACTGAGGCCCCTGGGGGTCCCCAAACAGCACACACCAGTGGGGCTTCTGGGTAAAAATGGATTTTCAATGGATGCCAGGCACTGAGCTTGGGGGTGTGATTCAACTCACTGTGTCGCTTTCTGAGTCTTTACACCAACCTCTTCTAGTTACTGTCACTAACATTTCCTAAGTTTCCCTCCCCCAGGCTTGTTCTGTGCATTACACTGCTGTTCACTCTGCTTTCACTACTTCATCTGACTCATTTTGGGTCTTTCTGTTACCTAACCTGAATTTCTTCTTCTCAATCCGTCATTAATCTGATTTGTTTGGTTTATTAATCTTTATTGTTCTTTTAGTTGGAGAGCAGGACAAGAACACGAGTGAATTCACGTTCAGATTTTCTGACTCTTTCACTCAAAACCCTGATTGTGCTTAGATTTCCTGCGCTCAGCTTTGTGCTCTTCTCCTCCCCCTCTTGTGCCTCTGTGTGATTGTGAAACATATGCTGTCAGATTTTTTTCTTCTGCTCTCTGAATTCATTGTGCAAAAAGTGGCTGACAAGTGAAAATGGCCCCACCCTGACTGTGGGTGTGTTGGCTTTAAGTCTTTAAGAGTCACATATGGGCGGTTACTTTAACCATACACTCCTGCCCTACTTGGCTTTAAACCCTTTTCCTGTCTTAATGCCTGAAGGAAAAATTATGACACCTTCATGGAGTCCAGCAGATCGCTGGTAAATTTATTGTAAGGATCTCAACTTCTTTATGAGATGGGAACACTGTTGCTTGTGACTATAAAAGCAAAATAGATGCAACCTTTTGTATTTTATGGGAACACAGCAAAAGTAACCAAAACAAGGGTGGGGAAATTTCCTTTGTCAGCTTATTGTGCGTCTTTCTCTTACCTAATCTGATTTTCCTCAGCCTTCGAATCCTAAATCTTCTTCATTGATCCCTGCTCTCCTAACGTTTGAGTGCCTCCTTGATCACTGTCACTTCCTTCTCTCCCTCTTTTCTCTCCAGCTTGGATTCTTTAAGCGGGAGCTCTACTACCGGATGATGCCAAAGCACCAGGGGGTGAAAATTCGCAAGGCTGAGCGCTATCAGTTCAATCTGGGATTTCAGCCCGAGGAGCCACAGAAAAAGTATTGGATCACCAACTGGACAGAGATGCAGCGTTACTACTACTGAGGCCTTAACTCTGAACCCTGAACCACTCCTTGTCACACGGGCTCGGGGCCAAACAAAGCGCACTGGGTTCCGTTGAGCAACATGGACTTTGCAGTGCATGGACCATGGACAAAGCCCTGAAACTGTTTTTAGTTTTTTATTTCCATTAGATTTCATTGACTCTATCAGTGCAATATACTGAACATTTTTGTTTCAGAGATTGTAATTTCTTAAGTATTTTGAATATTCGAAGAATGCTGTGTTGTACGTTGGAATTGGGGTTGCATTCAGGAGTAATATGTAAACTGTTTTGGTTCACGTTGCAGGATTTTATGTACCGAACTCTGTGTTTGCATTGAATACTTTACTTTATTTTCATTTTTTTAGCAAACTTACTGGACATTCCTCATGTTTATTTTGCACCATATCGGTTTTTTCTTTATTTGCTGTGATTGCTCATGCGCTTCTCAGCTGCCAGGCATAGCGGGTTTATAACCTAAATCAGTCCTTTTTTTTCAACTGCACTTAAAATATATTGACAAATATCTTTTTTTTCCATGTCTTTGTTTGGATGGCATCACATAGACCAGCGTCTGAACTGTAGCTGTGGTTGAACTCTCATTTGCAGAATGGGACTTTGTAGTATTCAAACAGACGTAGAAATATTGCTTACCTAAATTCAGAGAGGTACAGAGAAAAAGTGGTACACAGCCGCGAGCTATAAAGTTTTATAGCCCAGCTGGACATGTTTTAATTGCCCCTTTGAAAATTCCATTCCTTTAAAAACTTCCAAGCACCTCAGCAACACATTGAAAAAATGATTTTTGTTTGTCTAGAATTATCCAACATTTGACATTGAGATCATTGGATCACTTGATTTTTATTTATTACACTCTTTTGTGTTATTACCGTAAAGAACCTACCTGGATATCTTTAAATATATCCCACACAGGGAGTCGCAACACTGGATTAAAGAACACACGGTATTATGTCTGTGTGGAGATATGATATTTTAAGCTTCAGCATTAATAGCTGCATCATAAATTGTACATAGTGACAAGTTACGCTCAGTTAACTCTTTGAATGAATGCATATATGATTGGCCTTTGTTGTGTTACTGTGCCCAAGCTTTTTGTACAAGACAGTAAGAGGACACTCTGGCCGACCCGCAGCACTGAGGATGTCCTGGATCAGGAGAAGACGAGTCACTGAATCGTCTCTGAAAGGACCGAGCATTACATTGCTGCTCTGGTCCGTGCTACCTAAGAGCCCACAGCTCCCCTGTGGTGACAGTGGCCATTACAGAGGCTCCACTGACTCTGAGTGAAGAGGGAACGGCTGACTGCACAAACTCTGTCCTCTGTGGTGGTGTTGTTGTTTTCTATCTGTACAGTTTCAGTGGAATTAAATTGTTTTTCACGATCTGTGACGACCGGGAAACTTTCTTTGCTCTCTAAGGTGAATTTGAACACACAGGCAGAGTAAATATTTCCTCTCTTTATTTGTAGAAATGCTGAAAATTTTACAAAAAACGAAATCAAATGTTCAATAAGGCTAATACATATAGCAACTTTACATTCATTTTTTAAACATCTTCTCCCTAAACATTCAAATATAACAAATAAATTACAAAATAGTGGTGTGCTTTTGCATAGGCAAAGAAAATATACAAGACTAGGGAGGCAGACCATAAACCAAAGCAGATTTGATCAAACGCATTGTACAGTACACAAAACACATTCACGTTGAGGTTGGCACTGTCCCACCTACAGTAAGTCCAGTCTTACTTCAGCCGTCATTGACGACTAGTCCTTTTGCTTGAGCTCCATCATGGATAAGGACTTTCCCTGCTTCCTTGACACCCTGTATTTGTTGGCCAATATGATGGTGGCCACCAGGAGGACCAGGCCAATGGCCAACAGGACCCACTGTCCAGCTGCAGCAGCTGGGCCTTTCACGCTCATGCCCAGGAAGTCCACTGTAGCTGCTTTAGTTTCAGCTGGACCTGGACACACAGACGAGACACAGTGTAAGTCACGTTTAGGATTGATCATCACAAACTTGCACTAAATATGTGGAAAGCAGCCGATTCTACACAAGGGGGAGTTCAGTGATATTCAGAGCTAGTCCACAAATGCCTACTTAAAGCGGGATAGCCTGACGCAGCGATTTAAACATTGCAAAAGTACGATAGACATAATATAAAGATGGACGACACAACAGCTCCCGAAGAGTGAAGCCAAAGCTTCTCGATTGCCCTCTGGTGACTGTTGAAGTTTTAAACCTGTTTGCTAAATAATTCACAAGATGCAACTTTTCTTAGTTTTCATTCAACAGGTCTTAATCTTGAAACAGCTGCCTCTAGGGGGCTCATCGCCACAGTTGCTTACACTCAATAATCCTGACAAAACATATTTCTCAAATGTTTGAGTATCGTGTAAATGCCACCTAATACAAATTGAAGTCAGCAAAAGTCATCTGAAGGAAAGAAAAAACTCCTATTTAGATAAAGGAGATATTTTCAAATTTAATGGTCTACTTTCTCGATCTCTCCTGCAACAGCTGTGGTCTCCTTTGTGCATCTATTTCTTCCCAGCGCCCGTTCCTTAGAATCTCATTAATCTAATCTGTTAAACATCCTTTCAGCAGGATCTCATCAGTAAAACAAGAGGAGCCGCAGATTGATTTCACTGTATGATGCAGCAGAGGAGAAACACAAAATGAAGTCCTCTGTGAGCCTTTTCCTGGGAAGGAGTTCAAGAATCATTTGGCTAGCAGAATAGAGAACTTGCTTCACACAAACAACAAGTAGATAGACTTATGCATATGAGGTATTAAAGTGTGTGGAGGCCTTGAATGTGCTGGACATACTTGAAGGATTCCAGGCGTACTCGGGCCACCCGCGAATTTCGTTGTTCTTGTTGTTCTCTACCTCAAGCCAGTCAATAAGAGGTTTGAAATACTGCATGAGTGGCTGGGCACTCATTTTGGGCTGGCCGGTGATCATGGTCATTGCCTCGGGCCAGGGCTTACTGAAGCCCAGCTTCATCACGTCACTGCAAACAACAACAACACAAGTCAGGGAGCAGGTGGGGACGACAGGGATCAGTAGCAAGAGTGTGTTCTAGACATAATTACACACATGGTATGAAGAGCGTTTTCACTGCCTGCACAATTACAATCTTTCAGCTGTTTAACGTCAGTGTCACAATTATGTAATTTCTTTATAAAATAAGAAATAAAACATGCTTTACATTCTTCTCTTGGTCAGTTCTGGTATCAATGTATATTTCTTTAATGGTGATGAGTTTAGATTTGACTGTTCTGATGTCTTCCATGTTTCACTGTTTCCTTTATGGAAAAATGTCCAGTGGTTTCACTGCAGGGTGTTTGTGTGTGTACTAACCCGAGCAGCTTCCCAGCTTCTTGAGATTTATAGATATCGCAGTTATGGAGAAGCCCAGTTTGGTTGGCAGCGTTACACAGAGCCTGGTGGAACTGGAACTGGACGATGAAGCTCACAAAGTACCTGGTGGAAGTTCAGCAAAGTACTGTCACGACCGCGCGTCAATGCCGGCAGAACAAAGGAAAAACAAGCTAGAGCTGTGTCATCAATTGCTCGTAATGGCGATCGATTTTTTTTTGCGAGCCATGTGAGTAAGTGCACATTATGTTTTACGACATTTATATCTTATCACCGGCTGATTAGATTGAGTTGAAGCAGTTATCAGTCTATATGGACTCAATCTTCAGCCAGCGGGTTTGTTCTGTGAGGAGGATTTACCTGACGTAGGGCACATTGGCAGGGATGTGGAACTTTGCACCGGGGTCGAAGTCGTCCTCAGTGCGAGTTACAGGCGGACACAGCCCCTGGTATTTCATTCTGCAGCGCAAAGAAAAGGAAGAGTACAATATGGATTTTATTACCGTAAATTATTTAGGGTTGAATAACTCATTTAACGATAAACCACTCACTCGTTCATTTCCCTTCATCTAACAAACAATGAATATGGCAGTTGTTAAAGTGCTGGTGGACTTTACCTGAGGTTCCACCACTCCTTATTGTAGTCAGTGGATGGGATGCGTCCATCGAATACTTTCCATCTCCACTGGTCCATCAGGTAGCCAAAAGGCAGGAAAGCGATCTTGTCAAGTGCCATGCTCATCAGGAAGTTGATTTCACTCTCTGGGAGAAAGGAGAGAAACAGCTTAACCATGAGCTGAACACTGTGTTATAACGACACATTATTCTGCAGAACACCTAGTGGTCAGGGTCCCCCACCGTGGTTGCTCTCAACTTTGTCCAAGAGGCCGATGCTCTGCAGGTGTTTGGGCGTGGACACAGAGAGGGCCAGCACGTCGCCGATGGCCTCGTGGAATCCAGGGTTGGCCCCGTCGCGGAAGGACACGGGCCGGTCCTTGTACTGCAGGAAGTACTGGATGTGGCCCATCTCGTGGTGCACCGTGATCAGGTCATCCATGGTCACAACAGTGCACTGTTTGATCCTGGAGACACAGACAAGGCAATAATTACAGCAAAGAACCCAGAACTCCTACAATTTATGTACTGAAAATGATGTAACTCAATCTTGTAAATAACTTTGGGCTGCTTTACTTCACAGGATTTGGAAGTTTCCGTTCCGCCGGATGAATTTTGACTTTGAATTCTGCATCACTTTTAGAGATGTCTGTGATTTTCTCGCTCTCTGTCTCATCACTATAATTAGTTCTGCTGTACTCAGGTGTTACTTGTAAAAGAGATCTTAATCTAATTACTAGAAGTATTGTACATATATTTGATTTACAATGAATTAAAACCAATAAAAAAGGATTAACCTGAAGTCTTTTCGGTTGTAGAAGTCCCATGCCGACGCATGGCACACTACCTTACGTCCGTCAGACGGCTTCTCCAGCATGGACTTGTTCCAGAACTCTTGTGGCATTGGTATCAAACCAAGAGAGGTGAAAAAATTGTCTGATTCCTTAAACATTCTCTCGGCATCCCAGCCCTGAACAAGGAAAAGAAAGAACATCAACAATTAGAAAAAGAAACAGCGACACTGCATTTATTTAATGCAGTTCAAATCCTGTGTATATATCTACATTCTACATGAGCCTCCACTTTGAGTCTCATTTCTACTGAAACAAACTAATCCTACAGCTGCGATGTGAGTGGTGGGAGAAAGTGATTGAGTCCTTGGGTATTCATGTGTGCAGATGTGATCATTATGCAACAGCTGCTTCATGAGTCCATTCACCTGTGCCACCATGGCTGGTGTGGCGTCAACCTGCGTGGCATCTGGATAGGGGATAACCAAATCCATGATGCCAGACCACGTCTGTGCCCACATGTTACCTGAAAGGACAGAAAACAGAATTCATATTTCACATTTTTAAGTCTAAGAAGTTATGGGGCAAGTCATCTTCTGCTCTGACAGTGTTTACACAAGTGGGATTTGTGACTGTGAGTCATTCCAATCCCTAACTGTGAGGAACTGTCAAACACTATCTCATGCTTGATGCCTCTGAAAGCAAATTAAATCCCATCTAAACCCAAATACATCTACAGCCAATGACAGAATATCTATGGGAGTATGCTCCCACACGAATGGAGAGTTTTTGGCTGTAGTGTTAAAATCCTTTGGATTCCATAATGAAATACTGGCTTAAGTGACCTCAGCCTCAAATACTGACAGCCTGGTATAATCAAAACAAATTTTATTGGAATACATTCCAAAAAGCTGCTACTGCTCATTCAAAGAAATTTCAATTTTGTTACCTACCGAGCAAATGAGCAGGGATGGGTCCCTTCAGGTTGATGTGCTCTGCGCCGTACTTTTTGTACAAAGCCCTGCGGACATAGGCATGTACATTCAGATAGAGAGGCTCCAGCTCCTTCCACAGACTCTCCAGGTCCTCCTCAAAAGTCGGGGTTTCATACAGGGAGCGCCAGGAGGCCCCATTGTCAGCATGACCTGTGGAGAGCACCACGGATAGACACAAGGTTGGTCATGCAGGTGGTGCTGAGTTTTTAACATGTCTTCTGAGCAATACCGCTAATGAAGCAAAAATGGTGAGTCCTTCTTCTCGTTTATGTTCTCCTATTGGATTGATGCAGACCTTTGTAAGTCCAAAACTGGCCTTGCTAAGTCCATATTATGCCTTGCTAAGTCAGAAGATAGCCTTGCCTGAGTCCAAAACTAGCTTTGCCAATTCCAAGTTGCTGGTAGGCCGATTTTGTTATCACTGGATTTTGTTATCACTGGATTTTGTTAGCTGTTTCTCTAATTTTCCACTCTTTGTGCTAAGCTAAGCTATGCTAACCATCCGCTTGTAGTAGTTTCATATTGAGTATATGGACATGAAACCTGTTTCAATATTCTTACTTAAATCTCTATAAGAAGCCCACTGATGGAAGTGGTCAACAATGGCCCTTTAATTGCACCACTTTAAACTGACCACATTATCTTTGACTTCAGAGCAGATCCGCTTCTCCCTTCTCTCTGCTGATCTGATCTAAAGATGGCTTGGATATATTTTATATCAGGCTAAATAGATGAGGGAGAAGATGGATTTAAAAGGATCCACTTGAGGTCATGTACCATTGAGTGTGGCAGCTTCGTTGGCCAGTTCAACATATCTCTTGTAATCCTGACGAAGCACTTTTCCTGCAGAGTCTCTCCATCCCTTCCAGGCAAACAACAGTTCGTCATAATCCCTGGACTCTGCCATGATCTTCTGGAGATCTGAAACACAGCACATTCCTTTATTACAGCAACGGTACTGTACCGTGTGGCAGAGGATAATGTCTTTAACATTGTGTTTTGAGGTTTTCTTTTTAAATACTTTGCATATCCCTGCAAAGTGATAATTACGGCACCTTCTATCGGTATTATATTATTTTAAGGTAGCTAAATGTAATAATGTACAATTATCAAACAATACTTTACAATAAAGTACTGCTAGGCTCTGCTTCCTTATTAACTTAATGTATTTCACTTAAAAATATAGGCATAGTCTTACCTGGATCCAATGGGTGGCAAGTCCCATCATCCCTGCAGACCTTAGCCAAACTGTACTTGGTCTCCATGTTGGATAGGAGAGTGTTGTACTGTCAAAATAAAAGTGTCCGGCCAAAATTAGATCACACAAAAATCATCAGCAATCACATTTCTGCAGGTGCTCTCTATAGTGGCTCAAATATAAGGCCGAGGATATGAGTGTGCAAGAGAAAGCGTGAAAATGTGAAAAACAGCTACGCACGCACACACACGCACGCACGCGCGCGCGCACACACACACACACACACACACACACACACACACACACACACACACACACACACACACACACACACACACACACACACAGTAGAAAAACAGGTCTCAACTGTGTCCACAGTATAATTAAATTGTTCACATTGACTCATTTGTGTTTAGTTTATTTAACGGAGTAACTTCACATGAACATTTTACTAATCTCCCCAGCTCAAGTTAGGCAAGCATTAGCCACTTGATAACCTTGGAGCTTTCATCAAAATGTAATTCTGAAAAATGTACGTAATAGCCTTAATGACGCTGCACAGCCCACTGGCTAATGTTAGACTAATTTAACTGGCGTAAAAAGGCGTAAAAAGGCTTTTCTTTTTTAAACTTTGTGATTTCATTAGAGGCATTATTTAGGCAGCATCAGTATAAGTACTTCAGTTGGCAGCAGATGAGGGACATTAGATATAAAAAGCTAATTTGTGTATTCTGTGCTACAATAGCTGCAATTTTTCTTGTTTGCTGGCTAACAAATGATGTCTACCACCGAAAATATCTGAATAAGATAACATATAAAAGTTATCACTTTTATATGTTGTCTGCGTTCCTGTTGCATCCACCTGGTTGATTATTTGTTGTGGGAAGCAATTGCAAAAAAAAATTGCCCTCTGTGATGCGCAACTACTCGCGTCCCCAAGTTTTTGATAAAAATATGTTAAATGAAAACCATTTCCTCCACACCTCTTCCAGCTTTGCCGGGGAAAGTGCGGCACGTTCGATGTCGCTGAGTTTTTTGATGATGCGTTTGACCGAGCCGTCCTGGAAGTCCGTGGTGTCGTACTGACGGGCCCTCTCTCCATACTTCAGGGTGTGGGCTGCCATCTCCAGGCTTTTTTCAAGCTAGAGAGGAATAATGAAAACTCTTTAATCTTCCTGTTCAAACATTATGTGCCAAATGGAAGCAGTGTGATTAAATGGAAGGATGCACTGGTTCAAAGATGAACAAAGAGGTGCATAGGTTAAAGGTCAAAAGTGAAATAGAGTTATGCATACATGCATTGATTAGTGACTCACTGACTCAATCAATGATTGATTCATTGACACATTGTTTTGATTAAGCAATCATTTTATTGATTGATTCAATGTTCAGGTAATCATAGTGGCGTCGGTCAGAGGGTCTCACCATCGTTTCCTTATTGGCTTCATTGATGTCGGTGTTGTACTTCCAGGAGGCCTCGGTGTAGGCGTTCCACACTCCCTCGGCTGTGCTGTTGTACTCGTCCAGAAGCGTTGTTGCGTCGAGCTCGTCTGTATTCTTGCCTGGGTAAACAAAGAGAGGGAAAGATCAGCTCAAATGCAGGAGGCGCGCTGTAAATCAAGATATTTGTAATTAAAGGCCGGAAAACGCCGTCACATTTTAACGAAATTATGATGTTTGGATTATAGTTATAATGTGGGGTTTTCATATTTTTATGAGTTTGCGTCAAATGTAGTAGACAACTGTTGTGTGTGTGAAATAATCTTTGATTCAGACTGAGAAATCTGACTCAGGAAGAAGAAACAGATGCATCGAATTTCCTTGTTATTTGTTACTTTCTTCTACTTATCAGCCTGTTAGTTTACCAGTAATTTTGATTGTTACTATTGGATGTGCTGACAGTCCGGTCTTACCGATATCCTCAGGGTAGCCCTCAGGGACGGGTGGAACCCAGTCGAAGTCAGACCATCCCAATTCCTCTTTTACATTTTGCTTTTCGAGCCACTTAACAATGGGGTCAAAGTATTCCATCAGTGAGCTAGCATCCATCATGTTGGTGCCTATTGCCTCCTGGAGCACATCAGGCCAAGGCTTGGAAGAGCCAGATTGGAGAACTTTCCTGGTGGAGGTAAACAGAAATTATTCATCTTTACTGATCCCATTTAGCATTATGGTTGTTTGTGAACAAGTGAATAAATCACGCACTTCAAGATGGCGCCTGCTTCTTTGGACTGGTAGATGTCACATGTGTGCAGGGGACCAGTGTGATTGGCTGCATCGCATAGTTTTTGATGAAACTGGAACTGCAGGATGAAGCTGACAAAATACCTACAGGGGGAAAAGATTGTCATCTCTTCAGTGCACCACATTCACTATATTCCTCCTCTTTAAACATTTCAGACTATTCTCTTAAAAGTACACAAGGAAAAATATTACTAAATACTTAATAATACTACACCAAAATAACGATAATAAATAATATGATCTGTTTTTTACCTTTCTTACTGACTTTTGGCATAGCCTTATAAATAATATTTATTTCCTTTTATAATATAATATAATATTAAAATATGTCTGCTAGCTGTAGCCTGAAGTATCTGTCTTATTATGTACAGTAAAGTTGCTAAGCCAAGTATAAGGCTAAGAAGGAATTCAAATGAGTCATCTACTTATAAAAATAGACAGATATTTTTTCATATTTTCATTATATTTCTAGAAATACTAAAATCTTTCAAAAGGCCGGATACTTTAACACCATAAGAGTGTCTTTCTGTGTTTAACTAAATGTGCGTTTGACTAACTGTCTTTTGACACTGTTTAAGAAAAAGGGCTCAGATACTTTTCTAACAAGGCCCCCCTGCCTCTGCAATAAGCTTCCTGCTATTGTGGGGTTGTTGAGTTGTTTCAAACCACAACCAAATGACAGGATTTCACACACAGGTCATTAATCCTCGGCTCGCCAGCCATTCTTTTCTGCCAATTTTTTGTTCACACAATTATCTTTATCCCTGCTGTTACACTGCGGTGTGGGTAAACAATGATGCTACCTGATGTACGGTGTGTTCCCAGGGATGTGGAATTTTGCCCCAGGATCAAAGTGTTCCGCGTTACGTCTGATGGGTGGACAGATGCCTTGATATTTGGTCCTTTCAAGAAAATAAGAAATAGGAAACAGATGAGACGAGACAGAGCACTCTGGCATGCGGTTACATAAGTCCTGGGAAATTACTCAACCTTTAATTATTGTTGTTAAGTATCAGCTGGGTATGTGTGCTCTCTTTCCTGCAACCCATCACTTCACAGACACACGAATACACCACAGTTTGCATGCTGGTAGTGAATTTGCTGCTCCTACTGAGCAGCAAATTCACTCGAAAAGCTGTAAAGCGTTCTGTTTGTTATCTTTCAAAATTGCAGCCAGCCCTGATTCACTCTCTCTGCTTTCATAGCTGGTTGGTTTTGGTCACAGCAGTCTGTTTTCACCAATAAAATGCACTGCAAACTACCTGCTCAGCACCAAAAAGCAGTTTACCAAGCAAACAAAGATTTGCATTTATAAGATAGAGCTCCATTCCCTCAGGAGAGGGTGGAGACCAAAAACAGAGCAAACAGAGAGGGAAAATCAGACTTAAATTCATCCGGTGGACATAAGCATAACCCCAAATGAAGCATGTATTGATCCTCTCATCTAAAATGTTGCAAGAAAGCATATCAGTTTCCCCTAAAATTGGTGAAATATTTTGTCAGTATATTCCTCCTACCTGAGGTACCACCAATCAGAGTTGTACCCATCCGGGGGAGTGCTTCCACTGAACACGCCCCACCTCCACTGGTCGATGAGGTAGCCAAAGGGAAGGAAGGCAATCTTCTCCAGAGCCATCTTCAACAGGTAGTTGATATCACTTTCTGCCGAGAAACAAAACAATGCAGCATGAAAAAGAGACAGTGTTTGAGCGGCTTTGGCTTTATATAATTTCATATTTTTTTTTTCTGTTTAAGTCTCTTTACCAGGGTCGGAGGCATCAGTTTTCAGCAGGCCAATGGTTTTAAGATGTTTGGGTGTGGACACTGACAAAGACAGTACGTCCCCAATAGCCTCGTGGAAACCAGGATTGGCTCCGCGACGGTAGCCCACAGGCAGGTCCTTGTACTGCAGGTAATACTGGACGTGCCCCATCTCATGGTGAACAGTGAAGAGCTGCTCCATCGTCACTGTGGTGCACTGCTTGATCCTATGTCGAATGAAGAATCAAAATAAGAGACTAAAAGGGGCAACGGGTCTGAGCGCTATACACTGTGGAGGTGAGGATCTTTGTGTTGAGTAATAAAAGTAAATCTTTAAGCTGTACACTGCATGAAGTGTATGACACAGTAAATAATTAACTTGATGCTAAATTGTACCTGAAGTCTTTGCGGTTGTAAAAGTCCCAAGCAGATGCATGGCACACTACCTCTCGACCCTCAGGCTTCTCCAGCATGGATTCATCCCAGAATTCCTGAGGCATCGGCTCCAAACCCAGAGAAGTGAAGAACTCCTCGGCCACACGAAACATGTGCGTGGCGTTGTAGCCCTGTGAAGAGGAAACAGTTACACACTCTACCTCAGAGCAATGTGACAAAACTACAATTGCCTACAAAGAGAAACCAGTGGGATTCCAGATATCCCTGATTTGTGGTATACCATTTTTGAGGTCAAGAACAAATAAATGAATTTTCCTATATTCCGTCACAGTGGGAGAAAGTCTTTCCAACACACTTACTTGTCTGACCATCTCATCAGTCACATCAATATTGGGTTTGTCAGGAAACGGGATCATCATACCATAGATATTGTTCCAGGTCTGGGCCCACATATTTCCTGAGGGTGAGGAAGAAAAAACACTCTGTGAAAACATACTGTGACAGGATTCAGAGTCGATAAGCAGATATAGAATCGGAATCATATATGATATAATTTTATCAAACCCCATTCCTAATTACTTCATAGGCTAATTTATTATTTATCCTGTTGCAGCTAAGAATGGAGAATAAGGAAATGGACAGAAATAATGTTCAGATTAAGGAAAACATTTTAACTATCTTGCATGTGACAATTTTATTAATAAAACACATTTATCGTATTTTTATGGCATTTACGCTTTATTAAGAAAATTTAAACTAAACTCTAAATTCAAATGAATACTGTTAAACGCTATAGAATAACCTTTTTAACAACCAATCTGATACAGAGAAGGTGATCTATATCTAAATCTACCCCCAATCCCACCTATCAGAGTTAGCAACATAGGATGTGCTGTACCTAGCAGGTGGGCAGGGATGGGTCCTTTAAGGTTGATGTACTTGGGTCCGTACTGGTTGTAGAGCTGGCGACGCACAAAGGCGTGCAGGTTCTGGTAGAGGGGCTCAATGGTCCTGTAGAGTTTCTCTAAATCCTGTTCAAAGTTTTCAGTCTCGTACCATGAACGCCAGTCCGCTCCAGTGTCGGCAAACCCTAAACAGGACAAAATGTTTGTGTTCTTTTAGTTTTTTTTTTTTTTATACTTTCAACAAGCAAAGATGAAGGGGGAGTGCCTACCATCAGCTTGAGCGGCTTTGTTGCTGAGCCCTACAAACGTGGGGTAGAGCTTCTTGAGAGGTACGCCTGATGCGTTGTGCCAGCCCTCCCACGCGTACAGCAGTTTCTTGTAGCTTCTGGAGTTGGCCATGATATCCGTGAGATCTGCAAATGGATTTAAAAAAATGTGACACACCCTCAGTCATTGGGAGAATGGCCATTTTCCAGATTTTCCCTAAAACAATTAAGATGCATCCGTGTTTAGATGACTTCGTGCTCCACGCTCTATCAGCAGGAAAAGGCCAGAATGGACACACGTCTATCCAAGAGATTAGCTCTGACTTATGACAACTCCATGATACTCCGAGTGTAAAACAACATTTGACTTTAAAGTGCCAGGAATAGGAACAAGGTGAAGCTGAGGAGCACTTGAGATAGTTGGAATGGTGGAAACGGCGATAGCTGACAGTCTGTTTGTTATTTCAGTGAGAGGGTGCGCCTGACACTTTGAGTAACCCTGCTCCAGTGTGTTTCTAGGATTAAACCAACCATTATCATGGGCACTGCACCTTGATGAGGTTATTTGTGTTTCCAACCTTTTCTTTTACCACTTTTTGCTCCACTCGTCGTGTTGTGTGTGTGTGTTGGCGAGTTTTTCTCACAATTATTTCTGGGAGCTGTTCCCGACAAAGCAGATGGCCATTGTTCACGATGCATGTCTGAAAGTCTTAAAAGCCGCTGATGTTGTTTCTGCCGCGTCTTACTCATGGGCACATCCATACCACTTCCTCTGGAGACCTCTCTGAAGTGATTTTGCCCATCCTGTTACTTTTCCAAGAGCCGATTAACATCTCAACCACTTACATCTGTTTTTATTCCTATAGACTTCCCCCTCTACGCTACTTGAAAACATATTCCTCTAACGCTGCTGTGTTCACATATTGACGTCTGTATTGTAAGATGTGTGCATGTTCAGCCTCAGGCCCGGTAATTATTGTTCTGCGCCTACTCACGAGGTTCCAGGCTCCAGCTTATGTTTGGGTCCACATGCACCTTGGCTGTTGAGTAAATATTGTCCATGTTACTGAGAATGGTGTTGTACTGCGGACAAGAAAAAGAGACGTGAGGAGATTCTTTCATTTTCAAAATATCTCAAAGCAAATTTTCCTGCCAGATGATATAAAAACAAACCTCCTTTCGTTGTTCCACTGGCAGATTGGCAACGCCCAGTAGCATGATATTTGCCATCAGTTTCCTGTCTGTTGGAAGGAGCGAGCTGAGGACCTCGGCAGTGAAGACCACCTTGGCCTTCTTGCCCCAGGCTTCGGCGAACGCCTGCTCATCAAGTGATGCATTTACCTAATGGGGAGAGGAGAAGGAAGTGAATGACAGTGATGCGTTGGATCTCTCCAATTCTGCCAAGAAGTGTCAGCAAATATATATTTAATATTTAACATAAGTCTTCAAGTCTGTTTGTACAAGCAAATGTGGGCCACAGTGACAAGACTGTGTGGTTTTCCTGTATCATCAACGCCATTTTTGCAACGTTTGACGTGAGTATGCCCATATCAGACATGTTGACAAGCATTGGATGGATGACCATGAAACTTTGTACAGATTTTCACGCTCCTCAGAGTATGACCTCTGATTATGGTGGTGACCCCCAGATGTTTTGTCCAGTTCTATTATTCAGGTTTTTACTGAATTTTCCCGACAACCATTCAATTAAGTGCTATTCAATTTGGGAGGGTGATTCATGGTGCTCAGAGGATGAATCCGAATGACTTTAGTTATCCTCTGACTTTCCCTCCAGTGCTCGGGGTTTCACCTACTCAAATTGACTATTTAAACTGACTGGCACAAATTTCATGGATCGCTTTTGGTTATTCCCGGACTTAACGATGCCACCGGCAGCTTGACACTTGACATGTCTCAACAAATGCAGGATGGATGACAATGCAAAAAGATACAGACGTGCAGACTCTTGTTGAACTTTGGTGAAGCTTAGACTCTTTCTCATAACATCATTTGTCGTTTTTCTAGTTTGCTGTTCTTAGCAGTGAACTACGTTGCCTCATAGAGCCTCACAGTCTCAGTCTTGGTATTCAACTCTGTCAACATGTCTTCATTTGTGTTCCTAAATAGCTGTTCCAACACATCGTTCCTCTGGGATCTATAAGGAACAAGGACATTGCAGCAAAACAAGCCTGTGTAAAGGAAATTATTTGGACAAAAAGCCTTTGTCGCTCAAGTGGGAGTTTTTCTTTATGGCAATCTGGAAGGTCACAAATGACATATGAACGTTTTCAGTGTATAATGTCAGTGCTGGATGGAGTCAAGGCTGCTATGGGATGCTGCATAGATGGTATGTTCTGAACATTGCAATGATGAACTGCTGCTTCATTGTCACAGCACAACATGACGCACATGCTGTTTTATTTCCCAGAAGGAGAACAAATATTGCAATTCTGTACGATGAGTCTTATCAAGCCGACACTGAAATAACAGGCTTTAGGAGGGGAAACTGCTGACAGTGAGTTGAGGTATTAACTCTGACCTTTGTGCGCTTCCTCTCAATCTCTGTCTTTTTCATAATCGTTTTTTCCAGCCTTCCGACAACTGCCTGTCCACTCAGATAATCCTGTTCTCTGCAAATAATAAAGATAAGGCCGAAACGCCTTTTTCCTCAGCTTTTCACTCAAGGTCTTTCTGTTACACAAGCAGCAAGTTGTGTTGTATAAATGTTACACTGTCTTGCCAATTAACAATTCTTCTTTCTCGTTCACTCTTTTAAAACATAGCCTGTGTGTGCAGCTGGTCTTTCCAGTTAAATACACTAAAGTTAGTATTTAATAGTTTGGGTGAAATGTATAGAGTTTTTGAATTTTAAACCTTTCTCCCGAACTCACCTCAGAATAAAAGCTCTGAAACTTCATATTCCAGTCACATAAAGAAACTGGCGATACGCAGTGAAGTTAATGACTGAGCCTCAGGTCTGATTGTGACACTAGGAGGCGGCTGGTATTTTATTCTGGGGTTCAAAGGATGTCAGTCGCTGATTTCTAGTTTCATATTCAGCATGATCAGAAGCCTGTGAACTGATCCGTATTCAGTTTGATCCTCTACCTTTTTCAGCATAAGCACCAACCTTGTAAGGACCAGTTAACCTCATGGGGATCCAAGCCGGTCCTAATGAAGCAAAACTTTTTTTCTGAGCTCCTGGTTCAGGTGAGGATGTGAAATGTGGTTAGGTTAAGGTCAGAGGTTAGAGGTTAGACATTGTTAGGGATAAGGTTTTGGTGAAGCTGTCCAAAATGAACCGAACTCAATGCAAACCTGTGTGTTGTTTCATGTTTACTTTGTGCGTGTGGGCGGAGTATAATATTAAAATAATTGCTATGCTACTCCGGTTTATTTGAATCATTTCTATGTGATGGATTTTAAGTGAAACGTCAATGTTTGAAATTGTGTCTCTGGAGCTGAATGGCCACGCCCTCCCTAACACCACCAACACCGCCAACCCTCCTCCCCGGCTACTGGTTCAGTTGGGCTCACTGCTCTTAACTCAATTTGACCCCATCTTTGAAAAGACAAGGAAAAGAGAAACAACTCGCTCATGCATGGCGACTACGAGCCTCCTCATCTTTCTCTCCTCGTCCCGGATGCACGCTGGAGAGCAGAACACATTCTGCAGCCTGACCCTGTCGACACTGGTGTGGTTACATCTGTTCAGTCCATTAGCTGACCAGATCCCAGCGTAGTGATGTCCTGCTGTGACAGCTGTCCAAGCACATAAGAGGGAGGAATGTGTGTGGACTGAGTGCACTTGTTCTGTCCACACATATCCCTGTGTGGACCGCGGTTTTATTGATTGCTGCTTGGAACTACTTTTATCCTGCTTCATGCCGGTATCTGCTCTCCCTATCCCTTTTTTTTACTGCTCAGCCACATGGTGAGTTGAGGCCGAAATTTGCATTTAATCTAAGTTGCACTTTGAAATTCCTGCAACACAGAGGTGTTTTATCAATTGCAGTTTGTGTCACATTGGACCACAGAGACTCTTACTGCAGGAGAAGCTGTATTACGTAGAAAATATCAACAGACCTTTAAACTACTAAATAAACATAATAGCACACAAGCCCCCCAGGGAAATGTATTCAAAGCTTGAAGACGATCGCGCAACAGGTGTTCAAATCAGTTTTCTATTTTCTCTGACACACAAGCTGAGTTGGCCGCATTGGGAGGAAGCTGAGCATGTAAATCTGGAGAGACATGAATAGGAGTGATCTCCAAATCAGGCAGGGCTAAGCTCCACAGAGACCCTCGACCACGCATGCATTTGTGGTGACGAGGTACCAGCGCGGCCAAGAACTGATCTAAATGGGCCCAATTATTGTCAGCATGAGAGGAAGGTTCAGCTGAGGCGTCACCCTCTAACTTCAATACTCTAGGAGAGGTCCTACCTGAAGCATGGAGTTGAGGTCTGTAATGTCGGTGTTGTAGTTCCAGCTGGCGGAGACGCTGAGGAATAACACCTCCTCGGAAGTGGCGTTGTAGTTATCGAGGAACCTCAAAGCATCCTCCTTGGTGTTTGCATATCCCCCTGGCAGCCAGTGCTCTGGCAGAGCCACACAGAGTCCAATGGCTGGCAGCAGCAGCAGCACAGACCATAGAAACCTGTCCATACCAGTGCCCATGGCTGGCAGCCACCAAAGAAAGAAAACTTAATGTGGAGGACTTAGGGCTAAAATACACTTGCTTTAATGAAGTGAGAGCACGCAGCCTTTGCCCTGGAGCGGTTATATCATCTACTATTTTCACTGCTCCCTGATCTGCCTCCCAGCCTGGGTGCTGGTGAAATGCACAGAAGCCAAAGCAAGCTTCTTTTTAAGTGCCAGTTTAACCCAGCCCACACTTTACTGCAGCCGTCCCTCTCACCACTATACAGCACTGGACATATTCATCCCCTCCTCCTCCCGTCCACCAGCCTGCCAGGATTGAGATTGCGCCATTATCCTTGATCAGATCTAGGTTGCTGTTGAAGATGAGAGATAAGATATGACACTGCAGCTCAGTCCGCCTGTCTGCCTGCCTGTAGAGTGGAGGCTCCACTGTAACCAGTTCTGTGGGTGAGTGTCTGGGGAGGGACTCCACGTACTTTGCTCTCAGTTCCCTCCTTCAGCTTGGAGACAACAGAGGGAGGGGGGAGTTATAAAGAGAGGGGGGAATTAAAGAGAGAAGGGACATGGGGAATCAAATGGGAAGGGTTGACAGGACTGAAGACTGGGGGCTGAAAAGGCTGCAAGAGATTAGCAGGAAAAGTGAGATGGAAGCACAAAACGGTGAAAGGGTGTTCGATGGCTTTTTATGCAGAATCCCGGTTTTATGCAGCACAGCCACGTCGCCCTAATCAGAGGAAAGAAAATGATTCCAACGCAGCAAACAATGGCAAAATCAAACTGTGCATTTTCTTGGGCACTTTTCTAACTCTTGCAAGAATCCTGTGAGTCTAACCTCTGTGGGGAAAAAAACGAGAGAGATGACGAATGAGGAGATATAGCGCTGTTAAACAGTGGAAGCTGTCTCGACTCGTCTGTGTTGTTCCTACTTGTTGCTGTTTGACTTTGAGGAGTATTAATTAAAGTAAAGGGATGGGGGGGGGTGAATTGCAGATTTAATAGGAAAAGCTATATCCTGTACTATACATGGTATATATACAAAGCAATTGGCCACATGGAGAGTTTACACTTAGTGCGTTCAGGGGAAATTCAGGGGCCACAGAAAGAATCTGATCCATCGGTGTGGCAAATCACCCATCACCTTAGTTGTTTAATTAATTTGTTTAATAAGATTACACAACAAATGACGGAAAAAAGTTCTACAAAACTTTGTCAAGGATGCAATATGCGTCAGGGAAGAACGCATTCAATTTTGGTGCCATTCAAAACCAGGGGGGCGGATTTGGGATTGTTTATTTTTTATTTCTTTAACATTGTGAGAAAGGGTTGATAAACAGGAATGTTTATTGGACTGGGCCTTGGTGGGTCTATTCTGACTCCCTACAAACATCTGAAGGAAATCAGAGATAAGGAATGAAAGGAAATGAAAATTCTCACTGGGATCATCATCACAAGCAGCAACTATCACATAACACAGTCATTTGAGCCCATGTTGACATAAAATACTGATTACAGCAGCTTTAGTTTTTTTTTTTTTTTTTACATCAGACCAGGAATATGAAGAACTTGTCACACACTCCATTTTCTTGTGGCAGATACCTTCACCTCCTCTTTGCATTTGTCCTCCAAAACACTGCACAGCTGCATGCCAATATTTTCTACAGGTGCACTCATACAAATGCTACATTCATTCAGGGTCTATCCGATGTCACTGGTTCTGCGTCCTGTCACATTTACCTTGTGATCCCTTTTTATGTTTTACAACCATGTAGACACACACACACTCACACACACACACACTGTTAAAATCCCTCAGCTGCTTGTGTTTTGCTACCATCCAGCTGATCATTCACCTGATCCTCGACCCTGACTTAGTTACACTTTGAACAATAATTATAAAACAAGGCACAAAGCAGTCCACAGATTTTTGCTGCCTGCTGTCTTTCCTTTTGCTATTTTCAAATACCTAATTTGTGTCTCTGTAATATTACGCTATGTAGAAAATAAAATTGTTACATATGTATTATATATATATATATATATAGATTTAGCCATTGTTACAAAGTCTATTTGAGTTTTGTGGTGGAAGATACAAATATATATACACTCAAAAAACTAAAACGGCAAAGTGCATACCTCCAACAGTGCCCCAGATATAAATCCACTAGTCTGTATTTTTATCTAGATCTGCACCAAATTGCACACACTCATAAATATCGGCCCCACTAAACATAATTTTTTTCTTCAATTTCCATGATTTATTCTCTGACAATTCAACAAAAAAAGTTAAAAAACTGCTTATCTCACAATGTTAAAGACAGTGAAGAAAGAATTCCTGGATCTGACCCCTGATACGGATCCACTCCCACAAACCAACGGACAGGGGTGAAAATATATAACCTGACAACTTGATTAAAAGTCAAAGTCAAGTGCATCCAAATTCAAAATTCTTTCTTTACCCGGGAACACTTACATTATCTGGGGGGATATTTATGAGGATCTTGATTCAATCTGTCAGACTGAGTGGTCTTTGTCAGGTCAAGGCAGGAGGAGTCATTATTACCTCACAGGAAGGGTCACGGCTCGTTCATCTTTGGATTACAGGATATAATCGCACCACCCTGTCCGGAAGACTGTGCTGAGATCTTCCACAATCACGCCGCCCTGAGGTCACTATCGATCACACTGTACGCCATGTTTTCCTGTACACACACATGTTGATGTCTCCGGTAAACGTGAGGCACATGACAAACATGTGAGCGAGCTGGAGTCGACTGGCTGCTTATTGACAGAGTATACAGTACACCCGCTCTGGTCTGATAGGAACGGGTGATGCTCTGCTATGAAGCTCGGTCACGACGAGGTCACGTCAGAACTGTCTGTCTAAAGGGTGAGGCAAGATATGTTGAAGGACAAAAATAATTTCATATCAGGGATGAGCAAAAACAATAAGCCAGTGACTCAGGAACTGATAAAAGTTGGAGAAAAGGGCAGCAGGTGCCTGGAGACTAATTGGAATCGAAGTTCACAGTTGTGTGTACCCAGAGACAATAAAAGTGTCCGCACAGAGTGTTAACTGCTACCTTTGTGTGTTTGTGTGTGTGTGTGTGTGCACAATGTAGTCTATTCTACAGACTCCGGCACAATAATTGAATTTGGCTTTTCCTTTAATGGAAGTCTGTGGAGTGTGGAAAGGCTGTGGTAGCCCAGAACATCCAATCTTCACAAACAGGTATATGTTGCACACCATTGGATATGGATACTGCGGGGCGATATGAGCATATGTGTGTGTGTGTGTGTGTGTGTGTGTGTGTGTGTGTGTGTGTGTGTGTGTGTGTGTGTGTGTGTGTGTGTGTGTGAGAGAGTGGGGTAAAAGATGACTCGCTAAAATGCACAACTGAATTACTTAAATTCCATGCACACAACTACTATTATTGCGATTAAATGTATACTGCATATATGAAGTGATAAGACTGAAAGGGTCTGCAGATATGCTTCTGTATAGAGATTGTAAAAATAGTTAATATTTTGAGGAAGAACAATGGAATTAGATTAGAAGAACATTGCTCTTGTGCCAATATGCAACGTGTTGATCGACTCATTAAGCCATACATTTATATTTCACTTTTTGTTGATGTCATTAGGAAGAGAATAAAAAGACTATTGCTGTGTCATTTTCAAACCTAATGAATCGGTCATAATAATAATAATAATAATAATAATAATAATAATAGTGTCCTTGGGGGTTTATAAATATAATATGAAAAATACTGTCAAGCTTGTTTGCCAAACACAGGGTGCATTTACACTGGAGAAAATAAATACTGTAACACAATTCTGTCTTGGTTTGTCCTTAATACTGGTCCAACAGCGCTTCCTGTTTGATATTTAACATGATTGAAAGAGAAGAATTTCCCCCTCATCTTCCACTAAATATAATGGAAGAGGAAGTCACGTTTCCCTACAAGCAGATCCCAGCTGGGTTCACACATACTGTACGTGGATGGGTCGGCTGCGTAAACAACACCATAAAACAGCCAAATGCTAATCGTTCCGTCCTTGACTGATGTGCATCTAGCGGGAGGGGGGGGGGGGGGGTATCCGGTTCAGGATAAACATAATGAATTTGTTTATTACTGGAGACGAATTTACAAATGTGACCCCTCCAGTGCTGAGATTCCAGACGAAAAACAGTACGAGTTGCAGGATAAAGACTGAGGTGTGTTACAAAATCACATTTGAGGCCAATGAAGAAAATTACATAATGGCAGGAAGTATAGAGTGTTCTTCCTCTGCTCAGCCACAGCAGGTGTCTCAACTCTATTTCATATCATCGGGCCATGTGTGGAGAGTGTGTTCAATCCTCCTAGTCTCTGTGTGAGTATACATTGTGCATTAAATCATGCAAAACAAGGAGCTACTAGTCTAACGCTGCATAACATACTATATGAATATTAAATAAAACACCAAATATAGAATATATTTATATTTATGTAATAAAAAACATACAAACTAATCTGAATCTATTATCTATTAATCCATTTCTACATACCAGAAAATATACTGTTTGTTAAACTGAAGCAAAAAGCCATAGCCAAATAAAAATATATTATAGAAGCAATCAGAGTTATCATGTAAATGAACAATCTCAATTTGCACCTACCTGGGAATTTGCGTATAGATATAAAAACAAGATAACGCTGACGCTGAGCACAGAGGAAAGAAATGTTCTATAAAAAAAATGAATCATTTATCCCTTATCAGTAAACAAGGATCCTGCTGATTGTGTAAAACGAGCTGCGACAGACTGGACTTTATGTGCTGAGCAGAGTCAGTCATATCCAGGCTGTAAGAAAGCTCGGATCCCTCTCAAAGTCTAAATGAACTGTTATCAGAGTTCTTTAATGGAACATCAGCTAAACATTTTCTAAGTGTTCATTAAAAAAAGGGTATAAAATCAGCGGGACTTTGTTTACCAAATATTTGGATACTACAACAACAACGCTGACATTTAATGGAAGAAGAAACAGACAATTTTCACCTAAAAAAAGCACAACATGACAACATTTTCAAACTTTTCCAAAAGGGTCATCACAAAGTGGCTACAGTGAGGTCACCTGATCATGATAACTTATTACTGAGAACAAAGTGCAGCAAGGGCTGATGGGAATGTCTTTTTCAAGTTTTCGGTCACAATTGCATATAAAGGTGGATGACAAGATAACTACCCCAAAGTTAAGCCACAAAATCTCGATCGCCACCTGGTGGCTGGCTGAAGTATGGTACATACATCCCGCCTCATCCATGTTAGTGGATGTGATATGATCCAAACTAAAAGGTCAAAGTACTTGACGTACTAATGTATGTTTAAGTAGTATGTTTTTCCAGTAAGTTATTTGATGCTATAAAAATGTGGTGAGACTGACTCACGACTGGTGACGTATCGGTGGGACCTCGTAACTGCGGCTCCATCTCCCGATCCTTACTGCTCGGACTCTGGTTCCACATGCACAAGATGGCGGCACTGGTATCTTGGATATTTTCACTTCATATCTGGATAGTGAGAGGAAGTGGAGATGCATCGTACATCTTCATATACAGTCTGTGTTCGTAACAATTGGACAATTAGAAAATTGGAATCAAGCCCATGTAAATATTGTGGACTGCTTTCACGCACACACAGTTGAGGATGCAAATAATTGTTTTTACATAATATCCTGGACAACACAATGCATTTTGTAATCACAAGTAAAACATCTATCTAACAACTATGATCCGCTGCCGCTGAGTTTAACTGATGCTGGACTTTAGCAGTCAGTATTCACTGATCATCACTGCCATCAGTCTCCGTTTCAATCCATAACCCCCCTGGCTGGAAGAGCGCAGAGGCCAGGTAAACAGCCCCATCTTCAGTCGGGGGGGAAGAACAGCAACAACAAAAGACATACAAATAGATTTCAAATTGTGACTCTGGGTTATAACAATCATCATCATCATCATCATTATCTCATAACATAATTAGCAGCAGCAGCAACCTCAGAGAGCATTGAGAGACGAGCTCTTCTCTACACCATACTGCCCTCTAGTGGATTTTATAAATAGTACATGCGGCTGCAATACACTTTCCTGGTATACCATTTTAGAATATATCATTCATAATATTTATATAATCACTATCTGTGTCAAACAATAGCCTGTAATATTATTAAAGAAATCACCATCATCATCAACAACAACAAACACAAACACAGTGCAGAGAGCAGTGGACCGAGCGTTTCCCTGCACAGCACTGCCCTCTAGTGGATTTCACAAATTGTGCCTGTCACACACTCCCGTAGTATCATACATTATATTGTTTAATTCATATTATTGTCTGTGTAGCAGAATAGCCTATAACACTATGTTAGACACATCATCAACATGACTATAGCATGCTCTTCCTCATCAGACAGATGTTGCTGCATTCTCAGTGCACGTTCACCTGGTGCAGCCCTGCCCTCCTCCCTCCAGCTGCTGAGAAATCTTTACCCTGCGGAAATACCGCGTTCACCACCTCCCACCTCATCCAGCGACTCCCCGCTACACCCTCAGCTCAGGTAAACGGGGAAGTCGACCTGCGAGAGCGGCTCTGAAAATGCTTGACACACCCGCAGCGGACATGACGGGAGAAATGACCGAGCAGAAGAACTTTTCTGAACTCATTGGTCAGATATTGCAAAGTGCGCCAGATGCGAGGAAACACCTTGTTGACAACCACAGCAACCTCCTGCAAGTGGCGGATTACTGCGAGAACAGTTACCTCCAGGTGAGTGGAGATCATTAGAACATCTCATCACAACTTTAGTTTTAGTTTTTAGTTTAAAAAATAAAAAAGCTTATGAAGGAGTTTTCAACCTGTCCTGTGTGCTTGTGTATTCTGCAGGCAGAGGATCAGACCAAGGCTTTGGATGAGGCCAAGGCTTTGACCGCCCAGTCTCTGGCCAGTGTCTCCTACCAGATCAACAGTCTGGCCACCACCATGCTGAAGCTGCTGGACTCGCAGGCCATGCAGATCAGAGCTATGGAGAACTCAGTCAACCTGCTGTCACTGGTGAGCAACTCCTTTCACCTACTGACACCAGGGCCGTTCACAGGCATTCCGAGGGGCCAGGTGCGCCAGTGGTTAAAGACCAGGGAGATTATGCTTTCTTTTTCAGTTTGTTAGCAGGATTATGCAAAAACTACTGGAAGGGTTAAGGTTCAGGGAAGAACTCATTCTGGATCTGGGGAAGGATCCAGGAAATGTTCACGTTCTTGCCAGATAGAACATTTTTGTAAATCTTTCTGTGAATAATTCAGTGATCTTGATTGAATGTTTGTTGAACTGATATCTGTGATTGTATGAAATTGGGTGCAGCTCGATTGATTGTACAGTGGACTGTTAAGCCTTTAGTCATTCTGTTTGTCTGTTTGTGAGCAAGAATCAAACCCAAGGATTTGTTTTTCACTTCCTGTAAGGCTTTTTTAAACAACATTTATAAGCCTGTGTGAATGGTGAAGATCTAAATACAAATGCGGATCAAGAGAATTCACATGTGGTTTGAATAGAGGAACTGTTTGACCTTGCCGGATGTACGCACTTAACTGATTATCACTCTAGTTTGTAAAAATGAAAACTACATACAGTAGCAAATCTGTTAACTACACATGTATTTATTTGAGTAGCCATGCAAACGTGATTTTAAATACTCAAACTACGGGATTATGAATTCACACAGAGAAGATGGTATTGCTGTCACTATTTCTACATAATTATAATTATTCAAACCTTTACACACAAGAAAGAGTTTCAAAGTAATTTCAAGGCATTGACATTTTTTCATTTAAGGTCTGATTGCTTCTGTATAAATTGAGAAAAATGGGTTTTACTGTATATTTGTTAAGCATCCCTTTTTTAATATGTGCTCAGTTCTGTTGCTTTGCGTCACGTCAGCAACTTTTTGTACTTCTGTCCATGCTGTAACTTTATATGCTTTCTGAAAGAGAATGAGTTTGCCCGTGTAGTAGTCTGAGGCTGGTTCTCCCCGTGCTCCGCTCCAGGCTGCTGCTATCCACTTTGAGAAGGTGGCGAGGAGAGAGATTGGTTCTTATACTACGGCCAAAGACAGGACTCGCTCCAGGCTGATGGCTCTGCCGCCTTTAGGCAAGGAGCCAGAGAGGGGCCACTTAAGGGTGCCGATATCATACTCTGCCTTGGACACTATTGGACACTGTTTTCAGGTAAATTGGAGATGACATTGAGAGAGAGAGAGAGAATTGAACGCTGTGTTTACAACCTCCTTTTTTCACCTTCATCATCTTCTCCTCCCAGATCATTGAGGAGCAGCCCAGAAAGAGGGCAGACAGCATACTGAGCACTGCAGACATCTCTGTGTACGTAGACACTGTTCACGGTTTAATAGTAACACCAATATTATGATTACTCATTACAGACACTAAGAGAAAGTGATGTTAGATTTTAGCCCCATATTATAACAGAATGGTTCGGCAGAGATAGTTCGACAATTCATTTTATTCTTAAGCTGTTTTGAGATTTGGCTACCAGAAAATTGGGTTTGTACATTTTGGGGCTTTCACATATGCAGAAGGCAAAGAGATTGTCTGACTCAGAGTCGCTCACAGCAACAAGTAAAGAACAGATACCTGAAAAGCATTTTTACTTTTTTGCTTCCTAACTGTGGCTACTTGTAGATTTTAGAAGGCCCCTACTAGTCCACATGGACCAGATGTGTGTTCATTCACTGGCCTGTAAACAGTCAAATCAGGTGAAATGTCGAACTATTCCTTTAAGAATCTACAGGATGTTGGTATCGCTCACAGTAACTGAGGGTCTATTTTTTTTGTCTTGTTTACAGAACCAGTCTCGGCATCGCTGTGCCTCCTCCGTCAGTCCCCACCTTGCAAACTGTCGCCAACCCGTCCAACGACAGTCTGCCCCCACCTCCTCCCCCGGCCGGTGGCCTGGACCCCGGGCTGCCTGCCCCTCCGCCCTTCTCTTCCTCCATGGACTACGGCCTCCCCCCTCCTCCCCCCATGACCTCGCCGACATGTCAGCCCCCGCCGCCCCCTCCGCCGACTATCGGCCTGTCGAACGCAGCCTACCCACCGCCTCCGCCGCCGCCGCCATCATCGGGAGCTGGACCTCTTCTCCCTCCGCCTCCGCCTCCTCCTCCTCCAGTGTCAGGAGCGTCATCTCCCCCACCTCCTCCTCCTCCTCCTCCTCCACCACCTCCCCCTCTCCTACATTAACAAACAATATGGGTCATGTCGGATGGTTACAGTTTTGCGAAAACAGGTAACAAGTCTGAGCAGACATGCTGGGTCTTTGCCATGAGATGAAAGTGTAAAAGATATTTCCAGGTCTGTTTTGTCATCGACATCATGTGCAAATAAAAGCTGGAAACAGTCAAATTGACCTTGAGCTGTTTCATCTGTGTTGAACAGCACAAAATGAGCCTCAGATTATACATTTTTTCTGGGACAGGAAATCCTCCTTCGCAGTGACACAGTGTGCTGCGTTGAACGCTGCTCTGCGGAGCGTGTTTCAACAGCCCCTGCACTGCATTCCTGTGAAACAAGCTCAAACAAGGATTTCCACATTTTCGTGTTATCTTTAGTTTTTTGTGTCCTGTAATGTGATTTCCCCTCCTTATTACGTCTTTGTGTTATAACAATATTTCTTAATCCGTTCGAGTGACTTCAAAAGCTGGTGGCCTTTTACACTGTCAATCTACTGTGTGGGGAGCGCACTATCAGTGACAATAAGTTGTTTACGTCACATGCTACTTTAAACAGGTCAATGAGGCTGTAAATCGTCAACACTCTGCTTAAGCTGCACTACATGGCTGCCACTAGAAGGTAAGCTTCATTTTCATCATGGAAAATATCACATAAGTCAGGGAGAACTTATTAAATGATTTGCTGTACTGTATTTTATTGTGTCCAGTTTCAACAAGCCTGATCACACAAGGCCTGTTATTATATATTCTTAGACAATGGAGAGGAAACATCGAACTACGGTCTTCTTTTACTGTCGTCTTTACCTTTAAATAGCTTAAGTCTATAATCGTATATGTTAACAACAGCTAATAAAAGCTACAAATGCCCGCACACCTTTATCCTAGATCTGTTGTGTTATGCGGACAAAGTGGTCATCGTGAGAATAAAATCTGCTGCTTGTCACATGAAAATTATAGTTTTGTGCAGCTTTCACACAAACAGTAATTATGTCATTCTGGTAATGTCGTGTGACGTGAGGATCCAAAGAGCAACACTGACAAACAGAATCAAAAAGAAATGTAATCTTCAGGTTTAAAATCAGTTCTGTTCTTTTATTCTAAGAACCACATTCATAAAAATAAAACTTCCACAGTCCTGTTGTGTCTTGCAAAGAAACGCATAGAAAATGAGTGGCTGGTCCCCCGAGGCCCGAGGCCTCCGTCTGTGTACATCATCCCTATAGATGAGGAGGAGTAAGATAAAGAACTAATGGACATGCACCATCATTTCAACCTCCCCATAGAGACCTTCCCATGTACAGCTGAATAAATGTCAGTCTACATCCAAACAGGGTGCAGCACTGTTTGGGTCCTGTTCTCATCATTCCTTTAAAGTTTAAAGGTTCAGTGTGTAGGATTTAGTGACATCTAGTTGTGGAGTTATACTTTGCAGCTGAATACCCTTTACCTTACCCTCCTCCTCCAAGCATTATAAAGTGTGTAAATATAAACGGAGCACTCTACAATTTAGGTGATTATGCACCAGTGTTTATATTCAATATCTGCCAATAGATCCCTTTAACAATATTTTAAGCAGTGGACCTTTAAGAACACAGAAGGTAGGGGATGCTGAGGGGGCTGCAGTAGCCCCACTTGCAATAACTATAACCGCAAGGCCAAATCTTTTTGCAAAATAAATAAATAATAAACAACTCTCAAAATGTAAAATTTGGAAAGTAGGATCGCAGGAGGTCTAACCTCATTATTTTTGTAATTTATTTTCAGTGTAGCAGATCGGATGCACTAATGCAAAACGTGAGTATGAGCTGTCCCTAGCTGAATATGGTACAATACTGTTTTGACACTCAGAAAGTTAGTTTTCAAGTTCTCTAATCAAATGTCTTTTTCAGCTCGACCCCCTGTCTGACTCAGACCCATCTCGCCACACACAGACCCTCCAGCGTCCTCTGAGCGGCCCAGCTCCTCCTCCACCATCTTCACTTCAAACCCCCTCTAGAGCTTGAACACGACTTGCTTTTTTTTGTTACTTTATGGAATTCAATAAGGATCAATAGAAGTCTGAGCGTGTGAAAATGAAGCTCATGAATAACTTAAAAAGGTGAATGTGAGCATTTGTAAACGTGCATCAGGACTGAACGTGTGCAGAAAACCAAAAGTTCCTGAGACTCAAAGCAGAAACTGAAAGTTAAAGGGAACAAGGTACAATTTCATTTCATTGCTTTGCTATTAAAAACAAAAGGGGGGGAGTGGGATTACAGCTTTTTGATTTCGAGCTTAGATTCACAACTATTTTCTACATCTGTAAATCTCTTCCACACATTATCTGGTGGTGATATGCTACCACAGATTTTGAAAGCCTTTCTGGACATTTCTGAAATATAAATATTTTTCAACCTTATTTGAGCCCATACAGGTTACAGTGACCTTCAGCGCGTATATGTGGTTATATCTTGAGACATATGTTTATATTTAGAATAATTCTGACGTCTACAATGTTTTTAATAAATTCATATTTGTACAGTATATACATGCATGTATACACGTGAGGTGGGAGGAAATAATGACTTTTTAATTGCAATAATCAACGTGTTTTAATGATACTGAGGTTACAAAAGTGTGTGTAATGTACAAAATTAAGTCATTTATATTTGAATGAATAAAGTTAAAAACAGGATGGGAAGAATTTAGTCATAACTACTAAGGTGGAATATATCATTTGTTTGCTATCTAACATCTTTCTAGTTGTCCAACAGCTGAACTCTGACCTCAGTAAATCATTCATTACTGTCATTCAATGTAAGAAATGTGAAATGCAGAGTGCCCCAGTGAGTCCTGTGTCTTTAAACAATAAAATAATGCTGTAAAACTTCCTCATGCGGTTCACTTCCCCATAAATGACACATTATCCTGTGCTAGCAACCCACAGGTGGGAACAGTTTTTCTATGTTTTTGCTTCTTTGAACAAGGTAAGGATCCAGTTCCCATTTAACTCGCGTCATCAGTTAGATTTGTGTGTAAATTATGTTGTTTCGCCGATTTTCTATTAAAAGTTATACTGAGCAGCAGATTTATAGGATGAAGGTCCACTGTCCCTCGTTAAACAGTATAAAGTCAAACCTTGTGTTACTTTACCTGCTGCTAACAAACTGTTCTAATCTGTCCTGTTGAACAGTACTGAGCCGTTTTCAGTGGTTTTTAAATAATTGTTCCTGAAACTCAATGGGGTCACAACAGGTCACAACCCTGTCACTGCGTTAGCTTCATGAAAATGCTGATGTATTTTATTAAGTGACTGATCCACTTGTTTAAAAAAGTGGTAAGTAATTATAATGGCTTGTTTATAACAGCAAACTGATTTAATATTATCGTTTAAAAGTCCATTTTCCACATAATTGCAGTGTCGGACAAATGTAAATTTTTGGAACAGATACCGACAAATTTTGTTGTTATATATATATATATAAAATTGTTATTTTTAATAGCATAAATAAAAAGAAAAAATATTAATTAAGCCAACTAATCCGATCCTTTTTTGGTCCACAGTAGTGTCAGCATCTTGACATAATCCCAGACATGACTGAGGTACTGAATATCTTTCAATATATGTAAGTAATGAAAGAAAATGAGGGGATTTACTGACATGAAGAGTCTTGAAAATGATTGAAACGTGTCTCTAGATTCCCAGTCTTGGTGGTGTCCATAGCTGTGGTACTCCTCTGCTTCTATGTTCACGCAAAAAATAAAAGGGCTGTGTATGATGTCACCACACCGACGACGCAGGACAACAACCCTGCTGCTGTCAACAATATCGTTTCTTCAGAAGATGAAGAGGACAGACATTACGACAGACTTCCTCCTCCCTACAGCAGCTTGGATCACCCACCTCCGTACTCACTGGTGCGTGAGTCACTGTCGTCGGCTCCCAGCACAAAGATTTAACTGACCTGTTATTCCAAAGTATTGTTGACACGTGGGAGAATCTTTTATCTTTGTCATTCTTTATATTGTGTCACACAAAAATCAACATTTGAATTAAGGCTCTGAGTCACAAATTCATTTCAAAGGACAATATGATTTTGGAAATGGGCAACAATTCTACAATCAGATCTACTGCAAACCAACTAGAATGACGGCACTTTGGTTGTAAGTGCAGTTTAAGTCAAATATATCTGTTTTTCCAGGCTCTCATGAGGTCACTGTGAGGTTTGACCACTGAAACCTGATCGATTGATCCGTCTAAATGAGCATTTGTGACAAATCTGAAAGGATTCTCTGGAGGTGCTCATAAGCAGACATGTTAACAAGGCAATAAAGGATTTGTGAGGTCACAGTGACCTTGACCTCTGAATTATAATCAGGTCATCCTTGAGTCCAAGTAAATGTTTGTTCCAGACGGACATTTCTTATGTATCATATTCACAAGGACATGAAGTCACCTTGACCTTTAACTACTAAAATCTAATCAGTTCATCATTGAGTCCAAGTGAAGAAATTCCTTCATGCTCGTCTTGAGATATAATGTTCAAAACGAAGTCATGAAGAGTCTTTTTCCCAAAACTTAAACCAGAGGATTGATACCAATCTTAAGTATAAAAGACTGGGTTTTAAAATGCATTGTGTGATATATGGCTAAAACACTTACCTACTTTGGATTTTACTTTCATGCAGTTTGACCCCGTGTTGGCAAGCCTTTGGCCGGCGGACTCGCTGCCTGCCTTAGGGATGTATCCCATAATGCTGCCTCTGGCGTCTCATCACTGAATGACACCCACAGGACCTCTTCCTCCAACACCATCACCTTCACCCACCGCAGACGACAACAGCCTCAGAGGTTCCTGCAGACACTGAACTCCATTTTATAAACGCTGAGGACGCACCTCCTCCTGTTTCTGTGCATTTTGTCTTTTTATTTAACATAACGTGGTTTTAATAAAAAAAAAAAAAAGGAATTAATATGAACTGTAGACCACAGAGCAACTTTCTGAACATTTTTAATTTTTATACGAACATCAAAACTACATTGTGTGTACATAGTCATCCAACTGCATCTACTCGCCAGCAGAATCATCAAAGCACCAAGTGTTTCTCTATGTCATACTATATACTCTTTATTACAATACAGTACTTACAAGTTTTAGGGAAAATAAAATAAATATTAAATAAGTTGCCAGTATGATCTTTTTTTTCTCCTATTTTCTAAAAAGGAACTTGTACAGTGACAGAAGTGAAATATTCCTTGATGAAAAAATAGTGTTTCCTTGGCTTTCGAACCATGTTAAGGCAAAAGTAAGATGACGAAGCCACCAATAAATATTTGAACTAGTTGAAAAATAACAAAGAAAGTGTAGTGTTGAGTAACATGTTTACCTTCATCATACAATCAGTATATACTGTAGGCTACTTCTTAGTTTGTTTTTTTCAAATAAATACGGTTTAAGTGTTGTCAGTGCTACAAATGCGACTCTGACAGAATCAAGCAGGCAGTGGTTGGACGCCTCTCACTGCCAAACAAACCAAAGGCGTTCCCAGTATCGGACAGGAAGTATACAATGTAACCCACATTAAAGAGGAAACTGAGACTTCAATATTAGATTTTAAATCCCCCACTGCTCTCGCTGTGTTTTATGCGTATATATTTATGTATGACATGTGAGTAGATGTATTGCACATATATGTTTTTTGTATATAACTATCTATTGCTGTTCATTTTCAAATGAGTGGAGATACAGGATAAAGCACATTTCTGAAGACGTACAATCATACTTAATGATCAAATGGTAAAATATAGAGAATTTAATACAAACATAACATTTGGTATCTTTCCGCAATTTGTCCTAGTACCGATCCGATGTAAACATTACACTACATGAAGTCATTAAGATTTGAAAAGGCTAAAAAGTTGAATATCCTTCAATGCAAAACCTCAGACTGAGCACTTTTATCTGCAAAACACACTCTAAGCCTAGTTCCACGTTTATGATGACCCACGCCCACTCACACTATTGCACTAAACCTCATCGCCAGCTCTAAAATCCTTCTCAACAGATATCAATGATGATTCCACTTCTGGCAAATAAAATACAATTGGACGTGAGGCTCGACAGAGGAACACTTAGTTTTTACAAAAGAAACGCTCTACATGAGGCTGCTCGTTTGCACGGAAACGCGACGCTCGGCCCTTCGCGACAGGCCTCCACCACCGACAGCTGCACGGACACCGCCCCCCCCCCCCCCGGAGCTGTGAATTTTAAAAACCGTCCTCCGACCTTTGACCTTGCGGGTTCTGACACCTGAGCCGCTGAGCTCCTGCCGACGTTTTTCAGAAGACCCAGCTGACGGGCACCCACTGCTGCTCCGATGCCAGTTTGTCCAGCGCCAGCCGTAGACTTCGGAAAGCCGCCTCCAGGCCGTCGTTTATGATGCAGATGTCAAAGTAATGTTCGTAGGCTCTTTTGATGCGCTCGCTCTCGTCCACCGTCCTCTTTAGTTCAGAGTCCTGCAGGGACAAAGTCAGAGGGACGGACGGGACAGTGAGACAAGTGAAAAAAAATGCGAGGAGCTGGTGATTCCTTTGCGAGTAAACAGTGAAACTAGTGAGCAACTGTAGTACTGTCGTGAGTTTGCATTAAAACTAACTTTCTTTTTGGCATTCAACTTAATTTCTTGTGAAGAATTCAGACAAGAATGTAATCAGTGTCTAAAACAAAAAGATAGTAAATAGTTAATCTCACCGTTAACTGTTTTGTGATGACTCCTGACTCTTTTGCTGACCGATTCATGGCTTTAAGAACCTCATAGTCTGGGGCTTCAATGAAAACAACATAAGGCAGGAACTCTGACGTCCGCAGGACTTTGATGGCCTTTGTTTAAAATAATAAAAAAGGACAACAGATGAATCAGAGCGGTATAGCAACGATGGGAACAGTAGAAACTGAGACACATTTATAAAGAAAGTGATTGGAAATTCAGCTGCTGTTCTTCATCTAACAAATTCATCAAGGTAATGTGTGTAAATAAGATTAGTGGAGTGTTTCAAGCGAGTAACGCTGATCGTTAAGAGATTCCTTTTTGATAAATACTGATGATGTGCTTAGACTAAAAACTCCTCAGAGTCAATGAGCTGTACATAATTGGTTTGAATATAGAATTTCACATGCAAGTCAGTAACAGTGGAAAACAAGTTTAGAGTAAAGCGTGAAGGAAGTGAAACAGTGCATGGGAGCTTCCTCTACCTGCGGGTTGACGTCCAGGATGCAGATCTTTCCTGTTTCTATCACCTCGTGGATGGAGTTGATCTTCGTCCCATACAGGTTCCCGTCGTACTCACCGTGCTCCAAGAAACGGCCGTTTTTAATGTCACACTCCATTTCACTGCGGATCATGAAGGAGTACATCTGGCCGTCCCTCTCGTCCACCTTTGGTTTTCTGGAGGTGACTGAGGGAAAAGATAAATCCAAACACAGAGACGGGTCAGTATTTGATTTAAACTAATCATACAACAAAGCACTAAAAGATGCAATCCTCAGGGGGAAGCTAAACAACCATTATTATTTGAATACTGTCATTTTTGCTTGGATTGTTTGAACAGAGCAAACACAGAAAGCTTAAAATGCAAGGGTGTCAAAAATGGGAGGAGGATTGATGGATGTTGTGTGTGGTTGAGCGTCATGATGAATGGCTGCACTCACAGGGTATGGTGGTGCCGTACCGCTGGGGATCCGACACCAGCAGCTTGTTCTTCAGACTGCGACGGCCGACCCCCTGGGCACCAATCAGAACAAGCGTCTTCCTCCTGAAAGGCGGGACCTTGGCGACCTCTTCGTAGATCCGCAACTCATGCCGATCAAATTCTGGTGAGAAACCAGTAATCAGGTAGATCAGTAAACTGCAATCCATCAGTCCAGTGGAGTTAAAGCTCAAATAATCTGGGATGTTATAGGTTTTAATACCTGCATTCTTGGTGGTCAAATACATCATCTTTTTTTTCTTCTTGCCGCCCATCCCAGCACACAGAGGACCTGAGACATGCAGCAACACACACAACACAATGAAACCTTCAACCTTGGTAATGTCTCTGCAAACCACTTCAACAAAGTCCCTGATAAAATGATTTCATCATCAGCAAGGTGTTATAGGGAGAAAACACCACTAGGTGGCAGTGTGCACTAATGTAGATGTAGAACACCTGCGACTAAGATCTGCTGTCCCTCTGTTTGGCTGATTATTTGGCTGCTTTATGTAAAAAGATTGGCATATAAAGAGCTATGGGCTCAGTTGTTCATTTTCATGATGAAATTCAACTCATCCAACTGTGGCAGCCAAATATTGTGACTGATTTCCGAGATGATTTCCTCAATTTATGAATAAGATCGGCAATTTTTTTCGACCTCCCCGTCCACAAGTATTCAAATGTTTTAAGTAATACGTTTCGGCAGTCGGTATAATATGTGGAACACGCGCCAGCAGACAGATGTGCCCTTCGCGGCTCCAAGGACAGGACAGACGGGCTGTCATTTCCCTCAAGTTAAGGGCACGCGGCTGGCTCTGACTCACCACCTGTTTTGTTTCTGCTGAGGACACTGGACCGAGCAGATAAATCTGAAGGAACAGAGCCTCTTTTTCACCCCACGTCTCATAAGAGATGTTTATCGATCTGGCTTGTATTTACAGAGGTCTTATCACCTCTCCTCAATCAGGGCTCCTTCTCAGGGAGGGCTGTTTGTGAATGTCAGGCCCCACAGCTTAATAAGCAGCAGATTGGATCAGGCTGCCTGAGTCACGTTGATGCTCATTACCAGTTCTCCACTGCTCGCTGGTGGAGCAGCAGACTGGTGGAGAGAGAGAGAGAGGTGAGAGGAGGATGAGCGGCCAGCGCCAGATGAAACGCTTGTATGATATGGAGAGGAACAGCTGTTGCCTTTGTTGCCGGTGTGTTTGTGCAGCGAGGATTCTGTGTCGAATCTGCATAATGAGGAGTGCTTCTCCGCTCGGCTGCCGCTGAGAGGTGTACCTGTGGTAGTGAGCTCCAGATCTCTCTTCACAAAAGCTTTCCTCTTCTCCTCGAGGAGCTGACTGGGAATGAGGCCCGCGCTGCCTCCCTCTATGTGACAGGCCTGTAATGGAAACACACATGTTCACACAAACACAGAAGAATAGTGATCAAGTTAAAAAAACTGAGAAAGCTAGAGCAACCTTTCTATACCTCGAGAAAACGGTCGAAGGATCCTTGTTAGAGAGTGGACATCTGTTGATTTACCTCTGACACATGTATGTTTCTCTCAGCTTGGAGTTGAAGCTGTCAGTAATCCATAACCAGGTGGATGGATACAGTGTGAAATGGGACACCTACCCAAGTCACATAAAAGCCCTTGAATCCTCTTAAAATCAGGTAACAGCCCTTTCACATGCAATTTACCTGTAATACATAAAATATCCTCCAACCTGCTATGGCCCTGATTCCCTTCACTGACATTGCACTTTTTTTTTTCTTTAATTCTCTATACATTCATTCGATTTTTTTGTTTTTATTTTGTTTGCATACATGTGTTATTTCAACATTTGCCCATTGTGGTTGTTATTGTTTACAAACCCAAATGGTCTGTAGTTGTGTGGAGAGGTTGGATACTGACCTGCCACCAGTTGAGGTCCTCCTGGTTAAAGATCTGCAGAATGTCCCCGCTGTTGAAGCTGAGCCCCGCCTCCTTACAGGGAATCAGGTTATCGTGAGAGGGGTCGTAGTCAAAGTGACACTTGACGAAGGCCTGAAAGGATCAGGACATTGAAAAGAGGAAACATGTCAGTAAAAACGTCCATGTCACGGAGACACTGTGTATGTGTGTATGTGTTGTGCACTTCTGCTGCCCCTGCTCTGCTGTATCTGACCTGTGGTGGATGGATTGGGCGAGTAAGTGCCCATCAATATGAAAGAGCCTTGCCCACTTTAAGCCCACTCCATCTGTCGCCTCACTTTCCCGACACCTCAAGGCAACGGGATTCAGCTCGTAAACCAAACTGACTCCGAACCCACACTGACAGGAAGAGAAGTCCGAGGGATAGACGGAGAGAGAGAAGGACAGAGAGAAGGACAGAGAGAGAGAGAGAGAGAGAGAGAGAGAGAGAGAGAGAGAGAGAGAGAGAGAGAGAGAAAACATGTAGCCATGGAAACCATCCCCTCCCCCTTGCACTTGATGCTTTCTCTTGAACTGAACTGAGGGTAGCACACAAAAAAGCCCTTACTGTACTGTGTGTGTATGTGTGTGTGTGTGTGTGTGTGGTCCATGTGGAGATCTAAATCTATTTACAGATTATGGAGACTAGACGTTAAGGTTAAGTTCTGGTTAGGTTTAAGTTCAGGATAGATTAGGTTAGGGTTAATGTTAAATTTAGTTTAAGTCTAGGTAAAGATTAGGTTAAGGACAGTTTATGGTTAAGGTTAGAATATGTCTCCAGGAAATCAATGCAAGTCAATGTAATGTCCTCTGAAGTCATGGAGACACAACTGTGTGTGTACATGTCTCATTCCCTGAAAGGCACTGGGTGGACAGACACGCTCACACACACACACACACACACACACGCACACGCACACGCACACACGCACACGCACACACGCACACGCACACAATCACAGTCTCCATCGGCCAAAGGGAGCTGTCGGCTCAGTTTAGTCACCAAGCCGTGGCCGAGCTCCAGCCGTGAAACGCAGACCGCTGGATACTGGATTCAGAGAGAACTTTTAGGAACAACTTTAATCAACACACAGCACCACGCCCACGTCCACTTACACAACTCTTAACTATCTGAGCGATGACAAATTACTCCTTCATATCTCTGACAGACAGCTTCTATTAAGTGTCCGAGGAGACACTTTGATGAATGGGGCAGACACGACAGGAAGAAGGAAAACTAAATACTTTTACACCCTGGTTTGAAAAAGCTAAGGTCTATAGACTATATTGTGTGAGGACATCTTCATATAAAAAGCATTTTTACGTTTTTGGGGATATTAAGTTTTGTCTTTCTGCAAGATTGGAAAGGAAGAAGGAAACACACCTGGAAACAGGAGTTTTACAACAGACTACATTACTGTTCTCACACATTATCCCAGCTCCAGTTTGGGTAGATTACATGCTTTCATTTCATTTTCATGCATTACACTGTTTGTCTAGAGGCTGAAGCAATTTCTCATCGCCCGAACTAAAGCCCAAACAATAACATAAACACAGCGGTGGCTTGTGGCGCTGTGAGGCTGTACTCAAACACAGCAGTGTGTCGAGCTACACTGAATGCTAATGCTAGAATCATCTTTCTTATGGAAATATATCCGGTAATCGTTGAGACATTTCACTCAGAGGCACTGGAGGAAAAGTCAGGGGATCATCCGAGTCAGTAGGACAAGTCCTCTGGGCATCACGGATATCTGCACCACAATTCGTGGGAATCCATCTGACAGTGGCTCAGATATTTCACTATGGACAAAGTTCTGGATGTTTATTGCTACCGAGGCTGCAAAGGAATTTTTATGTAGTGAAAAACTAAAATGTTCAAAGCCTGGAAGTTTGAAGGTAATATGTTTTTCAGTGCCAGTCACTGTGACCTTTGACCATGGAAATCTAATGAATTCATCTTGGAGTCCAAGTGACAATTGGTCAAAATGTGAAGAAGTTGCCTTTGGGCTGTCTTGAGATATCACATACAAGACGCCAGAAACATGTTTTGTGAGGCCACTGTGCCCATTACCTTAGACCAGCGAATTCCAATCAGAACATCTGACATTCCAAGTGAACATTTGCACAAAATTTGAAGAAAAAATCCCTGGACAACTGGACATGTCATGTTTACAATGCAAAAATGTGTTTGTTAGGTCACAGTAACTTAGACCTTTTACCACAATTCAGTTTATACTACTGAACATTTTTCACAAATTCTATAGAAGTTTAATCAAGCCATCCTTGAGATATCATGTTCACAAAACTGGGACGGTCAGACCGACAACCCTAAAACAAAATGCCTACAGACACTGGACATCATCGATGCAGAGACGTAATTACGCTAATAATTGTAGCACACAAACCATTTCTACATTATTTCTAGTAGATTCTTCAATGGCATATATTGGTCTGGCGTTATAAATTATTTTATCAGAGCTTTTTTAATTTCCACTGTTCCTCTTCTCTTTTAGGCCGATCAGTCATGGAGCCTTGAGCCCGACACTTCTGCAGATTGGGTCACATTCTCAATGAGACGAGCCTCCTCTGGCTGAAGCTAGTGTTCATCAGGTATGATACACCTACAGCCAGAACTGCAAACACACGCTCAGCTGTTGAAAACCCTGCACTGAGTCATTACCTACAAATATTTGATAATGTAACGTATTATGAACTTAGTACGATCGTGTGAGAATTAATCAATCACGGATCACACTTTTTCTCTCGTTGATGTAGGGTTTAAAGTTCTGAGCCATTACGCACAAGCAGAAAATTCTCGCTGTTGCCAAACACTCAATGTCATCTCCAAAATCCTGCTGTAGAATTAGATGTATGGGTGTTGGCACGGTGTACAAGGTTACAGGCTGCAAGAAGAATGCCAGCAAGGACAGAGAGCGGTGCTTATTGACTGAGGAAAGTGACACTAACCTTTCAAGCTCACAATGTTTACTTCAACATTGGTGTTTAAAAATGTGATTCTGATTTGAAAAAGCGGAAGATTCAGAACGTGGTACACACGCAGCATATGAGCCAGACATGTAAATACAAAATACAAAACCATGTAAGTATACAAAATTAAAAAAGTTTGGATAACAGGTTTCATTCTTCTTAATTAAGTATTTGATAAATATGTACCATACAAATGTGTGATGCACAGAATAGATAGCATCTGTATGCATGTGTTTTGTGTGCGTGTGTGTGTGTGTGTGTGTGTGTGTGTGTGTGTGTGTGTGTGTGTGTGTGTGTGTGTGTGTGTGTGTGTGTGTGTGTGTGTGTGTGAGTGAACAATGGAAAACAGGAATTAAAAATATTAAAAACAAGCAGATTGTGTGGACTGTAATTTACAGTGAAACAAGTATTAAAGGAAAACACTAGGACAAAAATAAAAGAGTGGCCAGCTACACAGATGGATCTATTTTTAGATGCACCACAGAGCTAACAAACACAGGTGACGTCTTCAGCGCAAACCCAAGCTTAAATACAAACTAAATCTCCCCCCTCCTCTCTTTCTTCCCCTTCCATCCTCCCTCCTTCTTTTACCTTCTCTCTCACAGTCCATCATTCACACGGTTGTGATGTGCAAGTCATGCATCCTATATCAGATAGACAAATCTGAGCTCAGGACATTTTCCGGAACATTTCTACTGTAACTAAACATTTTATTTTCTGGATGTGCTGTGTGTTAGAATGCAAATGTTTAATTTAATTGCTCCTGGCATTTTCCAAAACCCTCCCTGCCAGAAAAATGTCCATGTGAGAATACAGCAGGAAAATATCTACAACTTGGAAGTCTACAAGATTCAAGAGATATTTGGTGATAAGGTGTGACGCCGATGTCGATGTCATAACATCAGCAGAGTTTATACGTCATGTTCTGCCTCCTGCATGTTTAACACAGTTGCCTCCCCCTCGTATGAATCTTCCAAAAATATGTATCTGTCGTTTTGAATGTGTCTGACCTGGTCTATATCCTGCTGTGCTCTTCATATGTGAAAATCAAACTCCAGAAAATGTCCAGACACACAACTTTTTGGATATTTTCTATTGATAGGTTGTTGGCACACAGCACATCATAAGCTATGTGACAATGACAGGAGATTGGTGCTATAGTGGTTGGTACAAGTTGTAACAGTGTGTGAAACCTGTGTGACTGCACAGATGAGAAGCACCATGTGTTGCCTTGATTCATGTATGCTAATGGCCCACCTGTCTCGGTGTGTGTGGCTCCTGGTAGCTGGGCAGGATCTTCAGCACCACGCTGCCGCTGGCCTCCTTCAGCATCTCCTGGAGCGCTTTGTGGTCGTTGCCCACCTCTTTGCCGTTCACCTCCTTGATGATGTCGCCCACGTGCAGCAGACCTTGCTGGTCGATCATGCCCCCGTGGAGGATCCTGGCAATCACCAGCTCGCCACTCTCTACCCGAAATGTCACTCCCTATGCAAACGGACACAGTTCAAATATCCAAAATTTTGCAATATCTTCAGTCTTCGGCACAGAATGACATGAGTGATCAAGGCAGCGCTTTTCTCCTCTGTTAGCACTATTAGCCAACACATTTTGACTTCTTCTTGTTCGACACTGGACCAGAGAGGCTGACAGCAATGTAGAGTGTAAGCAGCCAGTTTGTGTCTGATGAGCTGACTGTAGAGTGTGAACACATAAATCGTGAGATTTGGCTTCACCTATCAGACAATTTCCTCATATAGTGTGAGGTGGTTGCACAGTGTATGCCAAGAACCTGTAATGGCTGAAGAATGAAGCTGATCCCAACATGTCGTCAACTAATTAGTGTAATGGCCACTAGATGCTGGCTGCAAACATTCCCTACTGTTCCTTTAAGTAGGTATTTAGGATTAAATACAGATACACTTAAAGGTGAGTTTGCTTTGTTGACCAAGGCTAGTCCACTTATGCTGCCTCACCTGAGATAAACAACAATTGTTGAGAGGAGTTATGTGTCTGATAACCCTCCAGAAATATAAGAATGATTTTACAAAGCGGCGTCAGGGAGTCTGAATTTAGAAAAGAATAGAGCACCTGGTCTATGGTGTAAATTAACAACATGTCAACCTAATGCAATAAATCACTTCCGGTTTGAGCTACAAAACAGGATCAATCTGACGTATTCCTCCTTTAAACAAGCAATGAAATAATCCAATCGCACTGAGTGCATGTGCTTCTTCCGATCCATAAATTACATTTTTTACGGAGGAGGAGTTTACAATTAACAGGAGGAACTCTATAGTACTTAAATAATTGAAATGTGCAGCTATACAGAAATACAATATACAACAATTGCTGACTTGTCTCAAACCCAGAGAAATCCTCAATTCTATACAAGGTTACTGGACATATCACTGTTTTTATGTCCACTTTACACAATGCTTTGCCCATCTCTGCTTTAACTTCTGGGACAAATGAAAAAGGAAAGACACACTGCTAGCCAGTTAGCCAGTCGGAAGTTTTTTCCTTCCACTATTTGTGTTGGTCAATAGTAATGGATCATGCTGATTCAAGAGCGTTTGCTGCAAAACGTCACTAAATCTTTAATACCTAACCTCCACCGTAAACAGGATTTGCATCTAATTGGTTTCAGGTCGATTTTTATCTCCCACGCTGCTTCACAATGTCATCAAACGAGGCATTTTGTAATTGTTTTGATATATAGCATTAAACTGAGCAGACTTACCAGGTGCTCACCGGACACCTTTCGGATCCCCACCATCCTTACTGCGTCTGGAGGCACCGGCTGGTTGTTGAGGGCTGAGTCCATGAAGGAGCAGGGGCTGGGAGGAGGGGTCTCATAGTTCTTAGAGGCCACAGAATCGTGGGTCTCCAGCAGCGACTGTGAGCGGGACGAAAGGCCACACAAACATCACCGGTGATGATGAAAGAGCTGGCAACATGCTGCCGTTCACAAATTACATGGTCTCAATCACCATAATACAGACACTACTGTAGCTCTGAATCAATTAAACCCATATGGGCACAGCACCCATCATTAAGCGTGAACCTCACTTTGAAAAGTAATCCAAGATTTGTTTTCCTGGCTCCTGTTTATTAAAGCTACCGTTTGCTCTGAGATGTAAGTTCTGTCATCCCTACCCGGAAGTGGGGTTCCTTCAGGATGTCGGCCAGCTCGTCGGCTGCCTGGCTCCTCTCTGCGAGCGGCCCGAGATCCTTGAGGATGTCCTGAACCAGCTCCATGTTGTTGTCCCTCACAGCCTCCAGCTTGGGCTCCTCGAATCGCTCATGGGCCTGTTATTCAAAGAATGGAAAACAGATATTACTTAGCGCTCCCATCATAGAAGCCAGGGATGATTGATTGTCTCTGCTTCAAAAAGTAAGATATTCTATCGGCTTTAGAAAGGAATTTATAACTTTTGGTTCCATTTGCACGTCTTCTCGGTGAACAGCACCTGGCTAAGTTACAATGCAATGTTTTCTGACCTCTGCAGGTTTGTTTGATATAAAAAGGTCACAGGAGCAAACAACAAAAGCAGCCAGATGTGCACAGTGTGCACTCATAAATCCTGACTGAAAACCAAGAAAATAAAGCACAAACTTGAGTCAAGTCTTTGGCCCTGTAGTTTTTTTTCTCTGAGTGTGCTGTGCGAGATAAATATTTCAGGGAACATTCATTTTTCACTTTCCCTTCCTCTGCTGCCGAGGACTGAGGCGCCTCTGCTTATTGGACACCGCTGGTCCAAGGTCACAGATACAAACGAATAACTTCAAACTTTCCTGTCTGGTTTTGAGGCATTTCCAATCACAGACCTGGATTTCAGTTTGTGACATTTCTGCTCAAACTATTTTGACAAACTATTAAGTGTAAAAAGTTTGATTCTAGGTAAAAATATCCATCCATTCATTATCTATACATTGAGAAAGAGGCGGGGGGTGCAACCTGGACAAGTCAACAGCCTATCACAGGGCCAACATATGAACAACCATTCACACTCACGGACGATGTAGAGTCGCCAATAACCTGTGGACTGTGGGACAAAGCCAGAGTAACTGGAGCAATGCCATGGAAACACAGGGAGAACACGCAATCTCCACAAAGAAAGACCGGGATTTGAACCCTCTTGCTGTGAGGCAACAGTGCTGACCACCACACCACCGTTCCTCCCCTGGAGAATTTACAGTTTCCACTTAATCTGACCAATCTTCACATGATTTGACTGTGGGAGGAAGCCAAACTCCACAAAGAAAGCCCCCGGCCATACCGTGAATCTAACCACCTTGCTCACCTCTATGCCACCTTATATGAAAGCTAGAATTTCTGACACTAGCATGTTTTCTTATCTATTTACCAGATGATTTTATCAGGACGTAAAAAAAATTTCAAAATTTGTTTCAGAAACAACTTACCAACCCTACCTTTAAGCCAAGCCTGCCAAAGCCCACAGAATTTAATTACATATCAACCATGTTCCGAACAACAAGCAGATTAACTGATGTACAGAGTTTACAGTGGCACCAGTTGCAACGTCACACCAAGTGATGTTGAATTTGAAGGCTGACATTATCAGGCGATCCCACAGAGGATCCGTCTGGTGGGACTACAAACTAATCTGGCAGCCATGATGTTTGTTTGTTCAGGAGGAGAGGAAGAATCCCTGCTGAGAGTCAGGATATTGTACACACACGCACACACACACGCAACTTCCTGCATGTACACACTTCCTCACTTAAATTACACACACATGGACACATGAACACATGCATAGCACAGATACCAGCACAGACAAAGCTTTTTGCAAATGGATTAAAAAAACACACACACACACACACACACTTACACACAAACAAATACACACAGTTCATGGTACTGCAGCAGCAGTTTGCTCATTTGGTGGTTCTGGCAGAATTCTTTGTAACCCGGGGGAGCGATCTGTCAGCCACAGGTACTTTGGACAACCTGCCAGCACAGACCCTTCGCTATATGATTAAACTGCTTAGAAAAACAAGGACACGACCTACAACATTTCTAAGGAATGTGTCCGTTTTAAATGTGTTGGTTACATAAAATGGAAATGTAAAATGACTGAGATAAACATGCTGTGCTGAGTCCTATTATGCATTAAATAGTGTAGCTGAAAGGAGATTGAGGCTGTTGATATGCAGCCTATCATTGACAGCAATTATTCAACAATTATTCAGCCAATTGCAAGACAATCTTTCTAAAATTCTATCTATTGTAATTACAAGACACTTCCGCTAATTTCCGCAATAAAGGCTAATGAGCACTGCTGTTCTTAAGGCAAAAGCGAAAGCTGTGTTGTAATTGTGTTTGATTTCTCTATGAGATATTGCTGCAGGAGTTTTCCGTTTTAGTCTTCTAGACCTTCAAAATCTTCACAATGTGTAAATAAAATACAATATAATCTCACTCATGTATTTTTGATAAATAAAGAACAATTAAGCTTATTGTGGCTTCCTCACATTTTTTGGGTCAGATGTTTGACCATAGCCTCTCTGCTCCTTTCATTTTCTTGTAGCGAGGCCAAATCATCTTGATTCCCACCTAGTGGCTGGCTGAAGTGTAGATTATGAATCCTGGCACGTCAAATACATTTTTCTCAAATATAGTTTCTGTTGTGGCACAGATGCATGTTCAGGTGCTCTCTTTTCTGGTAAGGTGGTTTTTCTTATTTGATGCAATAGAAATGGGGTGAAACATCATGATTGACAGCGGATTGGTCAAGTATTTGTGTCAGTGGGATCTCCACGTCTACATCTCACAATCGATAAACTAGACAGAGTCTCTCTCGAAATGCGCAAGGTGGCAGCATTCGTATGCGGAATATACCATTTTTGGTGTATGCGATTTCATTTACAGTGTTCTCTGCTGTTTCTTTTTCGCTTTTTTTTTGGCCTCCGATTGTGTGTGTCACATTTTGACTTCACTCGTCAGCAAGCTCGCAGCACATTTTGTGTTTTTAACATCTGACTGGCCAAGAGTCACTTGATTCATGCCTCTTAACTTCCAGTCATCCTTGGTAACCCCTGGGTAGCTAAACACAATCCCCAAATGGGCTACTGGACTGATTTTAGGCTGGAGTGAGCACTGTCATGCTGTCTGCCTGAGAAACACTCTGTCCTCATTCCCTAGTTCCTCCTCTATTGAGTCCAGAGCCTGTAAGGTGTTGCTTAAATACCAGGATTTTCTGCTCGAATAGTGACCTCCTCTCTGGCACCTTGCCCCCCAAGTGTCAGTTCCTGAGATGCAGGATATGGAAAAAGACATCAGCAGGTCTTGCATCATTCGTGCACCATTCGTCCTTCTTCACCCACAAGCAGGAACAGGCTTTTTAATTGACAATAAGGATAAGACCCTTTGTCTCTCTCTAGTTTCCAATAAACTGGACCTCATCATGCTAATCAATTGGTCTGTATTTAGGGAGGCCTCCACTTCCATGATATTCTGGTCTTTTCTAGTTTCTTGTTTTTACTTTTTAAATAAATTTTATTAAAAAAGTCTCCACTTTGTCTTTGTGAGGTGTTAAGCCTAGAAAGCCACCACATTTAACACTGTTGTTTTAATGTTGTTGCTGTTTGGATGTGCTGGGTTGTGCACTTGGACCCTTTTTCTGAGAACCACGTCCACAATGAATGATATGAACTACAGAATATAAACACAAGCTATTTAAGCATTATGATTTCTGTGTCAAAGCATTCAGCTAAATGTCAATAACTGGCAGGAAACTGGATAATAATTGTTTCTTGCTTGGCAGATACGTATTTGCAAAAATGTTTTTCACAAGCTGTTTTGTATAAAACCCGAATTGATGGTTTTGGACAAAATTATTTTACTTTACAAAAGACATTTTCTCATTTATAGTGTGAATATGTAAAATGTGATGATTGGAAGCTGGACTCAAAAGCACAGGGAACACAACTAAAAGCAGTGTCAGGTCATTTAACTTTCCTAAAAGCCTCAATAGCCCTCTCTACTCAATGAGACACAGAGCCAATCACTGAGCCTCTGCCACAGTCATATCAGACATTAATGGAGCACTTTTTTGCATGAGAACGCCTGTTCTTAATATCTGCACATTGTGAGACTAATCATCATTCAGAGTCATTACAGAAATGTGGGTTTGTAGGAGTGAGTGTGGTGCAATTAGCACAACTCACTGAAGTCACCATATCCACAATTGCATGCGTGTCCCTTTACTCCGCCCCTGTGTTAGCCTGTCTTTTTCTCACTCAGCTCATCCAGTGTCTAAAGATCCACGAGAAGCCATCGTCTTGCAAACCCTTTTTCACACCCTTCAGCGGAGCATCTTTACTCACAGCTTGCATCAGCACATTCAATATTCATGAGAATGCTCATCAATACACCGGTAGCTTCTGCCTCAGACATTCAGAATAAAAACAAACACCAGCAACATGCTCTGGCACGCATGTACACTCACATACTGTATTTTTCAGAATTAAAAGAAAGGATGGCAGTCAGTTAAAGGCCAGGTCTGCAATAATTGCAGGGACGTGGTTGACATAAACAAATAAAGGACAGCTCTCCAAACACAGGCCGGGCAAAACAATGGGGGCGATTAAATTAATTGATGTGCCAACAGCATAATGTACATTTTATATTCTATTAATTTAATAAATCCAACAATATAGTCATGCTATTTTCACACTTTCTTGTTGTGGATTAGTCATCTAAGTATTATTATAATGTTTCAGTCGCTATGTGTGTAGCTTTGTCGTACTTTATTCTCCACTGACTGTTGTTCTCCATGCCTGAAAATGTTTCACCTTTAAAATGTTGGTTTTAATATGAAATACAGGAACTTTAACAATTGAAGACAAAACAAGCTTGCTACTACACTATGACCAATTGTGCTTATTAAACAGAGGAAATAAATAAAGACCCAAGTAAAAGCCTTCTGCAGTTGAGGAAAAAAAAAAGCCCACAGCCACTATTAAAGGAAAATACAATATGCAGTTTTCTGCAGAGGAAAGATCCATCAGTACTGTGTGGAACACAAACTATAAAACAAAGAAAGCAATAGAAGGCGAGAGAGCGAGAAAATGCGAATTGAAAGGAGCTCCAGAGCTTGTGTTTTCAGCAATATGGGAGTTTTTTGTTTTAGCACTCCCTTACTGTTCCCTGTGGATAGTTCATCTCCAAAATTTCCTGAACACAACAGCCTTTGAATTACTGAACGACCCTGCACAGCTCTTCACCTCCGGCCCTGTCTGAGTGTGAGAAGAGGCTCGCAGACCGATGAATCTTCCTGGACACGAGGAGCCTCGTGGCCACAAGCAGCTTCCAACTCAGTGAAACTCAACTAACAGCAAGTGTGCAATCTTGAAAAGATGAATGTGGTTATCCATACTAATGACTGTTGTCAGCATAAATTAAAAGAAGAATGACTTTGAGGGTATAAACTGCATCTTTTGTTTGTCCTTGCCGTCTTCTGCGATGCACTGCAGTGTATTTTTCTTTCTCTTTCGTGTTTTGAAAATCATTTTTTAAAAAGGCTTTAGAAACTATTCTTGGCCAGAAGTGAAGGGAAGAAGACTTTGACAGGAGAGAAGTAGGATGAAACTCTGACAAGACTCTTCCACTGCAAAGCTCTTTCACTCGTCACAGCAGAAAGCAGCACTCTGCAAACAATGACATCGCTCTCCTCCGTGTAAATATGAAGCACTAGCTTGGATCAGTTTCATAAAAGGGAGTTTACACTAGGAGAAGTTTTAAATTAGATTCAAACATCTGCTTCCACGCAGATAATGTACTTCCGAAGTGGTTCTGGGAATCTGTAGGAGTCTAATAAAGTCTTCAGTGTAACTAAGAGAGATGCACCGTCAGAGTGCGGAGGATTGGGTTTAAGGTTATTCAGCAATAACACAAGTAATTTGATAAACAGATTACAATTGTCTACATTAATTTGAATACTTAAAACTTTTAAATAGTTTCAGGCCAAAGTCCAGACACAAGCTTAACGTAGACGTTCTGTTGAGAGAAGAAACTAACAGAGTGTAATTGACTTAAATCAGCTCTACGAAAAATATTTCCTGATTTAAAGCTGCTGGTTTCACATATTTCTGTTTAAAAGATGCCAGAGTTTTCTTGGATAAAGTTATAATGTCCTTGGAATTACTTCACTCATTAGCTTTCACACAGAAATAGCTTTGATCCAAAGTCTGGCCGACTTTCCAAGAGAATTCTGTAAAACTGCAACATGGATTTATAAATTTACCATGTTCATTCTTACACATATACAACGAAAGGACAATACACATATATATAAAATCCACGTTGGTATCTACACTGGAAATCCTCCTTCAGTCTAATGGAAGTGGTTTAGGTGGCACAGAGAGTGAATGACAAATTCCTGCATCAGAAGGGTATGTGACTACTATGGGTGTCTGAGTGGGGGGTCACACCTTTATGAGCGATAGAGCGCGCTGCAAATGGTGCCGCAGATAGTGCTTCACACAGCTATAACATGCAGCCACGGAGCGGAACATCAAGCTCGAGATCTCTTCTGTTAATATGAGAAGTGTAAACATTGGTTTTTATTCAGCGTGAAACTGTGGCAGAATAAATTGGAATATGGCGGGCTGCCAATCGAGATAATTAATGGGGAAAACTGTCAGTGGTCTCTCTCCTAATAATAGGCATGAGTACATATTAGTATAAAGTACTTGTCAGCTTGACAACCTCATGGAGGAAAACTGTGAAGCTAACTGACTGCTGCTTCAACCTTTTGCTCATTGCCCTGTTAAAATGACTGACGGGTGGGAATGTTCAGAGTCCAATAAAAACAAAGATGCTTTTTGCTGTATTGTCTCACTCAATATTGTTATATGCCAAGCAAATGCTGAAAAGACATTTCTCAGAATGTTTGTATCAGGATGACAACCACATTCAACAGACTATTCAATAAACCAATCTGTGCCCTCATAGAAACACTCAGATTCAGTTACAAGAGCCAGGTGCCATGTCTATTATCTGGCTTTAAGTTTGTACAGCATTGTCAATAACATTAGCGCCTCTGAAGATTCGCCTCTATACATTTGTGTTGTCGTTTTTTGTATGTCTCTACAGCATGATACAGAGAGATAATAAGAAACCAGATGGCTCTTTGATTTTCATATCCAATTTATGAAAAAACAATGAAGTACGGCATTAAGATGCTAATGTAATTGCACTTGATGAATTTAATCAGTTTTTTGGGGGGGTATAATTCTTGCAAGCAGAAAATGTCATTTTAAATGCAACAGTGGTGGTGGATTTTAAGTTTCTATTTTTGGAGCAATTGTTTTAATAAAGCTTCTCATCATGCAGGAAAATATTATGATTTGTTCTGCATCACGAATCCCTGTTGAACAAATGCTAATGTTGAGGCATGAATGCAAAATGCAAGACTGCATTGCCTATTTACAAATTCAAAAGTGTATCATGCATGCAACACATAAACATAGCTTTGGAGTGGTTATATCAACTGGCATCCAAACTAATATAACTAGCCCGTGTGGTTGCAATCTAATTGTAATTTATATAAAAATAGATATTTGTCCTTAGCTGGTCCATTACAAACTTATTTTTGCACAGCACACACACACACACCCCTTCATTTTACAGTGCACTAGATGAAGTTGTTCTTACCACAGGGCTCTCCATGATGCCTTTCAGGAAGATGAGGTCCAGGTCGTTGGCGGTTGTAGAGCTTGTGCTGTCACTCAGTGTGTCCAGGGCCTGATGCATGGCTACACACACAGAGAGAGAAAGAACAGTTTATTTCACTTCACTCCCTGTTCGACAGAGACCCATGGGAAACTAAATAGATCACCTCGCAGAAGGCGCACTTACTATAGTTCACACTACATGGCTGAAAGAAAGGAGGGAGAGGGAATGGGAGCTGCCTTCCACTTTTTCCCAGGCAATCAACCTCTGTCACTCGCCCTCCTCTCAAGTCTGACAGAAGCGACAGAATCTTTCTCCCACAACTTCCTCTCTCTCCCCCCCTTCTACACACAGGTTCATAAACAAACACATTCCATCTGAAACCACGATTAAGTCTCTGAAGTTGCAGAGAAAATAAACATTTTCCCCATTTTTCAGATTGGATGCCGGCACTAAAGTGCACTTGGCAGACTGGCTAGGAATAAATGTGAATATGGCAAAGGCAATGATGCAGTTTATTTTTCCCTGTTTTGCTGATTCATGGAGCGGAATCGGTGATAAGCCCATAAAATAAATTCATGCACGCACACACACACACACACCCGTATCTCAAAAGATGTCAAATCAAACTGCTACACCACATGAAATGACCAATCAATCAGCGGAAGCAAGGTGATGTCAACAACTCAATGGAGGTCGAGAAATGTTGAGTCTAGCTTTAAAGCGGACTTTATTATATGATAAATTAAGATGCAGAACACACCGATATCTCCTGCCAGCAGCATTAATTACAGCAGATGGGACCGTCACAGGAGTGAGCATTTCTATTCACAGGACACAACACCAACGCTTTTATTTCCAAAGCTAATAACCCAATTTCTTTATCCTGACAGACCATCCACCACATTCCTATGAGACACAAGACACTGAATAATGATGACTTTCAATAATAGAGCAATGGCACAAAAGCCCCAAATGACCACGACCGTGCTAGTAGTTCTGTGAGGCCATTAGTGACAGTGGTGTGTTGAAGTAAATGTAATCACTACCATGACAATATGCTCACGCTAATGATAACATGCTGATGTTTACATGTTTACCATGTTCCTCATCTAAGCGATGGGAAACTTTTAGTTTTTCCAGCTACACTACTGGTATAGCCTCATTATAAAATTGATGTGATGATGGTGCTAATATATTTCGAGAAGTGCAGAACTATATTTGGTATCGAATGTTTCTACATCTATAATTACTGCACAACCATGAAAACAAGACACATGTCTTCCACTCCGGAAAAAGATCAAAAGACAGAGAGATATGAAGGCAAGAAGGCCAGAGGAAGACGACCTCAGTGATTACACAGTCCATCTGCCCCCTCTCTGAATAATTTGATAAGTAAATTCAATTAATAATTACACAATTCCGCTGTGAAGTCTTGTTTTCCCTCTAACACCAGCTCTGCTCTGTCAGAAGAGTTACCAGATGTGTACCTGGCAGATGACAGAGGACCGGCCGGCTCGGTTTACAGGTCCTGCATAATTCTGTGTAATCACCACAGCTCCACGTTAGTGTTGCTGCCACGTTGAGCCTTAAGCTGATGTCAGCTCATCTCTACTTTTCAGGATACTTGAACTCTTTCCCTGAATGTCCACACTCTATCAATATATTTACATTTCACTGATCACTTTCTCTTTACAAAGGGATAAAGAGACGGTGAAAAAGAACTGCAGAATAATACCCATTTTTCCAGTGCAAAGTATGCCAAGGGTCCTTCTATTATTCATAGAGATTATAAAAAATCCAACTTGTCCTCTTTCTTTCTTGGGTCTTACTGCCTTTCTTCTCTCTACATCTATAGATAAATAGGGTTCCTCCCCTCGTTTTCCCTGGCGTGTGTCAAAGCAAAGGCAACAGGGCTGTGCAGGTCAAAAGTTCACACAGGAAGAGGTCCGGATGTCAGGCTAAGATACCATCTTTATTCCTTCCTCGTCAAACTGCGACTATATCTTGAAAATAACGTCCTCTTTAGAATTCAGGTGCAGTATCTCATCTTGTACACTGCCACTGTCAAAGACAGCTTCCCCTGCATAAGCCTGAATAAACTTCCAATAAAACTGCACAGCCAGAACCCAACAGCTTCTTTTATTACCAACCGTATTTATCTTCCTGCTGCTCGTGTCTCATTTCGGCGAGAAAGTCACATGTATATATTTGGGGAGCGGTGTGAGAACTCAGGTGGAAGTCATTTTTCGCTTCAGTGAACGTAAACTGCCCACATTATACCCTGTAATTTGATACCATGAGAGAACTCCATTAAGCAGGTGATGGCTTAAGAGCACAAAAGGGACTCAGGTGTGTAGACAGAGGCGCAGCTACAGTACATGTCCGTCGTGTACGCCTCAGAGCCCACTCTTCTGGGGAAAGGCTGCGAAACTTAAAGCCCTTCCCCTACTTGAACGAGTCTTGTTTTTACAGCATTTTTCTCCGTCTGTGGGTCAGCTGGATTTACAGAGACAGGGGAGTCCCACTGGAGCAGAGAGATAATCATGACAAAAATCTTAAGTTCCCAAGAGGGTGGGAGATCTACTTTGCCAGTACTGTGTCATTCCGCTGAAATCTGCAGTAATATCACAAACAGTGGTGGCCCTCTGTATAAACTCCCAACAAACAATCCCAGAAAAACAGCGTATTTTACCACGGTGCAAACACCGACATGTAATCACAAGGAAACCAAATTAAAAGGTGCTTTTGTCGGTTAGTCAAAAGCAGTAAGTCTCATCTGAGTGGCAATTCACCTCCAAGGAGAGTTACAATTAAACTCAATGCCGTGGGCAGTTATTGTTTGTGCTTACAGCACAGCGGGGGGGAACAACAACCTCTTAGCCGGTGCTTATTGAAGGTTGTCTGTTGCTATGGAGCGGCAGTTGGGGAGAGGGGGGAGCAGGGGGAGCGGGGGGGGGGGGGGGGGGAGCTGAGGGAGGGTTGAAAATGGAGGGAGAGATATGAGAGATACTCTCTCCACGCTGAAGCCCCATGGGGTCTTTCGCACAGAGGAGTGCAGTGTGCAGCTGACAACACTTCCAGTCTCTGGCTATCAAAACAGTCTGACCTGCAGATATTTACTGACATAAACTTCACGTCTTAAAATAAAGATGCAAGCAAAGAGGCACCTTGAAAGGCACTCAGTAGATTAAATATCTCTGCCAAGGCCCAACAGTCTCTTCATGAAACCACATTTAAAAACACCAGATCCAGACTTTTGTTGGGATCTGCACCAAATTGTACAAACTCATTAAGATCAGTCACCTAAATACGCCAATTTGTTTTATTTCAATAAGATTTGTGAATTATTCCCTGAGAAATCAAAGCCCTACATCACAACAAACAATTAGATCTAAACTTTGGTATCTGATCTACTTTATTACCTCCACCAAAAAGGTTATGCTGCATTGCTGTCTGTGTTTTAGCAAAGACCATGCAAAAACGATTGAACAGATTTTATTGGAACTTGGTGGAAGGGTGGGGTATGGTACGAGGAAGAATTTAAATAAAAAAACAATTCTTTAACATTGCAAGATAGATGCATCTATCAGCATGGTCAGTTTTCCTGGGGAATAATGCAGTAATTTTTAAGAATAATCAGGAATATTTAACTGATATCTATGAATATGTTTAATTTGGTGCAGCTTGAATGTGCCATGGCAGAGGTATGAGATCATCCGGGTACCATTTGTTTGTCTGTTTATACAGGATTATGCAAGAACTACTCAACCCATATTTCCATGAAAGGAAGAACCCATTACATGTTGGCACCGATCAAGATAAACAGGCGGATACAGGATTTTTCTTTAACTTCCTTTAACTTTGGGAGAAAGAGCATCAGCCTTGGCGGAGGTATGCACTTTCCTAACGCCCTTCCTGTGTTGTCCTGGTTCTACTACAAAATAGTTTAATGTGAAAAATGGACTTCAAATTCACTGTATAGCCGAAACTAAAATTTGAAAGAACACGCTCAGCCAAGTCCTGGTTCTTTTACTGGATAAGGTCAATGCAATGCTATGCTATGCTATGCTTTTCAGTGTGCAGAGTGATTCTGCATTCATAGCAGCAGCTTTGTTCTGTGAAAACACAAATGGATATCTGAGCAGCCCTGTTCTCAATTATATTTTCATTCTGTCCTGGGAGTTACTGCAACTTTATTCCCCATCGTTCAGTTAAAATGACAGAAAAGCAACATGTTGACGAGGAGAGTGAGACGCTTCCAAATTACCAACGTCACCTCTGTATAATAAAACGTTCATGGGCCTCCACAGACATTATTAAATGCTTAAAGGTTTCTCTAAGATTTGATTCTGCTCCCCAGCAGATATAATTACTATCAATCCCTCAGGTAGAGAAAGATGAATGTCTAAGATAGTGAGGGTGAAGTATATTGGATTGGAGTATATCAGATAGAACTGTGCACCAGACCTGATTAATCATTTACGACTGTAGTACTTAATAACTTTGGTTTTATACTATTGGATTCTTGACTCTTTCCATGTCAATGTCGGTCCAGAGTATTTTCTTCTCCTATATTCGGACGACAACTGTCACAGCTAAAAATGTGAATTCTTCTCAGGATACTGAAGTCAACGTCCCCCTGGTGGAGCTTCGCTGAAAAGACAAACAGGCTTATGACAAGATAGGGGAATGTTGTGTGAAGTCGGTGTGGGCATATCTATTGTGTCATGTAGTTTGGTGGTAAATCTGCCGGTGTGTGTGTTTGTGCATGTCTAACTTATACATGCTTGTCTTCCAAACAACAGCTCTTCTCATCTGGTTAGCATACACTGAATAACTGCATTTTATCTTGTCTGTGGAGTGGTGCGATCGGTGGGTGGAGCTGTGGTCGTGAGGTTGTGATGTCTAGCTGATACTCACACTTGACCAATCATGAGTCAGTCTTAACTGTCAATCATGATGTTTCACCCGATTTTTACAATCAAACTAGTTAAGAGCAAACTTACCAGAAACATGAGAACTTGAACAAACATCAGTGTGATAAGAACCACCAAAAATTACCAAAACCATCCTTGAACTTTTTTTTATATGACCTGTACTTTTTAGTTATGTCCAAATAGCTCCATTAAAAATCCATATCATTGAGATATAGCGGAGCAATCACTTTCCTGGATATTATTTTATAATGTAAATAAGGATGATACATTATCCTTTTTTATTTCTAACAGAACAAATTCGATTCTGTTCTGCTGTGATCTACTACAGCAGCGTGCTTGACTGTCCCACGAAAGGCCTCATTTCTGGGGGGACTTGTTACGCTCGTCCAATCAGCAAGATGAGCCCTCATCTAGAAGCCCTCTTTTAAGACACCCCATCGCCATGGTGATACTCGATGGTATGGGTACGAGCTGAATCGCCTCATTAGCTGGCTGAAGGTCACTGCTGGAGACAACACTTGTGATATTCGTGACATTCTGCAAATGGACAGCTGCTCCCATTACACCTCACACCAACGGCCGCAGAGCGCCACGGGCGAGATAATCCTTTTCAAGCGATCAAGTCTAAATCAGAGAAATTAAAACCGAATGAGTTACATCAACTGAACTTGCTGTGAGGAGGCAAACATTTTGACTTTGAGTGTGTATTTGTTTTCCACACACCAGTTAATGAAAGAGCAAACAGAGATCGCCAGGGTGCGATACGGATGAAATAATCGCCAGTGTGAGAGTATTACGGAATACCCTCAGCCAGAACAGAATTAAATTGTCCCATTCTGCTGAAACCCAGCGATTATCTTTGACAGCCTAATCCTACCCATACACTGTTCTCAATGATCCATCATCTGTGTTTGAACACCACTACATTAGTACGGTCGACACACACAATAACTCTCTGATCGCATGGGACTTCAGTGTGTGTACGTGTTTGTGCGTATATAAAGAGATGATGGGGGGGGGCAGCCTGACCATTATTTGAAGGTTGCGAGTCTAACACTTCCAAGCTTGCGATCTCTGATCAGAACACTGTTGCATATGAATCACCCCCCTACTTACTCACCATGAATGTACAATGCACTGGAGGTCTTGCTTTATCCTTCCTTCTCTCTCTCTTACACATACACACGCACAAGCACACGCGCACACGCACACATGCTCTGAGCTGATAGACGGGATGCAAATGCTTTGACAGAAAATGTGATTCATTATGGCTTGTCACTGCTGTGTTGTCTGGCTACATTACAGAGCAGAGGATCTCTTGCGAGGCAGCAGCACACTGTCTGACATGCACTAGACTCGGAAATTATGTAACGACTCCGTGAAACTTGACGAATTAAACATGACACAGTAAAATAGTTGCTTTAGTTCCTTTATCAAGAATCCAAAAGTAATATTACGTGAGTGTGTGTGTTTTTTTTACTTACACATGCAACGCATGGGTCAAAGCACTCATGTAAAATGATGCAAGTGAATAAAAGTACATAAATAGATATAGACACACACTCAGAACATAATACTGGGGGGTATGCAACTCTATGCAATATTAATGAACTCCCATCAATTATGAACTGAATGTATGGTGCTTCCCGCTCCATTCTCTGTGCATTGTCATTCAATTAAAAGTACTACTTCCTCTTACAGAGGCTCTTGCTCTTATAATAACTTCTTATGTTTGCTTTCTTTGCTCAGCTCAAGGTTCAATTCCTCTTTCTATCACTCTATACTTCTCATTGTGAATTAAATAAAAAGAAAATGTGGCATGTTTTCATCCTTTAGTGAATATTTAAAAAACACCCTGCTGTCTCCCTTCCGTCTTTGTATTCTGCTGTCTCAGATTCCTGTGCATCACATGCTGCCCTGGGTCCTAATCTGTCTCTGCCCATCTTCATCACACTCTGGAGGTTTCAACCAGCACTTCAGGAGCAGGTGCAATGCGAATATAAAACAACAGCTCAGTGGCCAACATATGCACAAGCATAGTTGCCTGCTTAGTTGTATTTTAACTGATTCAACGTCTAATTTCAGCTTCTGCCCGGTGCATCCTCCCTAGCCTGTAAGAAAACACATAACCAGATAACTTGTTTGTTTGTTTATCCATCCTGCATCCCTCTCACGCCCAGCAGGCAGGGACCTGTGCTCTTACCTTCTCCATCCAGCTTGATTCCCAGGCCCTCCAGGGAGTTGGCCGAGTCCCCTTCCTCCAGGGAGAGCCTTCCAAACAGGCTGCCAGCCATGGTGAACAACACCTCACTACAGCGCTCACAGCAACACACCCAGTACAGTATCTGAGGCAGACTGAGAGATCTCCCTCTCTCTCTCCCTCCTTCTCTTTCTCGCTCTCTCTATCCCTGATTCTCTCCACTTTCTGCCAAAAACAGCTCCTCACTATTTCACCCCCCACCCCCCTCTCCACCTGCTCTTGACGTGAATGTGTATAAGCTATGCCTGGCTGAGTGTCTTCTCCTCCGCATGAATGAATGCAGATGAGAGAGGGTTGAGTGCATGAGCAAAGGAAGGTGTGTGTGTGTGTGTAGAGAGAGAGAGAGAGAGAGAGAGAGAGAGAGAGAGAGAGAGAGAGAGAGAGAGAGAGAGAGAGAGAGAGGGGAGGTGTATTGTGCTTTTCTCCAAGAGGAGGGGGAAGTAAAGGAGGAAGGAAGATTTTCCCTCCAGGTTTCCCTGCGGGGGTTACTGGAGGAAAAAGCAGCAGAAGGCTGGCGTGTAGGAATCGGTCAGACACATACAGTATGAGTGATGAGTCTCTATCCTCTATAACACACAGGAAGAAACAGAGGCAGCCTCACAGATTATATTTGTCCTTTTCTGCTCATAACTCGAAGAAACGCATGTGAGCTTTTTCTCTGACAGGAGTTGAAAGATATCTTACTGCTTTGAATCTAAACTGACCCCTCTCTCTAACCTTTCTTTCATCCAGCCTACGCAAAAAAGTAGCAGAGCTGAAAAGGCTGATTTTTCAAAATCAGGACATGAATTGGTTCCAGGAAACTATTTACTGTGCTTTACTTAAAAATCACCAGTCATCCAGACTCAGCCCAAGGCTAGGGTACAAATCAAGACTGACCGACAAAAAAAAGAAACTCTCAGTGGAGCTGATTTTCTCCCTCAATCCAGCAGCCAGATGAGAATTCAATGCAGGCACCTTTTTTGGCACTCATACGAGAAAATATAATTCTACTGATGTAAAAATATCACAGTTTTAACTTTGATGTCACTGCCAAGGCCTACATATTCAAATTCCCTTTGATGTGACGCCAACAAGAGACAGAGAGATTATATCACACATAATGACGATGAGATGCCAGATTTAACCTGGATTCCAGAAGATCCATGGAAACTTCTGCACATGTGTGATACTCGTTTTTGGTGTCAGCAAAATAGTTATACATTATATTCTGGAATCAGTTGCATCAAGGAGTTTGGAATAGACAGCCTTGGATTTTATTGCAAGACACAGTGCAGTTTTTGAAGTTGTTGCCATGTTTAATAGTTAGAGATCATGCTGTGAAGTCCACACTGAATGACTTTAGCTTAATCTTGACTTAAAATGTCTTTATTTTAAGTATTGTAGTGAAGCACTGAAGCAATCCCACACTTTCTCTCTTAAAGATATAACATGATATAATTATATTTTGTTCGCCTTTTGATTGTGTCGTTACAGGATTTGCAGTTATTGGGGTAACTTCAGGTTTACTTCAGGGTTTTCAGTCGCACGGTTCATGGTAACTGAATGGCTAACCTGAAGGTTAAATTGGAGATGAGAGTTAAATTGGAGATGAGAGATAAAATCTCCGCTCACTGATTAATCAATTTCTTTGAAACATGACTTCAGCGATCAAAAAGGATCCGGTGGAGCTCGGTGTGGATTGTTGTGGGTCTCTGAGGAGGACGAGGGTCTTCAGAGACCGACAACATCCTCTTGCCTACTCTGATGAGTGTCTTAATGAAAGATATAGATTCTCATCAAAGGGAATGATAAACCTTTGTCAACCGCTGGAGCCGAACATAACCAACCTGACACTTGGGAGCAACATGCTCACAGAACCACAGACTGTCTGCATTGATCTACCTTGCTTTAGTTACTGATATTTATATACTGGGTGTGTTAGCGGTGGGATAACCGGACATAGTTTATACTTTTTTCCTCCTCTTTAACTAGGTTTATCCTATCAAATTAAATATTTATTCAGAATGTGGGATATATAGTTTACAGATTTACCTTGTGGCCACCCCAATCCCGCCCTCCCCCCTCTCTCTCACCAAAATGACACTACACTGTTGCACGGTGCACACTGTCCTTAAAGGGAAGTTTAAACAACATCTGGTTGGTTAAGTCAATCCCTACCCACAACACACCCAGTACAACTCAATGCCGCCGTTTCCAGATGCTTCAGGTTCATCCTGTCATCAAAATACAAAATGTGCACAGTCATGGTCCGTGGGTCATAGGGGTCCATATGTTTTTATAGACTAGTAATTCCAAACGTTTCCACCAAAGTGAGCTCAGAGTCAATGCAAACAGTGAGTGTCAAAGTAAAGCCCATTATAGAGGCTACATCATGTGATTAAGTGAAACGTTTAATCTCTTATCCAAGAGGCTTCTTTAGTTCAGCATCACAGGTAAAGGACAGATTCATATCTCATGGAGTTATTTTTCTCGCTCCAAAGCAAAATTATGTTATAATATATTTTCCCCCCCAAATGTCACCAGGGGACTCCGTAACTCAAACATTCACACAATCAGATTTTTTACCAGTTTTCCTTCCTGCATTTAGCAGCTGTTTGTTCTCCTGGTATTTTTCTAATATATCTATAATTGACAAACTACCCATGCAAGACACTCAAATCCTGGTTGCCAATCAATTAACTGTGATGAGTCATTATCAATTGTAAACGACTCGCTGAATGCTTCCAAAGAAAAATTTGAAATTATATATGTGTGTGCATTTTTTTTTTATCACTGGCTATGGCTGCAGATCTTAAGGGCCTGTGTGCCCGACATGAGGACAGGGAAGAATACAACAGCAAATCCTTTGAGGCATGACTGATCCAAGACTGAGGTTTTAGCACTCTATTAGCCAGCTCATTAGGTCACATTAGAACTTGAGAGATGAGATACATGTCCTGGGTGCTGGAACAACCAAACCATTCGGTGTCTCTCCACACACACACACACACACACACACACACACACACACACACACACACACACACACACACACACACACACACACACACACACACACACACACACACACACACACACACACACACACACACACACACACACACACACACACACACACACACACACACACACACACACACACACACAGCGAGACCAAGCCACTTACCCGAGTCGGAGCTGGATGTTGCCACAGGCATTTTGAATATTGGTTCTTCCCTGTATCCTCCACAAAAAGCGTTAGATCAACTGAAAAAGAGGAGAAAAAGAGTGAGGGGAGCTGAACAGAAAACATTAAAGACATTTTTTGAATAGGAATGGGTAACCCCATACAGAGGCAGAATTAAGGCTGAAACAAGAGAGGGTGGAAGGTAGAGTTGTGCTGTCAGGGATCAGTGGACGTCTTAATGCAGCGATGGAAAAGAAAACAAATCCTTCTGTGTAAAGTACTTGTGCACACAGCTCATTCCTAATTCGTCTAATCAAGCTCCCACACACGACAACTGGTATCTAACTTTATTAATACCCCAAAATAGAATTACCAGTTGCTCTGGAAACACACAAACAGTTTTAGCCATCGCTTCCGTCAAGAATATTTTTAGCAACAGTTGGAAAAGAAGGCGGGCGAGTGAGTGGGCAGGCCAGCTAACATTAGCTCACAGAGGATCTCTGTTGATTCTAATTGATCCGTTTAACATGAGGCCGCGAGAGAAAGCAACAAACATCACAGGCGAAACAGAGGAGGACTAAGCATCTTTTGTCCTGCAGATCAAAAACTTGCTTATCAGGTGAAGTGGAGTTGTGCAACACACACACAGCGAATGGCAATTATGAGCTAAAGGAGAGTGTGTTGGTGACAGACAGAACCGGCAATCAATGGGGAAGAGAAAGAGACAGACATAAGAAAATACAAGATGGATGAGGAGAAAACTGTCAGGCAGGAAGCTCTTAGCTGTGAGGAAACATAGGGCGTGTGTGTGTGTGTGAGTGTCAGTGTGTTTGTGTGTATGGAGGAGGGGGGGGGGGGGGGTTACGTCGACAAGAACAATGGCGAGGAAGAAAAGAGTGCAGCTGACGAGGGAGACGGTTGTATCCAAGGATGCTAATTCCTGGTTGCCATGACAATAGCGATCAACGGTGGAGCCGGTGCCGTGGTGACCAAACCCTGCAATGTCACCACAGGGTCAGTGTGTGTGGATGTGTGCGTATGACAGCCTCATCATCACTGATTGGGTTTGTAGGGATGAAGGAGCACTTAATGGCCAAATGGGGGCGCTAATGCTCAAAATGACTGTTTTCTGAATGCCACGCCTGCCCTCTGATGTCACTTATTGAATAAACTGGATTAATTAATTTTCTTCCTTCAGGTGGCGTCACTTTTCTCTTACTACAGAGCAGCTCATATTCCTTAGCTAGTGTCCTGGGTGACATTTTTCATGGAGACAGATTATTTTTAATCACTCTCATATTTCTCATATTTAATAACTTGTTCTCTGCACTGATTTAGAAATTCTCTAGCATCCTATTTGTTCAGATACTTGAAAGGTTGTGATTTTGTGTCCAAGCATTTCATCAACACCTCCTGGGGCACCAGTCAAGTATTCATTTTGTTCACAGACATATTTCAGTCATGATCCAAAGATACTGATTCACCGCAGTCAGGGATGCCTGGAGATGCATTGGAGCTTGAGTTCTGGAACTACTACTTCAAACCTTCATTGCAATACAGGTTGGAATAGTTCATTTCAATATAATTCATAAACTTTATTACTCTCATGACAGCTTAGCTTTAGATTTATTCCACTGCAAAACTACTTGCAATAACCTGGTTCATTCTGCTTTATGTTTTGATCATGGCCATATTTTTTAGTAATCTATGTTTAACTATCTTTATCTAATGTAGTTCATCTATTTCTCCTAACACACAGACATGTCATGTTTTCAAACATTACGACATAAACTCAGGGTAACTGATTTTGTACGAGTAGATGATTTCATTATGTTTTTGAGGATATGAAAGTTCTTATTTTTCATCTATCTTTAAGCTGCATGGTTTTGTATTCACTAAAGAGAGATAGACGATAACTTGTTTAACAGCTGTGAAACTGTTGCCGCCGCTGTGACACTGAAGCAAATTCTCTCCGAGGCTGAAGGACCCAGCGCTTTCTACAAAACTGAGCTATGCGGATCAGGACCTTAATACCGCATACCAGTCCCCCGGGCTTATCCGTGGCATCCCGTGTTTGCACTGTGAAATGAGCTTGTTAAAAGTATGCAGAGACCACACGGCAGCTAAGAGGTCAAAGCCGATTGCAGCGGGACTTGGTTGTGCCAGAGCTGTACTGACTCACTTGGAGGAGGGGCAGGATCCTCTCTGCCCTCTGCCACTCACACATGACTCCTATATTATTGACAGGGTAGAATAAGGAAACATCTAATAATGGGGCAGTTCACGCTGTTGGTGGCATTTACTTAGTGATTGGTGACAATTTCTGGCAGAAAAGTGTGGACTGCAATGTGTTATCAAGCTCTATGATCAGGGATTTAACAAGCATTCTCAAAAGCGTGATTGAGACTGTCGTTGAGAGATCCTTCATTTTGGTATTTTCACAAAACTTGTTCTTCTGCTGCAGATGGAAAAAGACCCTGCAGTTGGTGGTCAGTCTGTCTCTACTGTGATATCTTGTATATGTAAACACTGACTTTCACTCGGTGTCTATTAGTTAAACCCCACACACATGCAATTACACAAACAGACGAGATGTTCCGATACTGAAACCAGCATCAGTCCTGCCAATAATGCTGGGTCGGGAATCTGCATGGATGGAAATCTGTGTACCAATCCGATATCATGTCTTAAAGTGTATTAGCTTCACCCAGATGTTATTCTCTTTTCCCGGAAATAACTTCTTCTTCAACACTGCAGTTGCGCTGTAATGCCACCGGCAAGTACTGTTTTATTAGAGCAACAAAGAAGTAAGGTAATGTAGCGTTAGTCAGAGCAAGCTAAATTGTGAGCAATTTGGAAAGATCATCATCACTTTCATGCAGCGTTAGCAGCATAAAGCTGTTCAAATATGTACACTTTTTCTAAAGGCACTGGTATTGGTACTCTGTATCGGCTGATATGCAAAGTCCAGGCATAAGAATCAATATCAAGAAGGGAAAGATGGTATCACATTTTCAGAGGTGCGATCATCTCTACAGTCAATCTGTTAAAACAAGAATCCAGCTGGGTGTGCATGTGTTTGGTGTGTGTGCACAAACACGGATCTATAATTATATTTGTACACAATCACAACTATCCCATACCACTGAAACAATACACCTAGTTTAAATTCCTGCAAGGGCCAAGTATTACATAACCGGTAACAAGGGCAAAGGTCGAGGTTCTGTTACCTTAAAATATCCCTGAAATTCTACAGAATAAATGCTACAATCTGTATTTTTTCACTTTGAGCTTGCATGGTCTCTTTCTACTATTCATTGAAGTTTGTGACTTATTTGATTAAAATTACTTTGGCTGAGTAGGAATTTTGCCTGCAAGGACTACAAGCCCACACTGAAAGAAACCCATGTACTGTGGCCAATCATTTCATCACACACACTGTATTTCTCTATCAGCGAGGATCCCCACCAGTTGTATCTATTGCTGGAAGGTTGGACTGGCAGACGTGGCAAAGAGCTGCAAAAATAAAACCTGCAGCCAAAGACTGGAGAAAAGCATCTTCCAGCACATTTTGCCCTGAAGCAACGACATAAGTGGCAGCCCAGGTGTTTGTATGGCAAGTGTAGAACGCCTCGAGCTGTTCCCACAGTGAGGCTGCATTAAGGCCTGTAAACATGCTTACACACACGCAGTCACAGTCACACACACACACACTAACACACACCAGTGACCAAACAGGTCTTAATCCACACATGCAGCCTGGCGTCAGGCCTATAAATAACCCTGTGCTCCCACAGGTTCAGCTCCTCTCATTACTTTACAAGGGAAAACTGTTGTATCCAAGACAACCATGAGCAGCTCCTCGCTTTTTTTCCCCCCGGTGCTTTGCCATGGCAACAAGGGAAAATGCGTAAAATAATAATAAGTTGGAGCTAAAATTGGATCTTCAACACAGACTCGCTCTTTATCTGAGGAAATGGTTTCCTGTCCACGCAATAGTTAAAAGAATTTCACACAGCACGTCAGGGAATACGATTTAACAGCTGACAAACCAAAAGTAGCCTACTGCTGTTACAGCATGTCCACAAATGACGTCTGCAATGAAATCAGAGAATGTTTTCAACTGTGATTTCAAACCTGTTGTGTTTATACAAGAAATGTACAATTCTAGAGCTGAAGAAAATGTGCCAATTCACGATGGCGTATTTAAAACAATGAATAGCTTCCTTAGAAAGGGAGTTAATCCTGTCAGAGTTTACAATGTTCTAACCAAAAAAACATTGAAATGTCACTTAAGAGGCTGTGTGGAAACATTAGAGCTGTTTTAGTACCTTCTCTTGATGAAAGAACCACAATGTTTATGCTTCCTTGTTGTCAGACTAAACTCTAAAAGAAAGCGTAAATCAGTTCCCTCTGTCTCGCCTGCTGATGCTTACATCAACACACAGGTCGCTGCAAATGCCTCTACAACTCCAAACTGGACACTGCTGTGTATTGAACGATAGCATACATTCAAAAGAAAGTTTAAGGCAGTCGGTGCGCCATGGTCGAAAGGTTTAAAAAAAATCAAGGTCTACATGCACACTCACCCACAACATGGAGGAAACCTTTATTTTAACAAGCATTGAAAATCGAACTACCATTCAATAACAGCGTCAATACTCATGAGCCACATGAGCAACCCAGAGATCCACAAACAGTAAGAAATCAAGAGTCAGGTTTGTTATCTCCTGTGTTATTAGTAGTGCTTTTTATTAATGTATCTTTTCTCTATTAAACTTGAATCGAGAATTGGCTATTTTATTAGAAGCACGATGATACAAGTATGACCACCTTCGCCAGATGAGAACAAGACATCTAATGAAATTTGATCGTCTCAGTGATGTGAGTCGTCCCCCTCCCTCGGCTCCACACAGATTGTGTAATTTGTGTAATTGGAATTAAATGTCATGTACATACCAGTGAGAGGCTAAGTACTCAGGCAAAGTGCAGAGGGCCACTCTGGGGAAGCATCTACAATCACAGCCCTGCCTGGATTTCATGACACGTCCTCTCCCCTATTTCTTTTAGAGGAAGTTTCCACAATGGACTAAACGAAATGAATATCACAGTTTTTCAATGTCACTAAATCTCCCTGGAAAGTGAGTTCCAAAGAAAATACCCACTTTTAAATTACGCCACGGCAATATCATTATGGTATTACAACCAGTCAAATGAACGTCCTTGGAGCCTAAGATGAAAAGCATTCCTGCGAGCCGCTTCGACTGCTTTAAATTCTTCTATCGTTTAACGCTGTCTCAACTTCTTGCATTTGGCCTGAAAGTCCAAAATATCCCCAAAAAAAATTCACATTGCAAACAAACTGAACCATTGATCAGTTTGATCTGGACCGAGACCACTTCTTTAGTTTTTTTGTCCATGAATCTGCACCGATTGAGACACCCTTCACTGCTGTTATTTTGGTTTGGGCTGAACTGCAAAGTCTGAAGGTCCGGAACAAATATGATATGTTAGGTGTGAAAACCTGTTGGTCACACAAACCTTCCATTCCAGTTCACTTCCAATCTGTGCAGACGAGGAGGCAAATAAAACATTCGCAGCATTGCTTTGCGTAGATTTTGGTTAACTTTGACGGGCGAAATTCACCTACATTCGCGCATGTGTTACAATACACATCTTACAATGCATTGTGGGATACAACGAGCAGGACAGCGCAACAAAATGTAAAAGTCAGTAGTGGGTGGTGAATGATTTCCGACACAGCAAGATTTTACAGCCATGCTAGCAGTACTGTTGAGTAGTAGAGTGGTAAAGTAGCAAAGTGGTGCTTGAGCTAAATGCTTATGTTGGCATAGTAACACGCTCAAAACGTTTAATGCTGATGCCTAGAGCCACGTTGCTGTGTAGTCAGAAAATATCTGGGTTCCCTATGTGAACAGAGGAATGAAAATGACATTATGCGTTGACACCTGAACGGCTCAGCCTCTGCGTGTGGAGGTCTGTTCCCATGAGGGTGTGGTGGCAGGTGAGAGAGTAAATGAGCAGGTCATTTTTATGAATGACACCACAGAGATTGGTGGAGAATAGATGCTGAGGCTACATGAGCCGCTGCCGATTTATCTCCCGGTGGAATCGAGCGTGGACGGGCTCGACTTCTGCAGCCTTCCTCTCTGCCAGCTCCAGTTGATTACAACTCCTGCTTGATGCAGTAATGAATCACTCAAGTCCGTCAAAGCAGTAAAACCAGGGCAGCGTCATGGTCAAGCACCACTGGAGGCGTTCTTATGAAGGATGACACCGGGATGTGCTGACCAGGATCGGGGGTCACACGGGGACAGCTCTCTGCATTTATCTTGATGAGTGACCAGCGTAAAGGAGTCTTCCTCATTTCATCTTTCATACAACATGTAGTCAAATCTTCCTGTGGGAATCTGGAGTGAAGAGCACATAGTGGAAGGAGCCTGACTTCCAGCAGAGTTCTGAAACCGTCGCCGATATGCGTTGACAATGTTTCTGTTGAGGTATAACCGGACCTTCTGATCTCGCAGCCAATCCCCAAAACTCTGTGAAGCAGGGAAATTTATGGTAAACCAGCCACTGCCCAAACTGAAACTGATACAAAGGTTTAGTTTCTTTAATCCCAATGAAAAAGCCTTTGGAAATGAGACCTATCGGAGTGGGGTTTAAATCCAGCCGAGGGATTTTCATTTTGTTCCAACTATACATTCTACATCTTGAGGGGAAATAGTAAGAAATGAAGTAAGAAGAGGTTTAATTTCATATGATGGCTTCAAAATAACAATATCATTAAGTTCCTTAGTATAACAGATGCTCTGCAGACCTCAACACACACAGTCCGTGACAAAGTTCAGGAAACATTATTATTATTTGCAGCTGCACTTTTGTCAAGGGCACAAGCCTAGAAAAAAGTTTTTATTTCACTGACATAAATCGCCGACCCAGTACATATTAAATCTTTAATCTCTAAGGTCTAATGTTGAAAGTTATAAATATAATTTATGTGTAGAGCCTCCCTCCATAAACACAGTGAATGTCTACCATCACTGAAAATACAGTAGCTTCTCTCTCCCTGGCAGAGGTCGTTTAAATCCTTTCTCCACTCTGGAAAAACGGCCTCACAGAGTGACAGTTAAACAGAAGACAGAGAATCACCACAGACATCTGAGCAACACTGGTAAACGGACCGTTTTTATTTATTTAGAGCTGTTCCAGTCTAATCGGCCACTCAAAGCACTTTACAGTCACATTCACACAGTGCTTGTATACGCAGCACCTTTTCCATCACACTCATTCATCGGCCGTCAGCTCAGCTCTTTCCCAAAGACACAGAATGCAGCGGAACAGGAAGAGCTGGGCATCGAGCCACTATCCCTCTGGTTAGTGGCCGACCAGTTCAGCATTGTTTCAGTGAGTGAGTGCAACTTCAACTATTTCAACAACTTCTATATAAAAAGATCAGATGGGAACAAGTGTGGTTTAGAGCTTTCTGTAAACATACAAAGATAGATATACAAGCTAGCACACATATGTACAAATAGATACATGTACACACATATAAACATATATACTCACACACGAATACATGTACAAATGAATACGTATACCCACACACACACACTATTTGTATTATTAGTTTGACACCTGTACACATCCACTATCTTATTCATTTCCATCCTCCCTGCATCTGACTCTGTCCTGGTGTCGGTCCACATGTGCGTGTTCTCAGACAGAGTGCGCATGCGCAGTGAACAGACGTCCATCCTTCACTAACACTATATTCTCTGATGACATGTTTATTCTCCACACGCACAGGCGCGCGCACAGAGAGTGGGAACGCTACACACATGTTGGCTGTGTCTCACCTGAGGCCTCAGTACAGGTGGAAAAAGCCTGAGGTCATTTCATTACACACACACACACACACACACACACACACACAGAACCGTCGTGTGTGAGTCTCCCTCGGGGGACACGGAAAACCTGAGTGTGGCCACCTGACGAGTGCGGACCTCAGAGAAGACAGCTCGGGAACATGAACGCGTGAGAAATAAGATGAAGGTGGAGGCGCTCACCTGTTCTGCTGTGTCCGAGTGACGAGGCTCCTCCAGCGGTGGTGTTCGATGCTCGGCGGGTCGGCGTGCGAGTGCGTGTCACTCCCACACACACACTGCTATCTTTAACCTACAGGGGCTCGCGCGCGCTCACAAACGGCCCCATTGGTTCTCAGTTCGTTGTGTGATCCGCTGCTGCCTCTAGACGACGGCCGGTGACGGGAGGAACACGTCCGCCGCTGTGAGAAGTTCGAGTCCGTCTCCTGTAGTCGGCGTGTGGAGCCCACACACAGCAGCAGTGGTCACATCCAACCAACGTGCAGGTGCACACGGACACTTCCTGGGGCTGTAGCGACACCCAGCGGCAGCAAGAGAAAGCGCAAGCTCGTGAAGGCAAAATAAAGGACAAGAAAGCACGTGTGTGTGTGTTTAATACTTTTATTCCATTCAGGCTTCATTGTAAAGTTATGATTTTAATACAAATTATTTACATTTTTGGCCAGCAGACAAATAGACGTATATGAAGGGAGAGAGGGACTGGCATGCACGGTATGGTAATTTTGAAAATGCAGAGTCGCAGAGTCCAGTGCACGTTTGTCTCTTGTGTCCCTGTGTTGGTGTTTTTGTCTGGTCGTTGAGGAATCGAACCTTTGGTGTCTTTCACCACTGATCGCCGTAGTCCGAGCTGCAAGAGAGGAGACGTTGTCACGCTGCGTGGTTACATGATCTACTGTACAGCCCCAGTGAGAGGAGACGCCAACCAACACTCACTTAGAGAACAGAAACAAGAAGCCACACAGCGGAGGACTTCCTCATATTCATACTTCCTCTTGCACTTACACCTTCAGACCAATATACACATACAGCCCTATATGCACAAGTGTTTTTATGGTACATTTATAATCCTAAATTCCACCACGTTTGCTAATGATAGATAAATATTGATGGATTTAATGTAGGTCTCAACACATTAAATTGCATCTTCCGCTTTAATCAATAATTTGATGACTGTGACATTTCAAATCATGATGTAGAACACGGCGTGGCTGATTAGATTCTTACCCTGATGTTATTTTTCCTGAATACTGGATATTTGCAATTGATTCTGATGGAAATATGATGTATACGTATTTATTTTCTTAATTTCTTTACATATACATATTCAAATATATCATTACCCACATTAAATCTCTCTATGAATTGTTATGTTTCATCCTGTGAATTTTTTATTTCACTGGCGTTTCCAGATTTAACAGATGTTCTTTAATTTCAGCATGAAGTATGATCCAGGGTGATTAACCAGAGATTTACTCTGATCGGCTTCTCTCACCGAGGATCTGTGTCTTGGCTTGAATCGCCTCCGAACAGCATCCACGCCACCGCCTGCTCGGGGGTTGACCTCTTCCCATACCTGCAGATAAAAACAAAAAAACACTTGCATGTAATGACCACAGTGCAACACCAATTGGAGACTCTCTCACGTGAAACCCCCCCCCGGGCCCTCAGCAGTCACTAAGTCAGCATTTCACTGGCTGCTCTGGCGTAACCCCAGCTGCCTATGTTATGAATTTCAGCCACTGGACTATTTTATCTTTATTCTTTTTTGAGACTCATCCAGCTGTGAAGAAGGCAACTTGGCTGCATGCACCCTGTCGCGTTTTCTCTCTTTATCAGCACTGCCTCTCTGCAGCACAATCCAAAAAGTCAACCGTGCAATTATCTGACAGAGAAGGAGACTTTTCGAGTTCACTGCCCAGTGTCCAGCGAGGCAAACAACAAAACAAGCTCCTGCTACTCCAATGCAAAATCAATGCCTGGTCCCTGAGTTAACCTTCCTGTGTGTGAGCGGCGGGGGGGCTGCAGCGTGTGGCACACAGTCTAATGGCAACTCAAGCCTCTTTAATTACAGAGCACGAGGGTTAATGGTGAGACGGTGCTCAGCTTCCATCACTGCAGGAAAACGGTAGTTTCTCCAACTGAAGTCAACAGACCCCAGGGGCCACACAGAGGGATCATGATATAGAGCGAGATAAAACTTAAATATCAGTCAATATTGATTATTATCACAATAACTATCATATTATTAACTCGTCATTATCAGAGAAAGCATCAAAACATCGACAAATATCTGAGGTAAATCAATTATGTGTTGTAACTCCTCACAGTGCAGCGCAATAAGCAAAATATCAATATATTGGACTTTTAGTGTATTGCTATCGATGACAATTATTATTTATTGCTCTGTCCTTATTGGATTCTGACTTTTTCATACACCTTGTTAAAACTGTAAAACTGACGCTGTATTTTAGGCACGACAGACAAGAAAGCAACCTTTGAGATCGAATTACAAGTTTACAATATTGCATAAAAAAATCCTTGCTACGTGTCAAAGGTCACGGGATTCTGAAAACCTAAGGAAATGATTTCCTTCATTACAGGATCTTACTTCTCTGCCGTCTGAACTTTATTTACACATCAGAGGAAAACCAACCTCCTGTCCTCTGCCTCATCAACAGCAATGGGTTATAACTTCAGTGCAATGACCCTACAGTGCTGATTATTGGCTCGGTGAAAGACAAACTCTTTACGAGCAAAGGTGAAGTCTTAGGGTGAAAAACAGGACCTTTAAGAATGAATTCACATCATCATTGCCAACTTCATTGTCACACGAAGGGATGCGGACACTCTCTGACCCAATATGATGAAAAGTCACCAATTCAAAAAGCACGATACCTTCTCCCATCACTTATTAGTCTCTCAGTTAGTTTGTTGTTGTTGTTGTTTTTTTCCAGGTGACTTTAGAGTTAATAATGCTCAGAAAGCTGCTGTGGCTCTAACATCAAATCAACTCTGAACCCAGACACTGTAACCTCTACCTCACATGGAGACGTGGAGAAATCGGAGTGCAACAGACGTGAGCCGCAGTTTGTTGAATCTGACTCACCTCTGCCTGGTGATGAGGTTAACGTAATGCCTGACAGCCGCGTGGTACTTGGCCCACTCCGCCGGTGAGGCGTTGCCCCCCGGATTCTCCGGTTTGGGAGGGTAGGCGTCCGCCAAGCTGCTCCAACACACCAGCAGGCACAGGACGAGCGCTGCGGGCATCATCCACGATCTCAACATGTTGGCCATCTGAGGAGAGAGAGAAGCACCGGGACACGATTTCACTTGAACTTAAACTTTGTATAAACTTTAGCTAAAGAAAAATTCATGTGAGGATTCTGTTCCATTTTACGCAAATACCTTCGTGCGTAAAAGTGTTCCAAAGATTATAAAAACACATTAGCCGACATGAATTTCATCAAATCAAATCTACAGATGATCCGGTTAAAAAGTCAACATGCATCAAAGTATTATTAAAGTGCGCAGACTCACTTTTTGACAGTTGTCTCTCGGTGCGGTTCACTTCGCTGGTGCCCCTGTGGTGTCGCTCTCCTCTCGGCTCTCGCGGTTATATATGGTGTGGGATGGATACCTGATGCGCACTGAGCCACACGTGACCGCACCCCTTGTTGTTTCCTCCAGCACCATCGATCAATGGGTCACTTATATGTGAGAGAAGCTGGACGACGAGCTGACAGCTGAACATCACTCTCTGGCTTAGTGAAGCTTCATTTTTCACAATAAAATAAGGTAAAAGGGCTCTTTTCTCCAAGTACTTCAATATCAGGTTTAAAATGTGTACTTACTGGCTTTTATTGTAGACTGCTGTTGATTTTAAGATGACATTGAATGAGTTGTAAATGTGTAATTTGCTCCACATGATGTTACCAGGAACACACAGATGAGAAAGGGTTTCCTCCCCTTTCAGCACCACCGACAGCTCTAGGGCGCAGCCACAGTCCCAGTGTTATAGTCTCAGACCAGTAAGCTTCATGTCTACACTTGGAAATCCAACCTGCACTTATCCACATTAAAGTTTTGTCTTCCAGTAAACAGGCTTATTGAGCTGCACCGTGGCTCAGACTAGAGCTCGGAAAGCACAACACACACACACACACACACACACACACACACTGACCCTTCACACTTGAAATAATAAGCCAGCACAGAAACCATCATGCATCAGCAATTGGAGAGAGATGGGCTGAGTGAACTGAAAACACATTACAGCAGGTATCACAGTCCGGAGCTGGTGTCGCTCTCCACTTCTTCATTCCTCATGATTTCTTTTTTTTTTTTTGTTACAAGCGATCCACTGAGTCAAACGTGGGTTTCTGCACGAAATGCTTATCGTGAGTTTTCTTCTGCAGTTTTACAAGATGTCAAAGTCTGGCCTGTGCTTGAGATGCAGCTGCTGTTTGATTTTTATTTATTAGCCTTAATTAAACAGGGTTTGAACCCGGTCAAGAAGCAGCAGCACAGTTTCTACAGTGACAGATTAATAACTTGCACACAAACAACCTGAGTTTAAGAGATTCTACCAGAGCTTTAAATGAAAATCAGCCTGTGAATTATTCCATGCATCAGGTGCCTTTGCTTTCTGCTGGAACTTTGGAAACAACAAATCGCAAAGTGTCTATAAAAATAATATTATGACTTCCATACTACACTAAAGTGTCCAACAGTATGTGAGGACAATGAGTTCAGGGATTCACAGACAAAAGATCGTTAGTTTAATGTATTCACATAACATGAAAAACAATTAAAAACATAAATTGAATGTTAAAAATAGTTTTAGAAACCAGTGATGCCTTTGATGGAAACCACAAATATAACAAAAGAACAAAATTCAATTCAAGTTATGTATGAGTATAACAGAGAAAGAGACACAGAGGGAAGAATATGTGGAACGAATACAGAATGAATAAGAAGATAACTCGTTTGTATTTAATAGAAAAACTGACCACGAGGCGTTTTATACAAAGGAGGATGAACACTGGCCAAGATTTTCTTTACTTTTCCTTAATGAATTAGTTTTCAATTTCTCCAGGATGTAATCAGACTCCTCCAGTAGTTTTATTGACTCAGGTGTAAATTGCACATGGGTGGGTAATGAACAAACACATTAACCCCTGGTAGATACACAGGAGGCACAATGGGAAATACTTGTTCAGACAAGATCATTATCAAGGACACCTTTAGCCTCCTTTGTATGCTCATCGCTCCTGCATGCATTATTCAGATGATGATGATGATGACGATGAAGATGAAGGCGGCCATATGGCCTGGAGGTAGAGGTCCCAGATCACACTCACTCATGTGGGATCTGAAATAGCAGCAGCAGCAGCAGCAGCAGCAGCAGCAGCATCAGGGAAAGTCATTTCAGTAATTCTCTTATGATTGAATCGAGTGATTCACTGCGGTGGATCAAATATCACTTTTATTAACCCCTCACATGATGCCTCTTCAACTTCCATGTCACCGCCGGGGCTCTGAGGAAGGGCCCGGGCACGATGACGCTCGCACGACACAGACACTGTGTCCACAAATACCTTTCAGGTCTCAAGTGCTGGGGCGCATGTGATCGCCCACGTTTATGACTGGTGCCGCGGCTCCTGATTATCTTGGATCTTCACGGTGTGTCGTTCAGTTCATGGCACATGAAGTCATTCCTTATCCCACAGTGCAGGTGCAGTGGTCTCTGTGGGATTGTGTGTGCACGTCCAGGGGTCTGATGTCTGTCTGCACACAGGACGGAGACGTGCAGATGTCATTGTGCTGTCTGCAAAACTGTAAAGAGTCTAGTCTTTGATATTACATTTTCTAAATAGGATCAAGTACAATTAGTTTCTTCCACATCATCCTGAGGAGTTCTAGGCTAGTTTGGTTGTTTTTGAATCGATCAAATGAAAAATGTTCATCCTGCAGATGTTTGGATTCTTATTTTTCAGCAAAGCATTGTGTGATCTGGCGTTACGGTCAATATTAGAGAGTTACAGACCAAATCTATCCCAGTTCCTCCAGTTCCTTTAGCCACTATAGTGGATAACCCTGCCATTAGCAACAGTTTGTCTTAGTTTGGAAATTGAGTCGTCTCCAAGTAATAATTTATTTCCTGTTCTGATTTGAACAAATCTGGGTGGAAAATGTGCTTATTTAAGGAAGCCAGACATGGTTGAATAACTTCTCATGTGAAATGGAAGCATGTTCTCATAGTAACCACCGTGTGTGTGTGTGTGGGGGGGGGGGATGTAGTCCCAATAAAAAGGCATTTTTAATTGGGTACGTAGGGAAATCATTGACTGTTTGCCTATTAATCTACCAGCAGATTTATTTTGCAGCTAATTAAACTGCAGCAAAGTCATATAATGTGCATGTCCATCCCCTGTCCATGCAGTATTTATTATTTATTTCATTGCACCACTTGTGGCGTTGGTCATTAGTCTATCCAAAATATTGTATTTTCTCTTAACTTCGTTGAACATGCGATTGTACAGTACAGTCCAGAACATCCACCTCAATAGTTTAAATATTTTTGTACCATTCCTTGACTTTGTTGTTGTTGTTGTCCTCGTCCCAACAGCTGTAAGTCAATGTTTGTGTAGTTGCACTGAGAGCAATGTAACACCAGAGTCTAGTTCCTTGTCTGTTTAAGCTTATTTAAAGCTGAGGGGACTGACAGCAGAAACATCAGGAAAGTCAAAGTAACCCGGGTGCGTATATTTATTCATTTAAATGTTTCATTTCATTATTGGGCATTTTAGCTTTTAGTGACATGAGAGGAAGACACATGACACAGGCGTGTAACATAGAGAATCAGAGGATGTAGTAGTTCCAGCAGTCTGTGTGGTGAATGCATCTCGAGCCACTGGCCTGCAGGGACACATCAATGGCTTATACTCCAGAGAATTGATTATTATCTGGAAGGCAGAGGAAACTTGTACGACAAGAGAAAACCCAATAGGAAGACGTAATAATGATATTTAAGGGGCTCATTTATGAATCAAAGGAACCATCATGTTGCCATGTACAACATAACATGTGCATGACGTCCTACTGGGCTCCCTGAGGATGCCACGACCCCCCCCCCCTCTCATGTGCTGTTTATAGAGTGATAAAAACAGTGGGGCTTTCTTTTGTCTGTCCCTAAACCCTTGTCATAAACTTGATTTGGACATAAATCCCAGCTGACGGCCGCAGAAGAGCTGACAATAAACACGCAGTTAAAGTGGATATGACCTCGCCATAAAGGCTGCGAGTGGATTGTGGTATAACACCTAGATTGCACTTTCCATTTCTCAGCAATCGTTGAACCATAATTTAAAGCGGTATTGAGAGACAATTAGTGCGCAGCGGTTTTTACACCGTGCCGAACGACGGTTAAAAACAAAATAACAAACCGACGAGTTTAAAGCGACTTCTGGTCTATGCTGTAATCATCCGTTTTCTCCCAGAGCCGTCCTGAACGTTCAGTTTATTCTACCCCAGTATTCAAACCTGTGTGCCTTCACTCGTCTGACCATAAAAGTCAATGGCAAGAAAACAACAACATGCACAACACAAGACAAACTCATTAACGTGCTCCAGTGTTTGCAGGTAAACACTGAGAAAGTAACAGCCCCTCAGATAAGGGGATGAGCAGACAGTTCACGGCCCAATAAACCCCGGCTAATGCTCTCCACAAGAGGCGAACGGGCTCCTGCAGAGCGGGAAAGTGTTTGAGTTGTCATCAAGGCAAACGTAACACAAGCTGCAGGAGGCCAAAGCTTCTTTTTTTCTAGCATTATTCGGTTTAAACAACTTTTCCATCTCATGCTGGCGCTAGCGATGTCTGTGACTTCGTTAGGAAAGACACGTACAGTTTGCACTATTTTATCTGAGAGCGATAAGTTGTACAAATCACGAGGGCGGAGGTTTACTTACAGGACGCATCTACCTGGGGCCCTAAAAGCATTTCTACTGAACCTCTGCCTCCACCTGTGATAGTAAAACCACCTCCGTTTTCCATTTGCATCACACACGCTGCCGAGTCCAAATACGAAAAAGAAGATTACACCCGGACACACGTTTGCACAGAAGTCCATTCTGGTGTAAGAGCAATCTCCCAGGAGAGGGTCGGACTCCTTCCTGTCATCCCAGACAGAACAGGGGAAATGAGTACGAGTTTTTATTAAGCCTTATCTCCAGAGTGGGGGAGCCACTAATATGAACAGAGTGCTTTTCAGTGCAGCCGGGTCTGTTTGCACAGCTCAGGGGACACAATGAGGGGTTGATGGCTGCCCACAACCACAGGCCAATGACTCACAGGCATAATTGGTTCTAAAAGGGTCCACGAAGTGTCAGAATACCGACACATAATTAGTGAGTAAAATAATTACATATTTCTTTTTGATTTTAATGTTAAGACTTTTTAATGTGGACTTTTTACAGCAAAAAACGAATCCTCGGGTCAATCTTTACATACTGTATGTGGAGCCCCTCTCCCATTGTAACAACAGAAAGGTGGATGAACCAGGGAGACCTTATGAGGAGGGGTCCTCCTAGAAATGGACGTGGGGGTACAGGACCCGACTAAATGTTCCACATTGACAATGCAGCCGGGTAATATCTACTGTAAAATCGACTGTACAAAGATTTTGCATAATTACAACAAATACTGCAGAGCTCGTTTAAAAACTGCCTATTTGGACTGGGCTGTTTTTATGTTCATCCTTGCTGGTTTATCTGCACTGAAGATTTTTTTCATGAAGTGAGACAGAAATCACTTTATTATCTGCTTACGTGTGATTCATATAAAGGGTTTCGAATGATTTACTGAGATGGTGTTTCACATTTCACACAGTTCCCATTTTTCTAAATAATAGCTCAACATTTAAGCTCGATATAAAGCATTTAAGCCACAATGTGGTTTTACTTTGTAGACATATTGCTGAAGAGGACCTGATTTGGTGAATGTTGTTGCATGAGCGCCTGTGAATGTCTGGGTCAGTCCGATGTGGTGAAATTAAAAAAGACAAAATGATCCGGTAGCCATATTGACCCGATGTTTGACCCAGTTACCGACCACTGCTTTTGTTCACCCAATGACATAGAAGAAGACGTGTTCAACTCAGTCCACAGACTGAAGACATCTGTCCCCACTGACTGCTACAAAGCACCTGTTTGTACGTTTTTTATTCATATTGAATGCAGCAACAATCCCACCAAATTGGACACTGCTCTTCCTCTGGGGCTATTAAGAATAAACATACCAAATGTGAAGCTGATAAGATGAACGGTTCTCGAGATACGTGTTCCCCAGACAGACAGACAGACATTTGTGGAGTTAGTAGGTAGATAAAATAAATAAATACAATAATTGTCATGGCTACACTTGCACAAACAAAACAGCAGTAGTGTCAGTTCTAAACATCACTCAACTCATGGCCTCTCCTTTCCTCATTTGCTCTCCATCCATCGACGCCTCCTGAGAGTCTCTGGCCCCGAGCGGACTGAAGCTCCTCTGCCCGGAGCAGCAGCATCTCTCGAGCCATCCGTCTTTTTGGGAAAAAGCAGAGCCGACCAATTACAGCAATATCCCAGCGACTGATGTGTTTATGAGCGAGCCGGCCGCGGCAGCTTCAGGTAACTCGGATGGATGACGAGGCGTGTGAGAGGAAAGGTTGATGACTCTCCATGCACAGCATGTTCTCAGAGTCACAACAGGGCTGGGAAGTCACTGTGCTTCTTATGCATTAAAATCACCCACCGCCCTCTGTAATGCTAAGATGGAGTCAGTTTCTTACTCACCTCTCCTCCATATTCTTGGAACCAGACGGAAACCTTCAGCATGACACAACGATACAAGATGATTCATCCCGAGATGTGAATCAATGCATGCATACGTCATGGTGAACTGGACAAGCCTGCAAGCTGTGGAGATTTCATGTCTCTGGGGGCGTGACGCAGGATCTCATCCCAATGGACCAAATTACAAAAATCATGGAACTGTCTTTATTACTTTCTCTGCCTCTTGTTTCTGGGGATCTCTAGATGAAGAATCGGCTCCACGCTCAAAGACACGCCTCGCATCAATGCCCAACAGAATCAATTCTTAATCTCATTTACAACAAATGAGCTACATGTTTTTTAACTGGTTGGTCGTCAATACCTAATGAAAGGATCTCCCATGTGTTGCTGTGCATCTTTACAGGGATCTGACCCCAGATCGTGTTTCCTGATGAAGGGAACTTGAGGAAAATCTGAAAGCGGTTTATTTTCTTGTTTTTCGGCCGATGGCAAAACGACAAAAACCAATCACACACACACACTTTTGTTATCAATCACTTTGACTGTGTGGCTTAAAGGTGTGTTTGAGAGGCCATATATCAGCAGCACCTTTGAAATAACAAGGGCTGGTGTGAGAAAACGGCTAAAGCTCAAGTGATGTGGCATCGAATCCACAGAAAATTAGACACAACATGACAACAGTTTCAACACGGAAATGTTTAGACCTTTTAAGGCTATAATGAATGAAATTTAAGACCTGAGTCCAGTGCAACAGATATGAAGGACTATCACAGTCCGAGAATTATATTATAGATCTGATCTTTTTCATCATGATCCATTAACTTTTCCTTGAAATAAAGGAAAATGTTGAAAAAGTCGCTATTACGCAATGTTCAAGTGAAAGAAAAAAATGTAATGGGTTCTTTCCTGGTCCATCCTGCTTCCTTCCACCAGGTTTTATAGTAGTTACTTACATTTAGCCTTTTTCTGATCCCAAATGTATTAGATACTTTTGGTTCCATAAGTCTTAAATTTTATTTTTGCAGCCACAGCAAACATTCAGAGATGTGAAGCAGCACCAGATCATCTCCAACGTCTTCATCATCACACTCCTCTCCATCCTCCCTGCCCCCACCTAACCTGCTGGCCATTTAAAAATGGAGATGAATGTTGATCTCAGGGGCCTTGTGCATCCCTCAGCTCCTGCTCCTCATGCCGTATTAAAACAGTCTACCTGAGTAATTACTCTCATCTGTCTCAGTCCTATGAGCAAAGACCTAAGAGGACGACACAAGCATCGATGTGCACGGAGAATGTCTTCAGATAAAATTAATGTGTTTACATTCCTGACCAATCACAGCTACTGTAGCCAGAATGAGTTTTACGAAGCTTTTTATTATTTATTTGTAGATGACATCAGGCGTTTTGTACAACAAATATCTGCCACCGGAATTTCCTTTCAGAGCTTCATCTTTTAAATAAACAGAGGTTCACTAAAAACAAGCCACGTTTCAAACATAAAAGAAGAAATCTTATTTAGAAACAAACTCATAGTATAATAGTTTCATACAACGTACAAAAACGTTCTGACAAAGCCTTTACACACAGTGTTACAGTATAACAGGTGGCTGGTAACGGCAAATAAATGTCTTTTCATGTCCCGCTCTCAAAAGGCAGTGGCAATGATGTCATCTTTGAAAACAAGAAAACCAAAAGATCGTATCTGAATTAGGCTCCATTTTAAACTCCTCCCATTTCCTTCTCCAGCAATGTCTCCACCATCTTGGGTAAAAACACTTCCAGGAAATGAAAGAAGTCGTTAAAAACTCCCGTCATGTCACTGGTCGGCTCCAGCTTGAGCACCGCTTTCGTGCTCTCCGTCCCGCCCACCATCTGCGGCTGGACCTTGAACTCCAGGGGCTCCTTGAGCCCCGGCTCTTTGTCAATGATGTGAGCTGTGACCTGGGACTCCATCTCCATGCAGCTGCCCTCTGGCCTCGTGTCTGTATCTTTGATCAGTTCCCTTCTCACCTTCCTCCTGCCAGCCCACACCATGTGCTTCTGCATGCAGATCCATGGAGGGATATCCGGCTTGCCTCTTTTAGCCAGCCTTGGCTTTTTGCCATGAGGTGACACCGAGGTGTCGCTGCCTGATGACAGCAGCCTCTTGGCACCGACCTTCACTGTGCCCGTAGGGCTGGTGTCGCTTTGGGATTCGACGCTGCCGAAGCTGCTGTTCATCGAGACGTTGAGGGACGCTGAGGAAGCATCCATTTCCTCGCCACCTGTGGAGGGAGCAACGTGACACCTGAGAACACTCGTGAGAACTCCCTCCACAGCAGCGCACACCTTCTGAAACCACAGCGGCCGGAAGTCATCTCCCGCCATGTGCAGCTGACTACGCAGCCCTTCAGGGAGCCTAGCTGATTTGAAGGGAATGCTGATGGTCAAGGAGTCCGCTTTGTTATGTGGGACTTGGCCGTGGGGGGTGAATAAACGCACCAGCCCCCACATCTTCCCCTTGGCGGATTTGCGCTTGTACTGCAGGCTGCGGCAGTACTTCTCAGCCTCCTGGCACTCACTCTGGAAGCAGCGCTGCGAGCGCTCATTCAGGTTTCCAGCTACATTGTGGGAAAGCTCAAAGGGGTCCAGGAGATTTAGGGGTGCCAGCTTGGGACTGTGGTGAGGGGTCCTGGTGGGTTGTTCCTCTTGCATGGCCTCCTTTTCTTTTTTCTGGCCGAGGAAATCAGTGATTGGGAGTGCACGGCCCTCCCTGACAGATATGACACTACTGGCAAAATCAAACTTGGCATAGAAGGAGAAGAAGCCGGAGAGCAGGGTGCCTTGAACGAGAAAACACACACAAGTTAGAGGAAGCTGTGTTTTAAATTCATGAAGATACTTGGTTTAATGTGTCACCGGAAATCACTGAATAACAAATCACATATGTTTCTTTGCTTTTTGAATTTCTATCACTTACAGAGGTCCTGTGTATTCTTGCTGGGCGGCACGGAAATGGGCTGACTGGGGAAAGTGCAGTTCCAGCCCTCGATCACACATTCCTCCTCTTCACCTGCGAGGATGTGAACAAATCATGGTTAAAGAGCAGAAATAAATGAATATCATCTCATGTGCATGCAGAAAAACGGACATATTAACTCGATAAAACTGTTTTGTTGTGCAGGACCAAAGATTTGACTATGAAAACAATATGAAACCTAAAAAGTAGTTAACAGTGATAACCGTTGCATTGAAAAGCTGCAGAAAGTCTTTAAACCCTCTGCAGAGTAAACTGCATTTTTTCTGTCATCTATTTCTCACAGTAAATTAAAGCACCAGCCAAGTTCAGACTGATGAACAGTAAACCTTTCTCGTCAGGGTACAGTGATGCAGTACTCACAGGCCATGTCTTTAAGTTGCTCCACTGTGGGGAGGACGGGAGGCTCAGAGTTTTGCAGGAAGAAGATGATCAACAGGGTCAGAGCGTAGTTGTTGAGAAGGGGTCCAGCACCACTGGGGTTACCTGCGCACAATGTGTGTGTGTGTGGATGAGACCAGAGTTACGAGGACATGAGAAGTGTATATAGAGGATGAAGAGGTTAACATCTGTTGGGGGCTTTATAGCATGAGTTTGGATTTATTGATACCAAAGAGATCATGTTAGTGCTTAAACAAACTGGTTGTTACACTGTTGTATAAGGAAATCTAAAGGATACCAGTGTAGCCAGCTCTCAGATACTTACTGCATTTGTACTGTATTCAAGTTCTTTCTACCATTGAAAATCATAAATATATAAAATATTTTCAACATCGGTGCTATTTTGAACCAGCTTAGTTATTCATTGTGTGTGTAAAATATCTGTAATGTTGCAAACTAATCATAGATCTGCCACAATTCTGTTGAGATCTCAAAAGTCAATGTCACCAACAGACACTACTGTCTGTTTCCTCCTTTGGATATTAATCTTGGGTTTATTATTGTTTGTTTCACAGAGTTATTGGTACAACAATAACATCTTAGCTAACGGTTTTCTTACATATTTAATGTGTGCATCTGTGTAGTTCAAGGCTATTTACTTTTATTTCATTGTATTTCTATGAATATTTGATTATTGCAGATGACTCTGCACAGGAGGCTTGATGAGAGTTGAACGGGCTGCTGCTCCTCACAGGAACAGAGGAAATGTTCCCCAGGAGTAAAAGGTAGTTTAGCTCTACGGTGAAGAACACTAATTTAAACACTAGGCACTAAAAGTTACTGCAAATCAGTGTCCAAGCTGTTACCCTGATCACAGAGTGATAAGTGATACGTTCTAGTGACATCTGCTGGCCAAAATGTGAAATAACTACCCGAGTAAACTCTTTTATTGGAAAGAAAGTGCATCTGTTTTTTGACACTAAAAACAGACTTGTCCTATAGTGATATAATATGTGCAGAGTTATTTCTCTTTACCAGCCAGCTGTCTCTGCTGGGCCCAGTAGCGGATGGTGTAGACCAGAGGTCTCAGCCTGTCGTCCATCCCTGAACACAGCTGCAGGAATCGAGTGTTCCTTACAGCCAGTCTAGTGAAAGACAGAGTAATTCTGCTCAGTGTTCAAGATAAAACATTTTCTTGCCACTTTTAAAGACTGTTACAGCTCCACAGTGGAGAGAACCCGCCGACCGACCTGTTGTTGATGGTGATGTCCCCCTGCAGGTTGAGCTCGCGGTGGTGGAACTTGGCCACAGGGAGACGGGCGCTGCTGACCACATTGACTTTGTGCACGCTGGGGACGCAGCGCTTCAGGATCGCCGCCACGAGGTCCAGGACCTCTGCCGGCGCCGCTGTGGTCAAGTCAATATCGGACAGGATGGAGTCCTCAGAGCGGCCGTCATCGGACGTGCCCTCCCCTGCCTGAAGAAAGAGGGGAGATAAAAGAAGGATGATCAAGTTCAATTATCCAATAAACGCTTCAATCTGTTGTACATAAAAAGCGTCGGACCTGTTCTGTGGTGGATTTGGTGCGAGCCTGGAACACTTTAGTGTTTTCCAGGTCCAGGAAGAGGTCCAAATCACAGGAGTGGATTCCAAAAGTGTTGACGGATGAACCAAACGGAAGAATCTGGCTGTCTGCAAAGCAACAAAAAATGTATTAAGAGGGAGAACTAAAATATAACATTCAGTTGCACAATAATCATTGTGAAAAACAGAAACAGACTCATTGTTTGTATGTTTGCAAACATCACCTGGAAAAAACTCTACGAAAACCTCTTGCAGGAGTTCAACCAGTAAACTTCTAGTCTTTCTTTCATTCTCTCCCAGTTGAAACCGCTCGACGAGGCACTGCATCTGTGCATCCACCTGGAGGGGAAAAAACCAAACCATCAAAACCTAACAAACCACTGGGATAACATACAACATGCTACAATAAGTCCAGATATAGAGCAAACTATCAGGGCATGATTTATATTAGTCTCTTTAGTATGCAATAGATAAATATTGTATATTAGAGCAAAAACTATTTTCGCTATTCTTTATTGCATTATTACTTAAAAGTGCTTAAATAATAGAAATATTGAATTCATTTATAATTGTATCTATAATTGCAATATCTCTTTTGAATATAAAGATAGTGACATATAATCTAATAAAAATAATAATTTTTTTAATTTGATGTTATTCTCATTCAATGTGATTCACATCATTTAGTCATCGTCTACATTTTATATATTCGTCACAATCTATGGTTAATATCATATATCCTGAATGTAGTAAGTATGTAGTGTGGAACTGAGAAGAATCTAAAAGGCTCCACTTCGTACAGCGATGTGTAAAATCAACAATTCCTCAAACCCACACATTCATCGCCCGGAGCCACACTTCACAATTGACAACAGGATGCTTACAGACAGCAGCTGACACAGCTGAGGTTTGAGACGGTCCAGAACTTCTTGCATTCTCTCGGCGTCGCTCCTCTTCTTGGGAACAAACTTGAACTCCTTCTTCTCGCGGGGCTTGACGCGCAGCTTCATGCCCTTCATCTGATGCTCGAGGCAGGAGAGGGTCGCCTGCAGGCTCTCCGTCTCACTGAACTGCACGATGGCGAACACACCCTGTGAGCGCAGAGCGACACGTCACCGTCAAACACTGTCACTTTCCACATGCTGCCAACAGGCAGAGTGTCGCTGCTGTTGGTGCGGACACAGAGATTACGGACATCGTTAACTCCGTCAATGAAGTTGTGTTTTCTTCTACGTGAAAGATGGAGGGAAGAATTCTATTTAGGTGTAGCTGTTGATCAGGATTGTTATTTTTTTTTCACTTTCTTTAACAGTGTGATCCATTTATGTTGAATATCAGACATGTTTAGGGGACTGCTATTTGGAGTGTGTGCAGTTTAAATGAGGTTTCAAAAGGGGACTGCTGTGCCTTTGTGGAGGTCAGCGCTCTGTTGAGTGTCTCAATGAGCTCACAGTTCCTCATTGTGCACAGCGGCCTGACCTTGTCTTTATCCATGATGACGTCCGCCACCGGTCCGAACTGCTGGAAGTGCTCGGTGATGTCGGTCTGGGAGATGTGAGGTTTGATGCCGCTGACGAACACGCTGTGCTCCTCCTGGCTCTTCCTGGTGTCCCGCACCGTGCGCAGCGTCAGGTGCTTCCTCCCTTTCACGTGCTGGTCCAGGCTGGACGCTGCAGGACATGACACGAGCAGAAATCAATCTCCACATATGAGGTGGCAGAGGTTGGAACATGAAGCACAGCAAGTAAACTAGTAAGTGTCTGCATAGATTATATAGTTAAATATATAAACACCTATTTATCTGTTTACCAACCTATTTATCTTTTCCTTATAATGCTGTATAAATCCCTTCCTGCGTATGTGTACTTGGGGGGTTTATACAAAACACTTTGTGTTACATTTTATTTGTGAAAAGTGCTGTATAAGTATTAAGTAAAACCAATTCGGATTGATTGATATTATGAAACAATATCAGTGTAAAGGCTTTTACAGCGCAGGACATTGACAAAATGGGGAAATGTCATCGACCTATTATGTTTGAAATTGAGGTTTTATTTAGGAAGTAGCCATCAGTAAGTAATAAGTAACATACAATACTTAAGTGTAAGGGAATATAATAAAAACTAATATAAACAGGGTAAAAACAAGTTAGCTATGTGCAGTGAATGAATTGCGCAGTTTCTCTGTAGCTTGAAGCTAATTCACCACCTGCCCGGACAACGTTACGTCTGAAGTGTCCTCAGTTGTTTGTGTGTTAGCTTCGTGACTTACAGTTTGGTAAGTTGACGTTGCACAGGAGGCAGTGGAAGCCTTTCGGCGTCGCTTTAATGTCAACGTTCGATTCCATGATGACGAGAATCACTAGAAAACGAGGTAAGAAAAAAGAGACACTCCTGTTCTCAGTGAAGTTTGAAACCGAGCGTCCTGCACGCGCGTCTTAAATCTCCCTCCTGCGACCGCTTTGCGTCTGTTCCCGGTCCGTCCGCTAAATGGGTCCGAGTTGTTCTCCTGTTCTACCGCACAAGTTCCAGTTTGTTTTTAATGGCTGAAATGCCTCATTGTACGTTAACAAATTGAGTTAAATAATTACCTATAAAATAAGAATATTGGTATAATATCAATTATGTTTATTCCACATTATAATAGGCAGCAGCAAACCGTTCCTTCCTTATGGCTCAACTGTCATTAAAATCAGTTTTGTTTAATCCATTAACAAGTCTTGCATCTGATCCCACAAAGAAACTAGACAAGTAGCTGTAATAAAATGTTTTCTACTTTTTGAATCTGCATATGTAAAAATATAGAGACCTGCATCACTACTCTTGTCGTTTTAACCTCCGGTAACTGACAACACATGGAAATTAATGCAAACAGAAAATCACACAAATCTTCAATAGGCTTAAGGATTTATTTTTAAAACATGAATCTTTTTAAACATTAAGTAACAGATAACATATTCAGATAAAAGAATATTCCAAAATTTGAGAAATCCACACCAGCTTTTGAATTGTACAAAAAATTTAATGATCATATTTTCCCCACTGTTAAAATTGTTTCAAGATTGATAATGAATAACGTACAACTTATAAAAATGGTTAAGACAAGATTCCCTGCAGATTTCAATAATAAAAAAAACAAAAAATCTAGTGCTCAATTTCCTAATAAAACTACTCTCTAAAAATACTAAAAACAATCTAAAACATCACAAATACAAAACGTATAAAGAGAAAAATGTAATTTGACTAAATATAAACACAAATGCCTTTATTTGTTTGTTCTTGCTCTGCGGGTTTTGGGTTGTGTCTCAGCTTCAGCATCTTTCTTGGGATCCGCTGTTTCTTCAGTGACCTTCACTCGTCTGGCTCTCTTGACGGGCTGAGCTTCAACAACTTCCTCTGAGAGATCCTTCTCTTCAGTTTTGTCGGCATCGTTAGACGTGCTTTTGCTCTCAGCGTCAACAAGTTTGGACTTCTTTCCACGCACAGCTTTGACGGGTGTTGCTTTTGGAATCTGGAGGACCTCACGATCTGCTTTCAACTTCACGGATCTTTTGGACCCTTTGACATCTTCTGTAACCGCGCTGGTTAATTCTTCTGATGTATTCACCTGATCGCTGCTCACCGTCAATTCATCTGATGTGGGCTTAGCTGCAGCACGTTTTCCCCTCTTAGCCGGCTCTGCAGCTGGAACAGACAAATCCAGGGCTGTGGATTCTGTGTCCTCGGGGAGAGTTGCAGCAACCCGACGTGCTCTTTTGGCTGGAATGACTTCTGAGACTTGATTTTTCACAGTTTTCACACCTCTTGCCCTTGTGGGTTTAACGACTGGAGCGTCTGGCTCAGCAGTTTTCTCCTCAGCCTCTGGTACTTCAGCAACAACTTCAGTAGCTTCTTTTACTCTCTTGCCTCGTTTGGGTTTGACAGCAGGCACTTCTTCAACCTCAGTGGACTCCACAGGGGTTTCACTTTCAGCGGCTTGTTTGGCTTTTTTCCCTCCTCTCCTGTTTTTTTTTTCAGTGACAGGAACCTGCTCATTCATCTCCAGTGGTTCTGCAACAAGCAAAGATCCAGCCTCCTCGGGGACGACAGTTTCATCAGTTTTGATTTCTTCTTCCACTGGTTTTACACGTTCTTCTTTAGTTTTCCTGGTTCTTGTTGTTTTTTTAACTGGCTCTTGGACATCAGAGGTCTCTTGCTTTTCCTCCTCCTGTTTGGCGTTTCTTCCCCTCTTTACCCTGACTGGGGGCTGAGACTCCTGCTTGGTCTCCACAGTAACCAATGTGTCTTCTGCAGCCCCAGTTTGTTCAGTGGTGTCAGATTTGATCTTTCTGCCTCTTCTGGTTATTGCAACAGTGGGAATATGCTGTTGAGGCTCATCACTCACTTGAGCGTTCTCCGGCTCTGGTTGAGGAGGCGCAACAGGTGTTGGTTTTGTTTTTCTCCCTCGAACCGGCTTTACTACAGCTTCCTCTGCAGGGGGAGCAGTCTGCTCACTCTCAGCTTCAGAGGGGATCTCAGGTTGCATTTCCGCTGATGGCTCTGGGGCAGCTTCAGGTTTATCATCAGAGGCGTTTCCTTGAGACCTGAAATTTCTGGTTCTTGTCGTTTGTCGCACAGCAGGTGCTGCAGTGGCTTCGGTTTTCTTCCCTCTTCTTCCTTTGACTGGAGCAGGGACCACAGGATCCTCTGAATGCTCCTTTGCTACACCCTGCTGCTCTGGCTGAGAGGGTTCAGTTTCTTGTTTTGGTTTTCTCGCTCGCTTCAGCTTCGGAGCAGTTTTCTCTTGAGGGGCTGCACTCTCATCGTCGACTTCAACTGCAGGGATCTGTTCGCATTCAGCCTCTGGTGCATTTTCGGTTTCAGTAGCAACCATTTCAGCTTGATCATCGGAAGCCTTTTTAGCGTTTCTTCCTCTTTTAGGCTTTGCTTCAATTTTTGGAGGCTGAGAGGTGCTTTCTTCCACTTTGAGATCAGCATCATTGCTTTCAGTGGTTTTTGCATTTCGGCTTCTTGTCTTCTTTTGAACAGTAGATGGAGCTGGGGTTTCAGTCTTCTTCCCCCTTCTCCCTCTGACTGGAGCGGGGGTGACAGGCTCCTCAGAATGTTGTGCTGCATCTTGTTTATCCTCAACTGCCTCAGGCTCCACAGTTTTTGCTCTTCGCCCTCGAACAGGTTTCTTCTCTTGAACAGGAGCCACAGCAGCATCCACTTCGGGCTGTTCCTCGACAACTGCCTCCACTTCGGGCTGTTCCTCGACAACTGCCTCCACTTCGGGCTGTTCCTCGACAACTGCCTCCACTTCGGGCTGTTCCTCGACAACTGCCTCCACTTCGGGCTGTTCCTCGACAACTGCCTCCACTTCGGGCTGTTCCTCGACAACTGCCTCCACTTCGGGCTGTTCCTCGACAACTGCCTCCACTTTGGGCTGTTCCTCGACAACTGCCTCCACTTCGGGCTGTTCCTCGACAACTGCCTCCACTTCGGGCTGTTCCTCGACAACTGCCTCCACTTCGGGCTGTTCCTCGACAACTGCCTCCACTTCGGGCTGTTCCTCGGACAGATTCTTAACTGTGTTCACTTCGGGTTGTTCCTCAGGTAAACTCTCATCTTCAGCTGCCTGAGAGACGGTTTCCATGACATCTGATGACTCCTTGTCACTTGGCTCCTCTTTCTTGTCGTTGACAACCTCATCTGAGACAGCTTCTAGAATGAGACAAACACAAAGTCAAGTTGAGGTTCTTGGGGAGATTGATGCATCAGGTTTCAGACATGTTTAGTTAACACATTAACACTGCAGGGATCATATTCGAAGATCAACAACTTTTTACAGTTCTGGATATTTAGGGTTTCACATGCAACATTCTGTGTGAATAACCTCAATCTTCCACATTTCTTTTGTGCGTTCAAAGTGTAAAAATGTAAATGAGGAAACTCAGTTAACACTTTTCTGTAAAGAAAAGACATAATTTCTTAAGATCAACAATGCAGATGCTCCATAACTCTCCGCTTCAGGATACACATCTGGCTAAATCAATATTGTTAGTATGGAAAAAAAAATCATAAAGATAAAAAATGTGACTAGTTGACTTTGATAATTTTCTTAATAAATGCCACATTATCTTTTAAGTCTAAAGACTAATTTAAGCTCCTGAGTGAAAGTTGTAGATTTCAAATCTTTACACAAAGTGACAAACACTGCAAATAATTTTTCATTTTAATCAGTTGTGTTATACCTCCTCAATGTGTTATTGTCAATGCATATGCATTAAATTGATATATTGAAACTGTACCTTACGATACACAATTTCAAGATTTTTGACATAAGACATCAAATAAGGGGGACAAATTAACTTATTCTTATTTAAAAAGGAACATTTAATTAAATATACCTTTTACTGCGTCAACCTGGGGAACCACATCGATCACATCTAATGGTTTGTCTTCTTGTAGATCCTCATTGGCAAAGTCTAGTTCTATGAGAAACAGAGAATAAAGCCAGACAAAGTTTAAATAATGATCTCATCAGTGTATCTCAAACATTATTCTTATTAAACTTAACTAACCTTTTTCTAGACACAGCACTGGAGAGCTCTTTGCATTCAGAGTTTTCACGTCAGCCATTTCAGACAGGTCCTCGGATTCTTGCACATGTGCTGGTGTCTCCTGAGGTTCCTCAACACCACAGAGACTCACATCATCAGCCTCGAGAGCGTCAAGCTTTCCAGACAGACACTCGGGTTGTTCTGGTTTCCGTTTGGGAGTTTTTACAGGGCTCGTCTCCACCTTGGTGCTCTGCTGCTCACTAGATTCATCAGAGGGAATCTCTAATGCAGGGATCACACTGACAAAGCTGGAGTCTTTATCTTCATTCAGGAGGCGTTGAACTGCGTCACTGTTGTAACTTCTGTCCTTCACTGTAGATGCCAGATTCAGTGGAGAAACCACCATTTCCCCTGTAAAAAAACAACTCATTTCATTAGTTTATAAATACATTTTGAGACCCTGTTAGTGTTTGTAATTATAAAGAAATGTCATGCACTGCTTAACCCATGTGAACTTGTAAGAAACAAAAACAAATGCAGCAGTCCAACATAAAAATGAACATAATAATAATAATAATACAGGCAAAAACGATGTCTTCTTATCCCACACTTAACACAAGTCAGCTCTACGCTGTAGTCGTTTTCCATCAGAAAATTAATTCATCGTTCATTTATTTGTATAGAAAAATTCCTCTTTGTGAAAAAGAAAGATTATGTTTTCAATCCCCGCTCAAAAAAAAGTATTATCAAACACTTTACCTGGCCCCTCTGGTGTGTTCAGAATTGATGGTTCGACCACAGATGTTCCCAGAACTCCCACTGGTGTCTCGTCGACACTTTTATTAATGCCAGATCTCTTCTTCTTTTCATTTACCGGGGTTTTATACATCTGAGAAATTCCTGAAACCACAATGCACAACATAAGCCAATCCAGTAAAGAACAAAATCTCTACATCAAATTCGTTAGACCAGAAAAGGATTAATACCAGTCAAGTCCTCGTCCATTTTCATGTTCTTTTTTAAGAGTGCAATATTGGTGACCACTCTTGGAGCAGCCCCAGATGGTTGTAAGGCGCTCTGTGTGTGCGCTCTGCCCACAATGATGGTAGCAGGTGAATCTGCGTGTCCGGTGCTGACGTGGCCTTTGATGTTTCTTGCAGGTGTCTAAGAAATTGAGAAAGAACACTATTAAATCATGCAAACACATAAAAAAAAAAATACAATTACAAATTATACTCAAGTTAAAAATTTGTTTTTTTTTAACTAAAAGCAACAATTTTGCATTAGAATAACGTTAAGAATGAGAGGGCATTAAAAACAGGGTTTATCACCAATATTCAGCATGAAAACTTACAAGAGTTTGGGGTTTGTTACTAGGGTTGCAACAGTATGAGATTCTTATGTTACTATAACCACCCACAAAATGTGTCATGGTATACTGAAGTTCAAATATGATCAGCTAAAATCAGCCAGTATTTTGTGGCTGTGACGACCCGCCATAATGTCCTTTGTCCTGCTAAAGTTTCAAAACAAGCGAACACTTTGATCATTAGATCAACTTTTGTTGTGTTACCGTCTTGTGGCTGTAGAGTTCGCTGTTGCTTTGACAGATTACGATTATGAAAAATTAATCTTTTGTTTATAATAACTAACAAGTTAGATGTTGCAAGACTTGCAACGAAGCAATGATGTAAATTAGTCATGTTGTTACAGTATCTGTTTACCTGTGGTTTGGACACAATCTTCTTTGTGGTCTTTTTGGTGACCATCTTTATAACTGGAGCAATCACTTGAGCCTTAGGTTGACCAAATTTCACAATGTCCACCCAGGAATTTTTCACTGAAAGGAGAAAAAAAATTAAGTGTATTTTTTTCTCGATCATTTCAATGGTTATAAACAGCACTGATGAAAAACTATAACTCATGTTATAATACGTGAATGATAAATGCAGTTTGATGGCTTTATAACTACTTGACACTGTTATTAACACAAAGAAAATACTTCTAATATAAAAGATCTTACAGATTTCAGGGTATAATGTACCTTTCATAGAGGCCCGTGAGATGCCACTCCTGCGGATCCCTTTTACAGTGCTCTTGCCGATAATTGGGGTCTTTCTTGAGGTGCTCTTCATGCTCTTCCTATTCAGAGGTATTTTGGGGGTACATGTGACAAAGTCTTCAGTCACTGGAGATGGCGTGCTGATGCGGGACACAGAGAAGCGCCCTTGCACTGTGGGAGAACTTCCTCTTACAGGAGATGGGGTTTTGGGGGATTTCTTTGCAGGAGTTGCTGACTTTGGAGATTTCTTTCCAGGAGATGCTGCCTTGGGAGAAGAGGACCTTGAGTTTGGTGACTTCTTTCCAGGTGAAGAGGCCTTCGGCTAGAAAAGATACATTTTAAACAAGATAATGTGAGTCATAACTGTGTTTATGGTCACATTTTGATACAAGAGTCACGACCTGTTAAAATCTTACCTTCAAGAGTCCTATGACTGATGCTCGTCTCAGGAGTGACTCGTTGGGCTTATTCAGACACAAGCTTCTCCGTGGAAAGGCTCCCTTGCATAATGGCGAGTTGGGAGGAAGTCGCTTATCAAACAACTCTGGGCTCAGGGCACCTCCAAAGGAAACACGCTTCCTCTTCATCTGTGATGTGGGCAAGTCAGCCGCAAGTTTTCCACCTTTGCGCTTTTTGGTCGTCTCATTTACTAAAAATTGATAAATGGTTACTGATCATGTTGTCATCCACCAAACATCTTAACATGCATGAATGAATAATTATTGGAAATAAGTCAAAACACTTCAAATGAATTTCGACAAGAGCGTTCAATACCTTGTTCAGCTTTCCCCGAGTTCCTTGGTGATTTCCTCTGAACGGGCTCTGGTTCGACAGCAGTCACTGCTGATTTAACTGGAGTGGTCTCCCTGCTGCTTCTTCTCACAGGTGACTTTGGAGTTTCAACACAAACCTGCTTCATAACCTCAGCTGCAGATAACTTCTGGGGGGTTACACGGGTTCTCCTCTGAGGTGAAGTCTTTTCAGACTTGATCACATCATCAGTTTCTTCAGCTGCAGGTCCGGGATTCTCAGAAGATGTTGGGGATGACTTCCTCTGCTTCTTCACAGACTTTGGAGTCTCAGGATTACAACTCTCATCTTTCCCCTGGATTTTGTCAGCTTCAGGAGTTACTTTAGCCTCATTCTTCATCTTAGGAGTGCCTTGGTCTTGTTTGAAAATGACAGGTGTCACCTCACTTTTCCTGACAGATGCAGGTTTTGGGGTGCAAAACTTCGAGGCAGGAGTTTGAAGCAAACTGGCAGAAGACTTGCGAGGGGTCTTGACATCCAGAGACTTTTTGATCATTTGATACAGATCATTGAATGGGGAGTTGGTCTTGTTTTGCAGCTGGGTGGCATCCTCCTTGGACTCCACCTCCACTGTGTTGTCCAGGGTTCGTCGGATGTTGTCATGATTAGTTCCATCTTGCGAACAAACAAAAAACGTTGCATCAATGGCCAGTACACCAAACAGTCCAAATATAATTGGAACTCAAATCTGATGCCCTTGGCTAAAGTAAAACTGGCATCAAATCCCTGTCCTCGGGACACACTGTACATAAAATAACAAAAAAAAATGCTATTCACCTGTAAATGCACTAATCATGCAACATTTTCTGTTTTACTAATCAGTATATTCGATGTTCAAATGTAGCACTCTTATTGTGCTAATTTATAATAACCACCTTCAGACAACTCACCTGTGAACACTTCAGAGAGCTTCTTATCTCCTGTTTCAACAGTGAGAGTGTCCACCACTTGCTGATCCTGAAGAACCTAGGCAAAATACATTTTCCTTAACACATTTATAAAACTATACAGAGTGAAGATACAATTTGAGGAGTTAGGATGGCTGAAAGTTGAAGTGATAACCAGTTGGTTAAAGTAAATTACTTTGAGGGTTTCACTTTTGCCTCCTGCGGAAGCTCTCTTCTTTGGTGTTGGTGCTGGAGGATACTCAAACCTGAAACAACACAGTGCAATAAAATTTACCTATGATCTTTCCGCCATTGGTCATGAAAATGGTTAGAGCCTAAGTTAGAGAGTCTGTATTTTACACTTTTATCCTGTCCAGGAAATGTTCTTTAAGATAATAAAAAAAAATTGTATTCTTAGATTAAACACCCATGACCACAAAGGTAAGTGGAGAAAAGGAACATCAACAACAACATACAGGTTTGTAAGACCTTCAGACATAACTGTAAAACTGGTACTTGTTGCCTGACTACTTCAGAGACAACGGAAACAGTATTTTGGGCTGTTTAACACAAGTCCAACAATGCATGTCTGGGTCATATTATTACTTAATAGCTAATGCTATAATACACAATTCAGTATAAACAATGGGAAAATGTTTCTTCCTACAAACAGGACAGAAAACCCTTAAACGTTTTGCAAGACTCACCTGAAAGAACGGTCAATAACTGTTATCACATCTCCATGCTTCAAACGCTCAGACTGCTGCAGAGCCTCCCCGTTGATTCGGGTCGGATTCACTGAGCTCAAATTTGTCAAAACAACCTGGAAGACAGAAAAATAAAAGTCATTTTAAAACACTGTTTGTAAAGTAGCTTAAGGCAAAAATACTACTACTACTTGTCAGACTTAATTTCAGTTGTCAATTCAAATTATTTAAGTATTCAGATAATCTTTAATATCTACAAATTTAACAATAAAATGACCTGCAACTATTCAATCGCACTTTAGGATAAAACACATATGTTCATATTGTCATGTTAGCTACAAGCAATGTTACCTCTTTATTTTCATTCAGGTCAATTCTGCAGTGCTCCTTGGAGACTTGAGGAAGCTGAATACGAATGTCACAGTCAGGTTTCCTGTAAGATCACAACGAAGTGTGTCAACAAGAGACACATTCAGCAACATGTAATCCAAACGTAACCATGCTACGTGTCACTGAACCACTATCAGTTAGATGGAGAAAAGAAACTGGGTGTGTAGGCCCTGAACTGTAAGACTGGTGCTTGCTGTATAGTTACAACAGTGGCCCCTATACAAAAAGCCTTTGCAGCTGTTGAACATGTGCGGCCCAACAATATGTGTATATGTCGGCCATGATTTAGATGGCAAGTGAATGACTTGTTGCAACATGTGTGCAAGTGAACTGGAAGTTTGAATTTGCAAAATGGAGTCTGCAGATCTTCCTGTAAGAGCAGGAGAGAACACGCATGTAGGATTGTGACGTGAAAGGCTGATGGCCCGCCTCATGACACAGAGGACTTTTACAACACTTTGTCCCCTCATCACACTACACGCAGTTAATTGTCGACTCTTACATTATGTGATTGTAATATCTGTCACACTGAACAGGGATATCTGATGGTTAAACACACACTAGTGACAGAAAGGCTGAAAACACACGTTGATCTCGAGCAAACACATTAAATTGATCTCACCTTCCGAACATGCATGTGGCAGTGAGAGGAAACTCGGTGCCATCGCCTCCACTCCTCTTGATCACGACTATCTTCCCGTGTAAAGGCATTTTCGTTTTACTTTACCTAAAAGCACACAGCACACACACGTGTCAAAACAGCTAGCCAAAGAGCAGCGGCACAGCGGTGGGGTTATTTAACACAAGACATTTCACCATCAACGTTTAACCTTCATGAAACAAGCAGCTAACCGGGGGAAACGTGTGCGACGGTATTTAACAGATCGCTTAATGACTAGCTAGTTGCATCTTTAATGTGCCTGTGATTCGAAATTATTTCGCGTGAGTTTAAACACACGTGTCTCCCCCGTGGTCCACGTTTAAAGCATTAGCTCATCACACAAAGATGACAAATGTGTCGAATGTCATTAAGTAGCATTAGCAACAGCAGTGGGAAATAAAAACAAGTGAGACATAAAGTGCTGAATCCGGTATCGACTATAATTTGACGACTTCACTGAATAAACCCGCATAGCGGACCTTACCTGTAGTTCCGTTCAAAGACACGTTAACTTCGGACCGTCCATAAACTTCGAGCGGGATGCGTCGAAGAGGAATTTCACTATAATATCATGTCAGACTAAAAGTACCGCGGATATTCTACCGTACGCTAAAATGCAACATGGACGAGCGGCTAACTTGAGCTACCTTAACCGGCCGAGCCTCGGTGCCTCTTCCTCAGATGCGCTGTAGTATCACTCCGCCGACCTACACACACGCAGTAAGAACTCACAAAATACTCGGATTACAAAAAAGTTTGGCATTCAATACTCGTGTTTATGTGTTATACTGTGTTTTAAAATATTTATTTATGTGTCTGAATAAAACATTACCCGTATTTGTATAGAAGGGACTATTTTGTTTTTGAATGCGGCGGACCGATTTCGCTTCGGCGGAGGGACAGCCATTTGAATTTGTTTGAAATTCCGCGCGAAGGGCTGTGATTGGTCGAAACGTCATCATCTCTGAAGAAGGCGGATCATAGGGCTGACCAATCACCGGACCTCTTCATGAAAACGGGTCCAATGATTTGAACCACAGATGTACATTGATAATAATGTCATAATAATGATAGTGATACTACTACTACTACTACTACTACCAATAATAATAATAATAATAATAATAATAATAAGCAGAGAAACTCGCATTAAATGAACCAGACTAAAAAAGACATTGGTTTATGTTGCCTGATAAATACGAACAAATGTTTTATATTTTCTTCTCTGCAAATGGATACCTTGAATGCTTGGACAAATGCTTATGAGCATAGCGAGATAGATAGATAGATAGATAGATAGATAGATAGATAGAGAGATAGATAGATAGATAGATAGATAGATAGATAGATAGATAGATAGATAGATAGATAGATAAGTGGAAGTCAACCTGAGAAGCTAAACTTGAACGAGGACATTCAGAGGGGGACAGAGAGACAGCTCACCTTCAAAGTAAAAGTTCAGGAGGCCGGAGGTTTGATTTGATTAAAGAGTAATGAGGGACCCTTACTCCTGGTGCTAGTTAATGGGAGCAATATATCCTTTATTTGATCACTGAATGTAAACTAGAAGGTTTTGCATGAATTTTCAGAATTTTGTTCAATTAAATGTTCCACACTGTGATTCTTGTAAGGCGTCAGAAGCCAAGGCTGGAAACTACCGGGTTATTCTCTAACAATAGGTTTTTAAAGCATGTTAAATCATCCAGTATCTAAAATCCACCAATATAAAAGTAACTTTTAAGTAAGGGTGTCAAATATATGTTGTAAGGTAGAAAATACAATGGTTTTCTCTGAAATTTGTATCAAAAGCAGCATTGAATGACACAGACACACACACAATAATTTGTCCATCTACTTCCTTTGCTTAGTTTCTCATGAGAATGAACAGGTAATCCAACCTTTAATGTTAATATAGGATTGGCCTAGGTGGTAGAGTGGTCACACTCCAACAAAAAGGTTGCCGGTTCGGTAAATTAAATTAGATGAATCCTGCGCAGTTCGCTTCTGCGCAGAAGGTAAATTAAAAATAAATTAAAAATTAAAAATAGAATAACAGAAAATAAACGAAAAGTAAATTTTCACCACTTTCAAATTTTCTGCAAATTTTGGTAGTAATTTGAGCATGTTGCCCCCAAAAAGCCAATTCATTTGCCTGAAAAATAATAATAATAATCCTTACAATTTCAATAGTAATACTGTCTGTCAGTGCCTGCCGGTGCTCAGGCCCTAATAATAATTACAATTTCAATAGGACCTCTTACCATTCGGTGCTTGGGCGCTAACAACAATAATATTACAATAATAACACTCGTAATAATACTCATGATAATAATAACATTTGGTTTGTTTGTAGGATTTATTAAAGATAGTTTTTAAAAACCTTCGAAAGTGGTACATCATCATAACAGACCCCTTCCACTTAAATAGATAAGATTAGATAAGATGTGCCTTTATTGATTCTCTGTAGAGGAAATGTACATTTCACACACCAGCACAAGGGAAAGTAACAGCCAGCGTAGAAATACTATCTGCAAGAAATAGAAGTATTGGATAGAAGCCTGTTTTTCTAATGTGCAATATAAAGATGAGTATACAGGTTGTGTATTTGTGCAATTTGTCCAAATTCATTGTAATTTAATATATGAGCAGCAGTCATTCTTGCACTATGGATTAAAGTGTTTGACTGTGTGGGCTGTGGTTGTGCTGTGTAATGGCTGATGGCTCAAAGGAGCCCCTGAATATATGCTATTTTCAGTTTAAAGCCTTGAGTCTTACGACTTGAGACTAATGCACAACTTCAAGTTACAATCAGTCTTTGATAGATAGATAGATAGATAGATTACTTTATTCATCCCCGAGGGGAAATTAAGTCGTCATAGCAGCCGGTACATTTGAATACAATAAAATACAATACAATAGAATAAAATATAAAATATAAAATATTGCGGTAGAAAGAATAAAAACAGAAACACAAGATAAAATAGGTAGATAAGGTGCAGTGGCAGATGATGGTAATAGTACTGATGATATGATGGTAATGTTATTGTTAGACAGTATATAAAAAATAGTACAGTATATATAGTATATAATATATATTTATATATGATAGTAATTATACCAATATAATAGCAGTATATAGTAATAATAGCAGCAACAGTATATATAATAATAATAATAGTAAAATATAATAATAATAACGTGTACACATGTATAAATAAAATATGTGTATATAAACTTATATACACAAAGAATATACAAAGAGTATGATATATAGTACGGGTATAAATATTTTTTGGCGATACAATAGATAATATAATATACTGTGAGTGTAAGAATATGTAGACAGAGTGTGCAAAAGACAATATTATTGTATAAAATGATGAATTGAGACAGGTATGTTTAGTGCAGTTCTGTAATGGTGGCTCTGACAGAGGTAGATGCGTTGTACAGTCTTATTGCGGTTGGGAGGAACGACTTAGAGCAGCGGGGTTGAATGAGTCTGTGGCTGAAGCTGCTCCTTAGCTTGTCCAGTGTTTTGTGGAGGGGGTGAGAGGGATTGTCCATGATTGCCAGCAGTTTTGCCAGCATCCTGTCCTCCACCACCTCCTCCAGGGTGACAAGCTTAGAGCCAACCACAGACACTAATCAGTTTTTTTCAGTTTGTTGGCGTCCTTAGCCTTGATGCCCGCACCCCAGGACACCACAGCAAAGAAGATGGTGCTCGCCACAACAGACTTATAGAACATCTGCAGCATCTTGTTGCAGACATTGAAGGACCTGAGCCTCCTCAGGTCCTGATGAAGTTGTTTTCCCAAGACACGAACATGAGCATTACCTAACTAGAAAATGATCATTGTAATGTGCACTGTAGTGGAGTCGGGTCAATCTTTACATTTATCCTCAGCCTGGTTCAGTCGCTAGAGAGACAGAGCTACAGAGCTTCTGTTTATGTCATTTCCTCCAATACATTCTCTTCCTTATATCACCTCCACCATGGAGGCTCTGTTTTCACCCCTAACTGTTTGTTTGTTTGCAGTATCACCCCAAAACTACAAAAAGTCAACCAAACCTTATGGGGGACGAGACCTGGGAAGAAGAAAATCATTCAATTTAGCTATGGATAGGAAGTAGGTTGTGGCTCCAGGATCACTTTCTTCAGGATAATGGCAATTTCTAAAACATAAAACATATTGAATACTCATACTCTGAGGTCTATGATGCAGCTAAATTATCCACTTTGCTTTGATTAGCTGGTCATAAACTTGGTCAAACCAAACCAGTTATGTCGTAGCTGCGAAACATCTGAGACTATTTAATTGTGCAAGGTTGTTTTACAGTGTAGGAGTTCAACATTTAGGAGAAAGAATGTTGATTTCTTATTTAAAATTCACAACATTGAACTGTGATTCATCTTTATTTCTGATTCATCCATCCCCTGTGGAGCTTCCAGTGTTTGTCATCAGTCTATTCAATCTTATAGGTAAGCATGATAAAAGTGGTTGCAAGGCTTCCAGGAAGTGTCAGGAAAATTAGCAGGAAACGTATATGATCTGAATATCCCCAAACATCTCCAGAATATATGAATAGGATGTAGCAAGCGCCCCCTAGAGGACAACCCTGGTGCAGCGAATGACAAGTAAGGACACATGGACAACACAGACACATTTCATAATTATTAAATGTTCATTTTATTTATTTTTTTTATCTTTTTTTTGTTGGTTTTTTTTTTCCAAAGTCGCTTGATAATCTTGACAAAATTGCAACATATTCCATACTTCTCAAACTGACGGTGTGTCTGTTGCTATTCCAGATTAGCTGTGGAGGGAAAACGTTGTGCGCCGTTCTGGACATGTTAAGTCCTAAATGATGAAAGCAGCTTTGACCGTACAAATTAAAGTAACACATGAGGAGAGACTCCACACTGGCATCCTATGTCGTAACATTGCATGGTCAGAGTCTCTCTGCGCAAGTCCTGCTCTGCCAGGCCTAACGAAAGTGAGTGATTGAAGTAAAATCCAGGGGCTCAGTAGCAGAAGTGTGTGTGTGTGTGTGTGTGTGTGTGTGTGTGTGTGTGTGTGTGTGTGCGTCTGTGATTGAAGGGTTACGGGGTGCAGCACAGAACATATACAAAGAACAGGCCAAGCACAAAAAATGATTCCTTCCTGAGACATTGGCGTGTGTACAGTAATGATGGTCTCGATGACGTGTGTTAACGGTGAAGGCGTTTTGGCGTAAAAAGTGAGTCACAGGGTGCGAGGTTGCTCTGGATCCGGCAAAAAAGTCACATATTGGTTTCTACCACAGGGAGATTTGTGAGGACTTGGTTGACAAACATCACATTTGGGACCTTCACTTGCCTGACCACTGACAGTGTAGAGGGACCACTACTATCTAGTCTTTTCCCAACCACTACAGAATATCGATCCAATCAGAGACTAACGGAGAATCACTTGTGTTTAATACAGTGTGTATGTACACCATTCTTCACATTTAACTCTCGTTTGAAGCTGGGCTGCTGTAGCTCACGTGAATCTGGCTGGCTGCATGTGGCCACCATTTTCATGAAACACCATCTCTTTCTGCTACATGGCCGGAAAAACAACAAAAAAAAGCTTTGCCCCGAGTGGAGTGCTACTCTGTTATCTACTGTACGTAAAAACATGATTTAAAAGTGAGGGGGAAGGGGGCAAAGGTTGAAATTGTTTGTGAAAGCCACATTCTGAACAGCCAGTGATTGGTTAAGGGTCTGTCCAGTATTTAGTAGGACACGAAACACGAAAGAACTTCCTTCAGTAAAATGTGCTCAAAATGTCTTTTCTTGAATCACAAACCTATAAACAAAAAAAACACAAAGGTTTTCTTAAAAAAAAAAAAAAAAAAATCAGGTGAAGCCTAAAACTCTTCATAGTTTTAAAGAAATGAATACAGCTTATATACACAAACTCAAAGGCTACTTAAAATACACCTTAATAATGAATCTTCATTAATTTGATTTCTTGAAAGGACCTGTGACCATATCATACAACCGAGTTCATACAATCATTTTTATCCATTCTCTTGGAAGCAAAAAAAAAAGAAAAACAAAAAAGGAAAACAAATCCAACCTGGAATAGTAGGTGATATTCATTGAGACTTGTTTTCTGTGCACGTTTGTGTATGTTTGTGTGTGTGTGTGTGTGTGTTTGTACTGTATGTGTAGACTGGAGACACATTTTATCATCTTTTTGCCTTTTGTTAATTAGAATTGTTTTACAAATGTGATAAAACGGAAACATCTCTCTCAATACTCATGAAGCGTATGAAAAGATTCAAACAGTGAAGCAGTACAACAGTTTCTAATCTCAAGAGACATGTCCTCATTTCAATCTGCCATTCATTCTCTTCTGGACATGTCAAACACAATAGTTCCTTATCTTTTCTATATATATTTATATATATTTTGTATGAAATCTGTTTTTTTTTTTTAAGTTGGAAAAAGAGAAAAAAAGAAGACCCAAAGTCTTTGAGGAGGAGGAGGAGGGGGGTTGGGGGAGGTCTTTTGACAAGTCCCGAGCTTGCAGTCTGCCTCAGAATACAACAACAACAAAAAGTGTCTGGTGTTCATCAAATCAGTCTGTATGCATTGTCCTTGTCCATGTATTTGTCCCATGATGTCCCACCCAGTCTCAGTTCCATTCAACACTGGTCTCCACTGCATCCAGATTCCATTTCATCAGTCTTTTGGAGAGAGGTGGAGAGGGGAGGAGCAGCGATGGAGAGGAGAGTGGAGGGAGATGGAGGAGTCATCAGCAGTGTTGACGGTGTGGTCTCTCAGGAGGCATCCTGACGCCCCGGCCTGCCCTGGCCCGGCCTTACCTCCTCTCGAGTCAAGACGGTGCTCCAGAGTGAGGGAAAGCAGGTCAGGAGGTGAAGGGGGTTTGTGTCCTAGGAGAGGAGGAGGATGGCTCTGCCAGTCTCCTGTGCTCAGCAGTCAGAGTCCAGGCCCCCCTCCCTCGCTCCTCCTCCTCCTCAGAACACCGAGGGAGGAGACAGAGCATTGTGAGGACATGTTTGTTTTTTTAAAGGTGGGCCGTTACTATGGCGATTGTGTGGCTGGACTGCTTTGGGCAGAGCTAGGGGACAGACTGGGGCTGCAGCTTCCCGGGGGGGCACCGCTTGGCCGGCTGCTCGCGGCAACACTTTCCAGACCTTCTGAGTTCTCCAGCATCTCCTGGATGAGAGGGGGCATGTGGCCGGGGATCTCCATCTTCAATGTGATGACACGCTCAGCGCCTGTAGAAGGGACAAGAAAATATAAGCTTTCAAAGTTCTGACACGTTTAAAAAAATTAAAAAAAATTCATTCTTTCTATCGTACTCGTTTAGACATGATAGGAAATGGAAAAAAAGCAAAACACATTTTTAAAATGTCCAGATGTTCAGAATTATCAGTGATGTTTTAGCCAAAATAAATCTGAGGTTGATGAAAGTATCTGTCTAACAGAATTCACAGATAAACCAAGAATAACAAGAGTGGACCACAGACCTTTAGCACTGATGCTTCTCAGATCAGTGATCTTCATCAGCATCTTGGGGAACATGTGCGGTTTGTGGGGCCTCCTCTTCCTTACATAAATTTTGAGCATCTCCAGCAGGGGCTCCTGCAGGACGTCCACCTTCTCTGGCTCTTCCAAGTCCTGACGATCTGTAGACGAACACACAAAGTACAGACAATGTTTGTCCCACGTACTGTCATGATCAACAAGAACCACTAGGTGGTGCTCAATGAAAGGGTACAACACAGCATGGCAACTTCAGTTCATTTATAGATAGAGGGGACATCCTGTTCTTCAACTAGGTGTTAAAGAGTATTCACGTGCACCAGTTTTGGTGTAGGTTTTAAAGAATTTTTTGTTGTACCTCCACACAGCAAACAGATGGCGCTGAGCAGCCCCGTCTCCGCATCGTCCATCTCCAGAGGAAGGAGCTGGTTGGCGAAGGCGAAAACCAGGTCGGTGAGGGGACCAAAACCGGCGTTGTGCATCTGGGTTCGGTTGAGCGTGAGTCCATCTGAGAAAGTCATGGTGTCTTGCTCTGGTGTGTAGCGTGTACAGATCCGCAGTATCTGTGGGCAGCCGAGACAGACAGGATTGTTCAGACACTTGGCGAGACATTTTTAACAAATCTTTTCTTTAAACCGTTTCCTTTTACAAATCTAGGTAGTGTTTGGCGGCATTTTGTGTGTGGGGGGGAATCTGGGCTGTTCTTACCAGGATGTCCAGACAGGCGGCTTTGAGCAGAGTGATCTGGTCAGCGATGGTAAGCGTTGTGAAGCCGGGCAGCTGCTTAGCAAACTCCACTGTCTTTATGATGCACTTGGTGGAGAGTTCGCTGAACTTGTCCCACAGGTTAACGTCCAAGGACACGCGTCGTTCTGAGCTGTTACTCTGCAAGAAGGGCATATATATTCGATATATTAACAGGCGACCGCAAATCTATAGGTAACTGTAACTGTGTGCCTGTCCCACCACTAACCGTAGTGTATTTGCCCAGCTGGCAGAGAGAGGGGAACGTTTCCTTGTGTGCCTTGCGAACTCTGTCGATCATCTGCTCCGTGTCGGGACTCAGCACGTAGCTCTCCGTGCACTCCTGCTTCTTCTCGTCCTTTTTCTTTTTGTTCCGATCGTTCCTCACAGCTAAAGGGAGAGAAGGAGGGGGACAAAAGGATTGGTATGGTCGCATAAAACATCAAAGCTTTATTCATCTACATTTAAATAGAGTGATTATTACAGTATCTCTCCTAAAAGCAAGCAATGAAACAGCAATGCTAATGAGATTGCTTGAAAGGGTGTAGCAACCACAACCTGGTTGCTATGTGTCAGACATTAGCACGACCTGACACCACCTCAAGGAAAACTGAGATCATGATCAAAGTCAGCAGCGGGGAAGGATGTTCCCTCTCTGTCAAAGAGCAGCAGCAACCGCAGCTCTGTCTCTTATCTACGGCCATAAGATAAATGTTGTCAGACAGCTATGGTAATGGGAGTGAGGAAAAAAAAAAACTTGGAATAATCCAGTGTTGTTTCCCTCTGGGCATCTGGCTGAGAATAGTCTGCTCAGCCCAAATGAGAAAAAACACTAGGCAGGATGTTTAGCATTGGAATCCCATTACAGGCTCCATCCATTTCTCCCGGCCTATCCAAGCTGGGGTGCAGTTTAGCTATGACTTGGTTGTGTATGTGTGTGTTGAGGGTGGGGGGTGGGGGTCTGGTGCGATGGGGTGCTACTTGATAAATAGTGGTGGGTGATGGAGCTATCCATAAGGCTGACAAATTGCCACAGCTTTCATTAGGGGTTCCCGGCTAATCTAATAACATAATATGACAAATATCCTGCCTCTAATGGTTTTAAAGGGCTCGGCTGCTCAGCTAAAAAAAACAACCTTCCAGCTTGTTTTCTCTCTTTCTCTCTCTGTCACAAATTTCTCCCCCTCTCTTGGTTATACAACACGCTCTCGTTGTACTCTCATTTTGTTCAGTTCTTGCTGGCGCACGCTATGTCTCCATTTTAAAATTGTATTGCCTTAGCTTAAAATCCTCAGCCCATCCCTCCCTAAAATCCTCTATCATTTCTCTCATCTCTACCTCCCCTCAGGGTACCTGAATTTCCCCCTGCTGCTGACCTGAGATCAGATTTTCCTCCTCTTAATCCTAACCTTTACCATTAAGGCCCAGAGAGCTCAGGCTGATGGGAGATCAGTGTCTGTGACAGGGGGGCCTGGCCCGGGGCCAGGCAGGGATGCACTAGTTGGAGCTGCTGCGCATTCATCAGCCCATAGACAGGCCTCCCTGCCTGGGAGAACATGAGGAGAAGGAGGAAGGCGGGGGCTGGAAGTCTGATGCTGCACTATGTTACTGCTAAGCACTGTTCGCCAAAACAAGACAAGAAGAAGACCCAGCTGTGCAGATATAGCAAAGTAATGCTTTATTTTTCGGCATTTTATTGCTAGTCATGTGGTAGGCTAACGTAACCATAGTCACTCATACACATGCAGTCCTGCAGTGGAAAACAAAGCAATAATGTGTGACAACTGATATTTTACACTACTTAAGGATGTAAATCATTTTAGTGAAAACAAGTAGATCAGTACAAAGTCGTAATGCGCTAATTATGACTTAGTTAGCGAAGGAACACCCTCGCAAACAACCGTTAGCTTTTGAGGCCAGTTACATAAAATGGTAGTAGAGCTGCTGAACATATCTGGGCCGGCTCTGCTTGTGGCACTGATTGGGAATCTGCGTCCTGTCTGCCGCGAGGGGAGGGGCGGGTGGGCCGCAAAACAATCGATGTCCAATTAATTCACAAATAAAAGTGGGGCATCCCTAGTGCCCAGACATTACCCGCACTGACAAATTGGCAGCACAATCATAAGCCGCACAACACAATTTAATGAAGTCATTAAAGAACTATTAGGCACGACTGGCGATCTGTCATGGCGAATTGCCACATGCAATAACTTGGAGGAGGGGGGGGGGACTGTGGCAGGGGAGCTCAAATGAAAGAAATACTGCCTTGCTTTTTTATTATGCGAGTGTGTGTGTGTGTATGTGTGCATTTTTATGTTGGTGTGGGTGTTACTTCAAGCAATGCATCTTTCAAAATGCATTATGAGAATATGAATGCTAATGGGGGGACTTGCATCCTGAATTGTTTGTGGTTACATGTTCATTGGATAAAAATGATTTACAAGAGCCAGTGTGCAACGTGTACAGAATACTGTAACAGTGTAGATGTGTACACACACACACACACACACATGTACACGCACACATGTACACGCACACACACAACTCAATCATTTGGTCTCATTCTGGATTTTAGCTGCAACGTGAAGTTAATAGACAATTTCTGTTAGTGCCTCAGTGTGTATGTATTTCTGTGGGTGCGTGTGTGTGTGTGTGTGTGTCTGTTTGTGTCTGTGTACAAGACAGAGAGGTGGGCAGAAAGGGATAATTCGTGTGAGGAAAATTAAAGCACTGGCAGCTCGTCCATCACACAGATTAAATTCAATGGAAAGATAAAAATGTCAATGTTCCCCCCGCTCCTGCTGCTCGCAGCGCAGAGCCATCTTCGACAGTGATGAAACTTTCTCCCTCCCTCCCTCTGTCCTCCAGCCTCTCTCATCCCTCCCTCCCTCTGCTCTCTCTCTCTCAATTCCTGAGTTTCATTCTCAGTACTCTTCCCTCTGCCTTCATCTCACTCCACTATCCTGCCTTCCTGGCTGATGTTATCCTCCCCCTTCCTCACTTCTACATCATTCTTTGCTTCATCTTATTTTACTTGTATTACTTTTTACTATCACTGGAGGATTGTGCAACTGAACCATGTGATCACCTCTCAGGAACAAAAAACCTTGAAAAAGGGAAATGTTAGGAGTGGGAATTAACTGACTATAGTATGAATATGCTTTAAATTAAATTAGATGTTGTATATACAGATGCTACTAAAGTTGTGTTAGTGATCCTTTAAAACATAGCAAAGGTTAGGTTAGGATGTGCATGGCTTGCAACCACTTACATATCTGTGAGTACTTAGCATACTTTTTTTTCCCTTCTACGTATTTAAATACATTACAGACTATCCGATGAGGAAAATGCAAATCAAAAGACTGTTTGACTGTTACCAACCTGTTACTCATCTCATGACCACATCCATTTTGCAAAGTACGTCACTGGCCAGAGGGCAAAGTGAGCAGGAATGTTACTTTGTATATTATTGTAATTTTTGATATCTAGATAAGAAATGTAAGTTTGTATTTTTTGTCTCTGCTGCATCTAAGCAAGATTGTTCTTGTTCGAATCCTGTTTCTTTATGTTTGGAGTTTTCTACAATACGCTGGCGACCTGTCCAGGGTGTACACCGCCTCTTGCCAAATGTCTGCTGGGATTGGCTCCAGCTCCCCTGCTACTTATACATAATGGATGGTCAGATTTAAAAAAACTTATATGATTACTTTATGGAAAGATAATTGATCTAACCCCACATTGTCAGGTTAATAACAATGTGCCACCAGCCTACACTACAGCCGTTTCCTTGTAACCCTCCACTTACTCCAAACACCCCCTTTCCCTTTCTCCTATGCGCCATCTTGCTTGGCATTGCCACCTGGCAGCAGGCCTGGCACTGTTGTCGGGAGCTGTCTGCCGACAGACGCAAGGTCACCCAGACGTCCCCCAAGAGCTGGCAGGGGGGTCCACCTTCTGTGTGTGTGTGTGTGTTTGTGTGTGTCTGACAGAGACTGTATGCTGTTTCAGTGGAGCTGTCTCAATGTATTTAGGCTAAAGCAGTTTTTTCTAAATACCGGTTTGTGTCAGTCACCTTGTATGCACATAATTTGTGTGTGTGCACGAAATAATGCATGCGCATGTATTTGGATGTGTGTGTATTGTCTGTGTGTGTGTAAGGGGGACAGAGAGACTCCCTGCTGGCCCCAGATGGTCAGTCTCTCCTTCCTTACCAGCTAAGACCAGTTTCACTTGTCAAAGTCACTGCTGCCGACAAAATATGAAAAATCTGTGCACAATATGTGACCAAAATTGGAGAAGGAAATAGCTATTTAATAAAAAGCAGCTGAGTAAAGGGTCAATATCCATCCCATAACTAAATTTCGAGCCTCGAATCCTGTCAGAAAACCAAACTGTTCTCTTATGCTTTACTGTATCTTCACCACTAGATGGCTCCCCAACTCTAGTCTACCCCTATAATGTGTGCACTCGTGTGTGTGTGTGTGTGTGTGTGTGTGTGTGTGTGTGTGTGTGTGTGTCTGTTTAAAAGAGCCGGCTGCTGTGATCCTTCTAACCATGATTAATGGCCCCATTCAAAGGTAAGGAGCTTGGAGGATAACTTCTTTTACTGTAAACCACAGTGCTGTGGCATGGGGAGCGCTCCCTGCACTCTCCGTACCAGAAAGATGAGGTAAATAGCGCTGGGAAGACGGGAGGCAGTGACACATGGAGCCAGGGAGGATGTATGCATGTTTGTTTTAACAGGTGTGAGCCAGTGAGAGGAGGAGAGACTACACTTTTTAGTAGTGTATCTATTTTTAAAATACTGCCTGTCCTATTAATGAGTGTTTCTACTGTATGTGTAGGTACAGCTGTATCCAATACACATTTTGTGAGAGTCTGTGTCATGTGACTATGCTGACTTAAAAAAATAAACCCTGCTGGCCTCTGAGTTCTCTGCGGTCACACCTCTATCAATTACTTTATCAAGTCTGACTGCTTGTGCGTATGTGTCTGTGTGTGTGCGAGTGTGTATGTTCACACAGCCCCCGGGGTGCAATGATGGAAGCAGACGCCTGCTCTTTCACTCTCGGCAGGTGAGAACATATTCATCAAGGAGGCCTGCCAAGCCTGGCGACACCCTGACTGTTACTGACAGTCTGCACCACGGCTGCCCTTTGTCTCGCTTTTACCGCAGATATTCTCTTCAAACTAAACTAAGACCTCACAACCTAAACAGCCACCTAAAAGGCTGACAGGGGATAGTTAATAGTAACGGCTTTGATGTTACTGTTACCAGTTCTGATAGCCACCAAGAACAAGGAATTTTAATAATTTATAATTAATGAAATGACAAGATGGGATTTTCAACCAACAGCGTGTAATAAGCAGTATGGAATCTGATTGGAATACTAAAGCAGTAGTGAATAAAAGAGAAAGGAATTGCACCCCGCTCTGTTGTGCATCACTAATAAACACTTATGCAAATACATCATGCAAAAACAATCATGCTCAAGAGCGCCCTGGGAGCAGGGCAATATAGGTAACTTGGGGTATTTACACTCACACTCCTTGGACATCCCGACTTCCAGGCACTTCTGCAGCCGGCAGTACTGGCAGCGGTTGCGAGTGACTTTGTTGATGATGCAGTTCTTCTCCCGGTGACAAGTGTACACCATGTTCTTCTGGATGCTTCTCCGAAAGAAGCCCTGCGTGAGAAAGGGATAGAGAGATGAGGCAACGAGAAGAAACAGAGAGAGAGACGACAGGTTTGGGAGGAGGGACTGGCAGCAAATTGGCGGTCTCTGCAAACAGAGCAGCCAATTGCTAAATTGCTGTGCAAATATAATTGTGCTGTTTGCCCTCGTGAATCCGCCTGTCATATGGTTATCTACCAACATCACTGCTTTCATTACTGTATGTATTTTGGTATTGCAAATATCTAGTCCCTGTTTACAGTCTCCCTTTTCATCCATCCTCCATGACTCACGAGGTTGAACTGTATTAAATGATAACAGGCCATATGATGTGGAAGGAGAACCAAAACCCCCTCATTTCCCTTTTCAATATAACTGGATCAAAACAAATAAGACAATACATTTAAAAGTTTAGTCATATGAAGCAAAGGATAAATTATAATGAGCTTATGTTTGGTCACTTGGCTGAAATGAAAGATTCTTTCGCAAAACAAAATATGTTTTGCACAAAAGTGAGAAAGGAACCGAGCAAAAATATGCCTCCCACACGAAACCCACATCCCTTAGTAATAATTTAAAAACTCTCTTTTAAGAGCAGCTACACCTGCCAAAAATAAGCTCGGAAGATTGGGACATAAACTCACTGAGGAGGCAAATTTGAAGCGGGAAAAAAAAATGGGTTTTTGACAGGAAGGAAATAAAATCACAATATCGCTGTCAAAAAGCATTAATCACGTAACCTGTATTTTGTGATTTTATGACATCGAGAAACCGAGAAGGGTGTTATATATAAACAACAGTGACAAACCAGCTGGAACGCCAATCATGACGGCATTCTATTCAATTCCATTCAACCCCAATAAAATCAATGTTGACCTCTGTGTCCTTATTGCTTAACATTCCTTGTGTGTCAGAAAGATAAAAAGAGGTTAATGCAAATCAACCACAACCGAGTGAGCTCTCAGCAAGCACAGGCCGGGGACAAATGTTATACAGGTCAATGTCAGGGTTGATGTGACGCACAGGGACACGGGTTATGTTTTGCTGGGTAGGAGGGTGGGTGGGGTTGACTGGGGGTGGGAGGGAGGTGGGTGTGGTGCAGCGTGGTAGCTGCTACGAAGCCCCATCCTATGCTGGAGGATTAGCTCTTCTAGCCCGACAGATGGCCGGTGGACCTAAGCCCGCAATTTGTCCTTCCCGGATCACCGGCCTCTTCTCTGGCCTCCCTCCCGCCATCATGCAGCGGAGATGATTCAGGCGGCCTCTGCTGAACTCCGCCGAGGAAGTGCCTACACTTTGTCATGCATCTGTTTGAGCTGGTGCTGCCAGTGTGTGTGATGGCGCTGATTACACATGGCAGACTTTGCTTCCAGCTGGTGGAGGAGGTGTTTCGGCCCTCAGACGGTCACCTCATCTAACCCTCTCCTGCTGACTTCACTGAAATCCTACATTTGCCCTAAAACCTGCCGTCACATTACATACATTATTAATGATGGAAAACAGCAGATACCTGCAAAATATTTCCAGAAAACCTCCCGGAGAATAAAGAGGAAAGAACAAGACCAGCTGCTGATGCTTAGGGGGCAAGTCTGCAGCCTTTGTCTGCCTGTGTGTAACTGTATGTATTTGTGTGTGTGTGCGTGTGTGTGTGTATCATGTCCTCTTTGATCCAACAGTGCCCCGACCCTGACCCCAATGTCACCAGGGGATTAACCCACTCCCTCCTGACACCGTAAGGCTCAGGTGCCCTCTCAAAGCACCTCCTGATTGGCTGTTGCCGCTGGCTCGTTGGCCAGTTGATTGTTCCTGACCACCCCCCTCACAACCCATCCACCTCCTTCTTTTAAGAGTCATTGCTTCCTGCGGCCCTTAAGCCTCTTTTTGTATCACCGCTTAATCCAGCCGGCGACAAGAGCCCTCAGTGGGGCTGTCAGCCGCCCTGCAGGGTTCAGAGATGAGAGCGGTAACACAAGGGAGGGAGTGATAGAAAAGAGCACTAACAGTAACAGTGAATGCAAGTGCTGCTTGCTCTTCGATTCTTAGCCCACTACCTGGAGAACGTAATGAGCCTCTTGCAATTGCTAGCAAGCGAGTGCGTTCCCGATCGCTTGTGTGCAAGGAAATGGTTCATTAAAGGGGAAGCGTGGGTGGGGTGAGGGGGGGTTTGGGGTTGGAGAGTTCACAGGGAAGCACAGGAATCCCCTCTTAACATGACTTTCACACTACACCCAGATTAAGACAGCATTCCCAGCCTCCTACTGAGTCTGTGCGTGTGTGTGTGTGTGTGTGTCTGTGCCCCTTCCACTATTAGTAGCAACAATGCAGCAATGGCTCCAGCCAACACATTCATAAGATGGATGGTTGGTACGAGGGCCATCAGAAAAACACAGCAAACAGGCGACATTCGTGCAAGACGGTATTAGTTAGGAGTTTTGGAAATATGGTTGCCCGCCTCCCATTGGAGCTGATAAGCAGGAGGTTTGTCTGCTTCGTGCTCCTGTGCCTCCAAGACAAAAACATAAACATGACAGGGTGGCCATGCAAATTTAATGTTTAAGTGCTAATATCTGCAGGGGCAAAAGAAATGCAACGCCGGTGAGTATGTGCGGGCGGCAGAACTTAAACAACAAACGAGCAAGCTGTCTCCAAGTAGCAGAGCTCAACATCCCCCTCCTGTTTCCTCTGTTCGCTGCAGCCCCCAGGAAACGTCTTTGTAGTTTGGCATGCTGCAGCAAAAGCAGACGCTGCTAACCCTCGACTTACCCTTAGTCTCAGATGAGGCAAACATATACGTTCACATGCCTGTAGTGTTGAATTATTGAGCACGCTATGCCCAGTCATCTCCTCTGAAGTCAGAGATACGGCAAAGGCATCCTGAATTTTTCAAATTAGCACTGCGGCTGTCGAGTGGGCAGGCAGACGGCTCGTGGACCGAGCACTAGCAGCTAGATGTCTGACTGGGGATGTTTTCGTAGTTGGAGCCAATATTTTCTAACGATTACACCTAATGAGCTATTTACTAACCAAGAGAACACAGTCCAGTGGCAAGACGTATGCAGACAGACAGATTTAAAACAACTCTAAGTTTAAAAAACGTATCTAAACCATTTATTCAGCAATGAAAGCAACGGTCAACATTATCTTTGACCTGAAACACTTTATCACAGACAAACATGCTGAAATTACAATGGACAGTTTTGCATTAATCACCTTTGATTTCACATTCATACTTGTCCCTCTGTAGTTAATCAGTGTAATCTTAGGTATTCAGTGTATCATTAAAGTAAATGTGTTTCACTTTGTAGCCGTTTGTTCTCTGAGGTTAAAGAGAATCAACCTGAGCCATAGTATATCTTGGAAACTAATAATATTCAGCTGGGGAGACATGCAGAGCTCGCTGGTGGTTTGAGGAGAAAAATCTCAATAAAATCAAGGCCAAAATCCGATGTAGCTGGAATTGTTAATTCTACCTGAGATGCAGCATGTCCTTGTTTCAAGGCAGAGAGCAAACGAGCGAGAGAGAGAGAGAGAGAGAGAGAGAGAAAGAGAAAGAGAGAGAGAGAGAGAGAGAGAGAGAGAGCATCAAAAACTGCTGATAAAACCTATGTATCAAATTATTGTTTGTCATTGTTCTTAAATAATCGGCGCAACACGTTGTCGGCTGGCTGACAGATAGAAACATCAGCGACGTCCCTGATGAACAATAGCCTCAAAAAGCTAATTACACTTTCAAGTCTGGCACGATTTCTGTGCTGTCGGAGGGAACAAGGCTGTGATCGCAAAGGAGAAACAACTAATTACTCAAGTTTACGGCTCATCTATTGTCTGCTTTTCCTTCTGTGTTTATCACAGTGTTGCAGAGACTTTGCCCTCCACTCCCAAGTGTGATGCCTCATGCATCAAATTTTTAAGCTATAAATCAATAAAAGATGAATATTAACTTGAGTATATAGCATTTACTTTTGCTTAGATTGTCATCTAAACAACATCAACAATTATATCTTAATCCAACATCCCCCAGTTCAGTGCCACTTTGTGTGTGCTTAAAAGCACATTTACACTCAACGTGAGAAGCGTATATAAACGGACAGTGATTTCTGTAAGTGCTCTGCATTGGTTTGTGTACGTCTTCTAAAAGCTAACGGATAAGAACGAAAGAAGCATTAACATTGCATTTATGTTTCGTGCATAAATAATCCTTAATACTGCTCATCAACTGCATTTGCACACACACACACACGTACGCGCACACGCACACACTGTACTTTTATAAAAGTCAAACACAATCCCAGACACGCTCTAATCAGGAGTTGAGATTTAAACATATTATTTCAGCAGTTAAAGCAGATTAGAGCTTGAAACGGCTGCACACTTTTAAAGTCAATGCTTTTGAATGCACAATACATAACAGATAGTTAGGTAACTGTTCACTGTGCAAAAGCTTGAACCTACTTGTTTTAATGGTTTCAGGTTGAGACTATGCATTTTACAGGCAAACCAATACAGGCTCTGATATGAAGTGTTGACGAATTGAATAAAAACTGCAATTTGTACCAATAACTGGAGCCTGAGTGTTGAGCAAAAAGTGGGAAACATCCTGTCACACATGCAGACAAACATGTTCAAAGGTCCAAGATTTCTCATGACCAACTCTCCTACCTGTGAGAAACTGTTTGGAAATACTAAATTGTCAAGTTACAGTTAAACAGCTAAACTCAGACAGTTATAAAACTGGTTTTATTTTTTAGGAAAAATGTGGTCCATCACACACTGCAGAGGGGAAACTAAGCAGCGCAGCCAGGAGCAGTTTGGTTTGCCCCAATAAAACAGCACAGGGGTCAGCTTTTATTTACTTTGTTAAATTATTTAAAGTCACAACTGGGGAGCAGGTTAAGTTTCAGAGCGCTCAGAGGGCTCGTGTTGAAGGCTAATATTAATGTATGTGCGTGTGTGCCAGATTCAGAGCTTTGCCTTGCTCTCCTCCCTTTGTGCATTCTTTAACCCCCCCCTGTGTTCTGGTGCACTGACCGTCTTTCTTTTGGTGTCAATGGGTTCAGCTGTAACCCCGTCTGCCTAATCTGCTACTCACTTCTTTCTCTCTCTGGCTGTTCATGCCTCCCGGAGCACAGTCTGCCCTCTCACTCGTTCCTCTCCCCCTCTCCCTGCAGCCTCTCTCATCTCTGTATCATTTTGTCTGCATTTCTACACCCCCCCTGGGGTCCGTGCCCTTTATTATTCTTTCATATTGTTTGTTACTGCTACTGCCCCCTGCCTTCGTCTCTGTGGCTTTTTCTCTCTCTGCTCTACTGCCCCTTTCCTTCTCACCGCTCCTGGTCCTGCACATGGAAACACAGACCACAGTATTGGCTCTGAAGTCAATAAGTCAGATGGTCTAGCAGGCACCTGTCACCATCAGCAACACCTGTGCATATGTTCATCTAACCACAAACTGCCTCCTTTAACCTGGTATACACTGAACAGTAGGATATACATTTTGCGTTTTTGGATAAGGCTACTTTCATACTACTACGATTTAGTTCGAAAACACGCATCTGTCCACACAAGCGTTTCGGCTCAGGATCAGTTTTAATTTCTGTCCATACTAACGGACCTGAAAACGCATATCACTTGACTGTTCACGTACATTGCACAGGTAAGCATGTGTGTGCCGGTGTAAACAGGAATTGCTCTAATAAAAGATTGTCACCTATGCATGGAAGCAGTTCTATCTTCGTAAAATGCAGAATTAACTGCGCAACAATTATTAGCAAAGACAGCAGCATTTCCAAACGTCTGCCTACAAATCCAGTGTAGTGTGAATGCCAGGCGTATCTGTAGCCGGCTTCATTCGTTTTTCAAACGATACACAGAAGAGTGGATGTGGCCTGAGAATCTTTGACTGAGGAAACCTCTTTGGCTGATTCAGGAATGCAGGATTGCCAAGAAGAAAAAAAAAGGAAAAAAAAGGTGATTTCTGAAATGTTGACCTTGCAGGGATATGAGATTTGCACCTGGCAGTAACATTACATTAGATTCCACAGATCTCATTCCTATCCTCCTCTGAACTTACACAACTCTGGCTCAGAGCGTCGGGAGCAGTGAGATAAAGAGGTCTGTGTGCTCACATGAACAGCAGAGCATGTATGCGTGCACAAAAGAACTATCGACTGATAACAGAGCAGATGGGGGTTATGAGGCCTCCTCAGCACCTGTGTAACATGTAACCTGTATTGATAACAGACAACCATTGTGGACACGTCAGCAAAGATATGTGTAGCAACAACGCTGGAAAAAGACAAAAAAATACCTGCACTGACGACTAAGTTTCTCAAACTGTACATGATACGGGGAAGGTCCATCATATACGTTATCTTGTTTTACAATGTATATTGTAAAACATACATGCCGTTCCAACTCGTTCAGGCCAGACAGCTGATTAGGCAGCTCAATAAAGCAACAAATAATGATAGTAAATCATTCTCCACGAAGAAAAGTACAGTTTTGACTTTATACATTAAACTGCCAAATGACTCATTATTTTCATCACCTATGCCCAGGTTGTGAATTTCCCCCCCAGTGCAAATCACATTAGTGTTACAAGATTGACGAACATCTTGCTTTATTGGCAGATTGAGAGGAAAGCCGGGAGTCTCACCTTGCAGCCCTCGCAGGCGCTGACACCATAGTGGTACCCTGAGGACTTGTCCTGGCACACGAAGCAGGGTTTGTAGACGCGGGGCGGCGGGGGAGGCGAGGGCGGGCTTGGCACTATCTCTTCTGAGCTGGTACTCTGGGTCTCTATCGCTGTGGAGAAAGGGGGGCAAAACAGAGAGGGGGGTTAGCGAAGAAAAATCAGATTGAGCATTGACAGATGTGGAGCATTAATCAACATCCAAGTCCAGAGAGATGCACTGCTGGCGACATCTTATACAAATTAAAACGAGAGAGGAAGTAACTCACTTTCCAACAATGTGTTTGGGGGAAAAAAAGCTTTAAGAACAAGGACAACTTCTTCATTAGGCGTTTTCAGATCCGCTACAGGAACACACATACATCCAGGGATGATCAAAGCAGCAGTGAAAGCTGCATCTACCTTTTTTTTTTCCTGCTGAAAGTGGATGTTGTGTGTCTGTGAAATACAGATATGAGCTATTTTGCTGGCAAGGTTCAAAGACAGGTTTTCTCATCTGATCCAACCTGAATTTTTGTTTTTATTTTTTAATCGTGCAGGATGAGAGCTTGAAATTATTAAAAGGACAAATTATCATATCATCATCACAAATCGTAAGCAGCAGATACGCCAGAGAAGGCAAAGCTTCCGTCTGCTTCTGACCACAAACTGGCTGAATATATTCTTGTCTTCCTCCAACAACAGATGACATTACCAGACAAACACGAAAGCACTTTGTAGGTGTCCACATTTTGTGCGCTTAAACATGGTAAACAAAGTGGGCTAGGACTGCGGGGTAGTAAACTGCTGCTGTTGGCTTCATGTAATATGTATTGGACTTTGACCTCAATATCCTCTCTGTTACAAAACAAGGCTCTTAAATCATACACACACACACACACACACACACACACACACACACACACACACACACACACACACACACACACACACACACACACACACACACACACACACACACACACACACACACACACACACACACACACACACACACACACACACACACACACACACAGAGAGAGAGAGAGACACACACACACACACACAGAGAGAGAGACACACACACACACAGACAGAGAGAGGCAGAGAGCAGACCAGCACCCTGTGGTCTGTAGGGAAACCAATAAGTGTATTATGCCTGTTTGCAACTCTATGAACTTGAGTCGTCTACCTTTCTGATAAGGTTATTTATTATTCAGGAGGAGAAATTAAAGACTATAAAAACATAAAACATCTGTAAACCTGAAGTATGAGTGTGGCTAAAATAACTTATTAATATAAATATATCTATTCTTAAATTACAAAAAAAATTATACCACCATCTGCCTTCTCAACTATACTATGTGCAATAACCCAAGAGCAAAAATGTTGCTTTTATTGTATTCTCTATCCATCCATCGAATCGTATATTGTTGGGTCAATTGTATCGTATATATATATATAGTATATATATCCTACAGTATTTCATAATTTCTATCTGTGGTATGCTTCTTATCTATATATCGAATCTAACAAATCAAACTTAAAAGGGATGCATGTGTGTATTTCAGACCATGTCCATACAGGTACATTATATGCATGTGTGCATCTTTGCAGCCACATTGCCCAACGCAGCATCATCAGCCCACAGCGGATGTGTAACAATGTCATCTACATTTAAGCAGAGTGGGCTGGTGCAGCACGACCGTACTACAGACGAGAACATTCTCCACATGTGCTTGCACTGGATCTCGACACAACACCCACAAGTGTAATTGCACTCCAACTTAGGCAACATCAAGCAAAGATGAAGTCTCTCTCTCTCACACACTAACACACACACACACACACACACACTACGCTCCAGTTACAGTGTTGGTGTGCAGGTCTCAGCTTGACAATCTCCATGCACATGCAGCAGATGCTGTTGGGGAAGATTACATTCAGAACAACTAAAATAAACCAACCTGATGCCCAGATAGGCTTCATGGAAAAAATAAACGACAAGCAACGAACAGCAACAAAACAAAAATCTAGCCTCTCTGAACAAGCCTGCTATCGCAGCCGTCAGGAAAACATGCCGCATATCCAAGTGGGTTTCAGGTGACGGGGACAGTTAAGCTGAACAGCAATAAAGCTCACATTGCAACACCTTAAAGTGACACCCAATCAGGCCTGGGATATTAAGACATTTCATTTATGAGGCCCAGATGTCAGATGTCACTTTCACACCAGCTACAACCTTTTAAGTTCTTGGTGTAAATGGGCTGATATGGGTCAAGAGTTGAACGGAGGGATTACGGGTTGCGACAGAACTGATTTTTAATATATAAAATGTTAAAGAGAAAAGGCATGCCAGGCAAATTGAAACAATAAGGACCAGAGCTAGGAGAGGTCCCCACTTACTATTTATTTCCAAAAGCTTATTTTTCCATTCAACAGACGTGTTTTGTGAAAATAACTTTTTTGTACAGTAATAGCCAGGGGTAAAGCATTTTTAGACGATGGAGGGAAGAGATGAAGGGAGGAAATAAGGGATGCAAAAACAGAGAGGACTATTATGCTTGAGCAATACACAAAAACACAAAACAGATGAAACTTGAACACACAGGGAGTAAAAGCAAGGCTGCACTACTTTTTCATGTTCCTCTCCCGGGTTTTAATATTCATTTATTTCACACGCACGCACACACATACATACACACAGTCGTGTCTCCATGACTTCAGAGGATATTATACACGACTTGCCAAAACTCTAGTCACTACTCTAGTCACTACTCTAGTCACTACTCTAGTCACTACTCTAGTCACTACTCTAGCCTCAACCTAAACCTGCCTTTACCCTAAAGGGCTTTGCACATCAAGTCTGTAGGAAATTTGTTGGACGGTTTCCAATAAATACAACCTCACATCAACTCCGACACTTTCGTCCATTGTTTGTTTTCAGAGAGGTTCAATACTGCCAAATGCATTCCAGAGAGTTGTTTGAGCCATTTGGGATAATCTAGATCACATAAATTAGTGTTCCTCTATGTAACATGCAGCCTCATTGTTACATGAGAAAAAATACTGACTTGATGTGCAAAGACCACAACGTAAGTAGTGCTTAGTTAACGCAACTGTCCAGATTCAATTTGAAGCCTATGTTTAACTGAAATTACTTTTTCAAAATGGAGGGTCAAATTGTTCGAGGAAAAATTGCAGTGATTTTGTGATTTTGTCTCAACTTCACAAGAGGTTGCGTTTGAGGACACACTGTGGGCAGTTTGCTTCTCATCACCTCTTGCCTCATGCGTTGGCGATGCCATCGTCACACTCATGTCAAACAAATTAAACGTAAATAGAGCAGGCCTTACGTAACATGGCATTTTTTCTCATTAGCAAAAAAATTGCGCGACCACAGAGTTATTCATCCACATTAAAGCTGCCTTCATTACAAACACATAGACAAACAGATGTGACACACACACACACATATACACTCAAAAATGGCATCCATACTGACATTTACGCAGGCTGAGGGCTTTCCTAGAACCATTAGAGGAGCCTCGTTGGACACACAGACACCAACACACACACACACACAGACACACACTCTCTTAATGAGAGCACCCATGGAAATCTGGGACACAAGGACAAGAGTCTGTGAGGGGGCTGGCGACTGTAATTAAATACAATGGCTGGCTTCTGGAGCCCCGTCAAGCTGAGGCATGGAGCAAAACAATGGCAGGCCTGTGGATAGAGAGGCAGCGCGGCTCAGCAGAGAGGACGGAGCTACTTAGCCCTTCAGCAGCCCTCACCGAGGCATTATTCAACACCAACCTGCATCCAAACTCTGATCAACACCAACCATCACTGTCTATTGTGTGCTCCACAAAATCATAAACGCACAAACACTGGAGGAACAGACTCATTCTTGCCTGGAGAGCTTCCCTCGGTATCCTTGCAACATGTTAACACTAGAAAGGAGTGAGTCGGGAGGTTTCCTTGCCAGAGCCCATCCAGTGCTGGCAAAAATCCCTACAGTAACTAATACATGAGCTACAGCTAGAATATCATTCTTTGAGCCAAGAGAGAGAAAACATGAATACACATTAATGCCCTGCTTTGCTCTGGGATACAGGTGCAGGAACCTGCAACCATGAAAATAACGCTGAACGGAAAACAATGAGGATTAACTGATAAGGAATCTACCATAATTACGCGATGAGGTGAAACCCAAACTGTTCAAACCATACTCCCACCACAAGGGTTGTTGTGGTGAACAAGTCAACCAAGTATGTTGTCAGACCAGTCCAGTCCAAAGGCCGTCAGGTGTAACCAGCAAAAACAAACCTGACACTAGAAGTCCATTTTACGGGCAGCTCTGCCTGACTACTTCTGTGGCGGAAAAGGCTTTTTCACATAGTGAAGTATTAAAATGATTATGCTTCTTGTGTTGAATATTCGTATTATTAATTGGTCTAAACAATGCATGCGTTGGCAATAAATTAACAACACATTTATCTGATAATAAATTTACTTAGATTTCTCCTGTGATAGTCACATTTGCACACAAGTATTCTAAACAGGTCTCTGTGTGTGTGTGTGTGTGTGTGTGTCAGGCCCAAGACATCTTAATATCTTAATGTACCATGGTGTGGTGTTCTCAAACTCAGAGCCAAAGCACCGGTGATTTAATTAAGCTCAAGTGTGAGTGGTCTGTAATGCCGCTTTTCAGATTCACTTTACATACATCATGAGCCACAAGTGCACTTAAGGCAGAGCTGCGCTATTGCAGCCACATCCTCCATAAGCAATTACCGCATGGCTAGACTTAAATGGACAAATATGCACAAGACTGAAATGAAATCTATTCTGATGATAAAGTAGCCCGCACTGCACAACTGACATAATATAGCCTGGCAAACATCAGCACCTCAAAGCCATCAAAACCAAAAGTCCACAGACCAAGACACACACGTGCATGCACACACATATACACACATAAGCCCACCGGCTCTTATCAAGCCTCCAGACACTGGGCTGCCGTGGCACAGAGCTGCCGAGTAGTTCTTGAGGTTCAGCTCTAGGTTAGTCCGCTGAGATTTGATTACCTTCATCCCCACTGGTTACTGGGCCCAGCTGTGAAGCATATTAATGAGATTTCACCATCATTAGAGGAAGGCTAACTACATTAGCAGGCTGGCTGGTTTGTGGTAAAGGGAGCTGGAGAAAATGAAGGCAGAGAGGATGAAGGAGGAGAGGGATGGCTTTGACAGTGTCTTTCACTTTGTTGAATCCTACTCAATCACGGGCCATTGTGTTCCTCTGGCTTCTATTAGGTTATTTGGATGAACTCACATACACAAGCGCGCGCACAGACACGCACACGCTTGCCATGATGATGATACATAGAAGAACATATAAAAGTCCATTTTTCTTTCCATGCGGTGAGTGTGCAGGAGAAGAGACACCAGGCAGACCACCATGCCACAGACTGCTGCATTAAGGCTCGCTTTGAAGTCGGCCTAAAATAATGAAGTGGGACGGCCAGTGGAACAGATCCAGGGACAGAGACCGCTTTGCAAGCCCTGGGAGTTGTAGGGCAATGCATCATGCATGTCCATAAAAACGACTGGCAGCGACTTGAGTGCTTTCAGGCTTTATTTCTGTTTTCCCTGTCATGAATGGTAAGCAACAGGGAAACTGATGCAGACGCGCGCACACACACAGACACACAATTACACACACAATTATGCCTTGTCAGCACTCTTAAATTACTGAAGGAGGAAATGGGACTATTTCCTTACTTACAGGAAAATCCTGCTATTCTCTAACAAAGTGTCATAACAGCTCTCTGCTGAAAAGGGATGTGACTCCATTCGCTGCCATTACACAGATTTCTGACAGCGACGCCACGCACGCCATCTGAATGTGAGCCGGGGTGACGGAAGGCATGCGCAATCACACACAAGGCCGGCGTGCACAGACTGACAGCTGTAAGGAGAGCAACAGTGGGGTGTGTTTGTGTTCAAACACAGAGTGTGAACAGTTATTGGATGAGAGAGGGGGAGGAATCTGGTGGCAGGGTAGACAGGCATAAGTGAAAACACACACACTCATAGGGGAAGGAGAGCCCGTGGAGGTTAACATGAGGCAAGAGAGCAGACAGCGAGCCTCACGCCTCCTGTATTCACTGTAACTGAATCCAGGCTTTCCAACCCCGATCTCCCGCCACTTTCAGCCTTCATCTCCCCCTTATTCCTGCCTGGCCCTGTTACTGAGCCTGACAGTTTTCGATTCCTAGTGCTTTCTACAATCCTATGCAAGGCAGAAAGTCTCTTGAATCCTTCCCTCTATCCTCTACTTCCTTTGAGGGACAGTGAGTCTCAGATTGGACAGTAGTTGCCAAATCAGATTTCTTCATACATATCATACACTGAGCTGAAATTACAGGTCCAGCCTCGACGGTGCAGTCTACCTTCTTTGTGAAGGCTGCATACTTACAGGGTTTCACAGTAACAACGATAATAAGAGGAAAAGTAACAGCAGTGGGAGAACAAAATAAATTTGCAGCAAGTAAGACAACTTCTAAGAGAGTCACAACACATTTTTTAATTTACACATCTGACACTATGACTTTCCTGGTGTAAACACGAGATGGGCATAAACGAACTGAGCTTTAATCTGATTCTAATATAATTTTCCATCGCAAATTACACTTCACTTCCACTTAAGGGAGCATGCTTTGGTCTACATTTCACAGAAATGACAGCCGAGGGTTTCGCAACCATTGCAGATATTAAAATTTTGCACAGGGAGCAGAAATGAATGTGACAGCCTGAGTTCTTTAAGGGCTCTGCAGTCTATGTTTGAAGGCTAAACTGAGTCTGAAACAAAATTTTGATGGATAGCGCTCCAAATTGGGGCCAAATAACTCCCCTGTGTAGAGGGTTGCGGCAAGAAAAACACATACGCAAGTGATAGATGAGGGTCCGAGCAGAGGCCGAAGGGCAAAGTGCTGCAGTGTAAGGAGTCTTTCTTGCCTGTTACGACGATCCCCCCCCTCAGCACCAGGAAACGGTGGTGTTTGTATTTGGCCAGGGGTGGAGAAAACACCAGGCTGTGTTTAGATTTAGTAATTTATGTCATCTTTACATCTGGGTAAAATATGGCGAAACATGCATTTTCCCCCTTGAGCACTTTAAACAACCAACAAAAATGAATATGTTTGAGCAAAAGTGTACATTTGCCTGTTCATATAATTGAGGCGCATGTCGGGGGATATCTGCTCTGTGTATGTGCAGGATTCTCGTTTGTGTTCTTGTCTCAGTGAGGCCTGGTTTTTAATCAGCCCAACGGCCCCCACCATGTTCCCAAGCCCTTCTCCAGGGGCTCAAGATAACTTCCCTCTCTACGCTGCCTGGCCTATGAAATAACAACACACCAGGTTTTCCTATCACCGCAACTCCGGCATATGGAGACTGGAACTGAGAACATGTGTGGACAAACTAGAGAATGGGGGTGGGGCGGCAAATAATCAAGCAGATGGCAAAGGTGAGATCTACGGGGTGCTCAAGACTTTGAGCGGCAACTCCAAGTTAACCAGTGTGTCTGTTCTGTACTGCCACATGCTAGCCCTTAGCTATGAGTTTCCTGACAAATACAGTGTGCAGAGGTTGTCTAAACCACAAATAAATGTCATAAATCTGAAGAGGAATCCAATGTTTATGGATCTAATTGGGGGGGGGGGGAACATAGAAAATCGAGTGAAGACAGCTTCATTGCAGAAAAAAAAAATCACAAGTTCCCGTGGCAACAACACTCCCCTGCAACACAGAGTAACACGGTGCAACTTTAGCCAGCAGCTGTCTGTGTCTGCTGACTGACAGTGGGACTATGCGAGCTGGCACTTGCTCCGGGCGACTGCAGATATTTGGCATGAGCTGATGGTGTGGGACATGGTGGTGGGCACAAGGGGGCAAGAGGCGACCCGTGTTGACCAGAGGATGCCAGGATGTGGACAGTCGCAGCTGTGTGTAACATACATGTTATCCTAGAAGGTGGGCACTGAAAGAGCATGTGTGAGTGTGTGTGTGTGTGAGAGAGAGAGAGAGAGAGAGAGAGAGAGAGAGAGAGAGAGAGAGAGAGAGAGAGAGATAATGTGACAGCTCGTGGAGTTTGTGTTTTTCTTGAGCAGGGATAAATGTCCTCATTATGGCCATTGAGGCCAGACAGAATGATTCGTCACAACAAAATATCTAAAGACAGGAGTGTAAACTCAATTGGAGATGCAAGCCAATGATTAGCGAGCGTTTTCCGTGGCTAATCCAAACAATGAATATAGGCAGTGTTTGCCCACCGTGGACCTGCCATTATGAATTTTGGTTAGGAAGCAGATCACACGCGGCTGTGTACAATCAATTAAGTGACATGAATGACCTACTTTAAGGCTGTGGCCACATTAATACCTTTTAGTTTTAAAATGCATCACTCTTTCCCTATTTAAGAGCTGGAAGGAGGGTAATGTGAGATGCAGGAGGAGACAAGTCGCAAGAGGAACAGGGGATTATAAAGGGGGGCATCTAAGGAGAAAGAGGAGCTGAGTGACACACTTACTGGAGGACGATGACAGGCAAGACAAACAACTTGCAAGAAGGCTGCAAATAAAAGCTGTGCATGCAGGCATGTTAGCTCGTAGACAGTGTTCAGAGTGAGAAAAGGAGAAAGTGTAAACACAGCATAAACTCCCTCGGTCAACTCTCTCAGGGTGAATTACTACACCCTTCCCGGAGTGACTTACAGCTGCGATACCTCATGACACATAATTCAAGATCAAGGTTGGTGGATCAAGTCATTGGATCATCGCGCGCATGTGCACACACACACGCGCACACACACGCACGCACACGCACACACAAAACTGTTAACTGCTCTGACCGAAAATGGCCTCATAAAACATTAAGCCTCTCTTGGTTAATTATAGAGTTGTGCGTGAATGAATTACTGTGTGCATGCTTTTTCCCTCCTGCGATAACAGACTACACTCAAGCATATTAGGAGCAGGAATATGTCTAAGAAATACTCAACCTGGGCAGAAACTCACCATGTGGGCTAACAAAATCCTTGAAGGTATAGTTGTCTAACTGATGTTCTTCCATTTCAGAGAGTGCAACAGGCAAATAAGCTTCAATTCCCATTATTCCCGTAAAGTCCAAGGTCAACTTCATAACAAGCAACCAGTTATAAGGAGTCAAAGGATTAAAGGTCTACAAATAATCTGGTGCTGGACAAGATATATAAATGTTCAGAGAACAGGGTTTGTGAGGTTTGTCTATAAAGAACACTGCAGTTAAATGATTTGGGACAGATGATCTGCATTAGTAGAGAAATCATAAACACTTTTCTGCCCTCAGCATTTACAAAAAATCACAGGTGAAGAAATACTGGAAACTGCATTAAATACACCATGATTTATTCCGCTGGCACTGAATTTACATCCATACCCATTAACCGGACGTATTCATCTTTAATGGGCTGAGTGCCACACACAGGGCCTCAGTAGCCCCTTTCATCCTCAGATCCCGCGGCCATTAAGACGACCCAAGCTTCATGCTCCCTTTGCTTGTTTACAAAAACAAGCTGGCATATTGCCAACCTGGTGTATGATTACAGATAGTATGCTGGAATTTGTGACATGACGGATGGTGTGTTCTTACCTTTTGTACACAGCGGCAAGGAAGAATAAAGGCGCGACCTTCCCGCCTTGAACAGGCTATGTAAAGGGGGCTAATGTTTGAAAAGCCAAAGGCCCCTCACAAATGCTTATGCTCGAGTGTTTGCTCTTAACTCACTCTAACAGAGAGGTTATCTGCCCATTGATACCCACTAATCCAATGTGACTGCCAGCATTCATGGCCCTCCGTTCTTAAGCGCATATTCAACAGAGTAGGAAGAGGGTCATAAATATGGAGGGGAGCAGAGAGCTATTTGCATCATAGCACTGAAATGGACTTGAAGAAGCCAGGAGGTGGTGGAAAGAAAAAAATGGGAAACAAGGGATCAAGAGAAAAGTGTAGAAAGAGAAGAGGCTCATGAGGATCTGGGGTAGAGAAGAGAGGGATCACCAGGGACAGGCTTTGTCATGTTAAACTGCCCCTCTCGACCCATGTTCTTTCCCCTCCTCTCTGCCTCTCTGTGGATAACACAATAGTCAATCACAGGGGAATAGATTACAAGGGTTTGATCTCCTCAACTTCAGAGAAGGAGAATGGCACTGGAAGTGGGGGAGAGGTCGCAAGTGCAGCGTGTGTGCGTGACTCGCGTGTGTGTTCAACAATGCTAAAATAAAGTGGCTCCTCGTCAGGGCTGTTTCTCTTAAATCCAGAGCCTCATTTGGGTTTGTCACTTCATGTACTTGTCAAAATGAGTTAGAGCTAATAGTAAAACACACTTGTAATTTACCTCTCCCTTCAAGCCTCGACAGGGTTGACGTGCATTCCTTTACTGTACACGAAACCCATAATGCCACTGGTTCCCCTTCATAAATTAGCTCTGAGTACCAATGCCAGGAGCTCAAAACATATTATTGTGGAGGTAAGTGGAGGTATTTGCAAGGTGCGGACAAGTAGACGTAAGCAAGTGAGGTGATTATCCCGTCGCTACTCTGTTTCAGAGTTCAGAAATGCTGGGACACGGGGGGGTTGCTAGGTCAGCGAAGGGGTTAAAATGGCCTAAAGACCCCTAGGAGACAGCTGACATATTTAGAATAGCGAGATGCAGAGGAAAATAAGCTAGCTGCACATCGATGAGACAGTCACTGACAAAACAACCCCTTTAACTGTCCGTCATTCAAACATATATGGACGTTACTCTTTAGATTCCAAGGCTGAAATTGCCGTCTCTAACTTGGCTGCACACCTGAACAGAGTCCTCGCTGTATTGCAAGATGGCTGAATCCACCAAAGACGACAGTGGTAGCTTTAAACAACTTCGCCTCAACACTGCGGCGCCGCCACTGCTCCTCTACTCATGCCCCCTAATGATGACTGATGACACACATTTGATTCCGCTGTCTGATGTGTAATGTCAGGGGGCTCCTTAGTAGAAGATTTGGGCAGGGCAGGGGGAGACCGGGTGGGCGGGGGAGAGGCAGACTCGTTTGTCTTCAGTGTCAGCGCAAATGCAAAAAAAAAAAGGGAGAAAAGAATAGGAGTGAGGTGCTTGTCGATAGCACCAGGAGGTTAAGTTTGCTCCATGCTTAGGAAAAATGGCTGATGAAAGCAGGCAGAGTCATCAAGGGGACGCAGTGGGATGTTACTAGAATTTAATGAAGGATATGTTTAGCTTCCTCGACTGTAATTTGTGCTTCTAACTTCTCTCTGTGTCTCTATGTGTGTATGTGTGTATGTGTGTATGTGTGTATGTGTGTGTGTGTGTTGTCTATGCCGCCACAGACACTAATTTCCTGCATGGATCCCTGACCTTTCAGTGTGGCCTGGGGGGAGCCATTTGATCACAACGCACACGTACACACACACACACACACAAAACACACCACTTCCTGTGATGCGGCAGCCCACCAGTCAGTGGACTGACTTTTCGTGCGACTATGTTGATCTTCCATAACGGTGTCTAAACAGATGGTCTCTCACATAGAATAAAATGTCTTGTATAATTGGGATACAAACATTTATGTTGACTATTTTATTGGTCAGATTTTTCGCAGAAGCATTGGCCTGTTCAGATATATTGACAAAGCTAAGAATAAAAACACTGGTTTATTGATTTTGTTATGGGTGCCATTCATCACTACAATTCTGGTTGCAAGTTATGATTAATTGACGTCAAGACGTTTATTACTAGTTTTTTTTTTATTTGCTGAATATGACACCTTCAAAAATGACCTCAATATATGTAAGTCAGTGTGGATTCACGCTTAAATAACTCAGCAACTTTGATTTTCAAGGAGTGAACTAACAGAGCAGCCTATTATTTATAAGGAACATGAAAGAAACACTCCATGTGTGTCCATGTGGAAGAGTTAAGCATGCCTCCACTGTCTGTAAGTGCAAACGTGTGTGTGACACATACTAGTGTAAAAAGACAACATGTATGTTTGCATGCATACAGGACTAAGCATGCTTGCTTATGAACACACTAGTAAGCACGCCTGCCAAAAACAATGAGTGGACGTAACCTGAGCTGAGCCCCCAGGTAAGCCTGGTGTTAACACTCCCACTTCTCCCTCCACTCCTCTTTCCCTCTGGGGTCCATTTAACCCTGGCTGGCCTCTGCCGACTGCTCTGCCGTCTCTTGGCCTCGTGACCGGGGCCTCATTATGACCCTAGGGTCGACTGGGTGCCGTATATTGCGACCCAGTTCCACTGTGAGCAGGAATGCACGCCTCTCCCAGTTAACTCTGTCCATTACGCTAAGTGGGGCTCATCAATTATTCAGCAGTTTCCAATGTATAATTCAGGGGATTAGGGGGACTGTCATGAATGGTGACACACACAGGTAAGGAAAGAGTACGGTACTTTCATTTCAAGTTCATTGTAATATTGCCGTCTGCTAGGCAACATGACACATCATAGTGTGTTGAGAGGGGAGCTGGGATGGAGCAACAATACTAATGTCAATCTGTAATGAATAAATAAACAGATCGGAGAAAGAGAGGATGAACAATTAGTGTAAAGACAATTAAGTGATTGGGGGTCACAGGGAGGTATAAAATGACAAACTGATAAAAAGAGAGTCTGCAATGCAGGAGAAGCGAAGAATGGTTGTAAAAAAATTTTTAGAAAACCAAATGTGATGCAGACATGAAGATTAAGATATTGCGTGTTTTTTTTTTTACTACTCTAACACATTTTGATTTAAAAATCACACTGATTTCAAGAGAGCAGCAGAGAAGAGAAAATTAGGGCAGAGAATTAAAAGTGAAAGAAGGCAGCTTCCCAGTGCTATACCCCCTCCTCCCTTTGCTGTGTAGGCGTAGGTCCTAGGGGAGCCACCGACGTTAATACAGTTATTAAGCCTCTCCACTGAAGCCTACTCCACCTCCTCAACCCTCAGCATCAAGGAGCTCTCTCTGCCTGCCAGGCAGCGGGGCTAGCTTGCTTGCTTCCACAATGAGATCAAACAGTCCCAAGTAGGCCAGCTCAGGAGAAGCCGGTGATGAAGCTTCCCGCTGAGCAGTGAGGGCAGGTGGGGTTGGGTATGTCAAGCCCAAGGAGCATCCCAGCAGGCTTTAGAGAATTTGGAAGGGAGGGGAGGGGACCTTCAACCTTGCTGCTATTCTTCCTTCCCTCCTTCCTTCGCTTCCTTTCCTGCCTCTTTAAAGTCAGCTGACCAAGATTCCCATGCATCTCCTCCTGGCGTTGGGGATTACAACCATGAAAGGCTTTAGCAAGCATATGTGCAGGAGCGGATTTCTTCTCTTCATAGCTTCAGGATGTATGTAGCTATGGAGTTTGATTAGAGGTGAGCAGGGAAGCCCGAGCTGGGTAACAGCATGGGCTACATTTTTTTGTGAAGCCACGATAACCCTCTCTCGGTGCAAGAGGGGACCTAATTTATCACCACTCCGGCAGAGGGACGTGTATATGTGCATGTGTATAATGGCTGGAGTACATCCATTCCATAATTCACACTGGGGATATAAGACTAGGGTTGCTACACTTGCCTGTATCTGGAAAGAGAAAAATTGGGCAGCGATGCAGATTGCATGCAAGGTATGTAAAAAGCACTTGGTGTCTTTGCATTAGTGTCACGTCCATCCTGCATTGTTTAACCTCTGGAGCGCTAAAATGTCTCTGTTTTGAGTCAGATAAAAACTGATGAGCCTGGTCCTTGATGGCATGGCAACTGGACAACACACATTAGGGTCATTGTAAAAACTGTGGGAAACCTGAGATTATACAAAGCTTTGTCTCATCATGACACTTGATACAAAATAAAGAGATGAAAGAAGTAAAAAAAATGGGTAAAGAGAAGGGAAAAGATGCTATAACATGCTAAATAGGACGGGGGATATAGGTCATCCTGTAACAGACTCAATTTGCCAACACTGGCCTGTTGGCAGCCTCTGGATGCAGGCCAAGTCTCCATCAGTCATACTAGAACACTAATAATATCAGTCACCCAGCCAAGCAAGCCCCCCCCCCCGTCACCTCGTCTGTCTTGTGTCTCCCTTTACACATTTCCTTGTTCTCTATCCTCCCCAGTCGCTTTCCGTTGCTTTTTGTTCAAAAGGAGAAAAGGGCAAAAATCCAGAGGCCAAAAATGACATTAAATCCACTAAAAGGCTCCACAGAGATTATTGTTTGAAAATGCCAGCTCTCCTGGAGCCCCCCCCCCCCTCTCTCTCTCTACTCTCCTGGTGCCTGAGACAAACCACATCCCTCCCCTCTCTCCCTCTCTCTGTCGTTTTCTTTCTGCTGAGAGGTGCTGACAGCCTAGACACAATAATCCAGCTCCATTGTGAAACCGCCACAGTGGCAGCGGCACTGTGCAAAGGTTTCCCACATATGGCGCGAGGGCAGAGCAGGGTGTCACGTCGAGGCGGTGGCACAGAACAGCACTGTGACAAGCGAAGGGGCTGGTCACTGTTACTACGCGGTGCCATGCTGTGTAACTTGACAACTGCGGTTCAAATTGTTGGCACCTTTTCGATTAGTCAGCTCTCTGACTGGAGCAGAGGCAGAGAGGAGGATAAATCCTTGCTGTGAATGTAGCCCCTGTACTTATCATTTGTATCTTTACAAAACAGAGCAGAGTCTTCTTCCTTGGTCACATTGTTGTCATCAGAGCACAAAATCAATCAAAAGGGTAAAGCACTAAGGCTGTATTGTGAAATAGTCACGTAAGAATAATTTAGTCATCTCTTTCCCACCATCCCTTCATCTTTTTCGCCAACTATAAAAAGCATTCCTCAGGCTACAGTAAAAAATTCTGTGGATTATCAGAATATTCTCGCTCCACTCTAAGTCCAGCATGGCTGCATATTTCCTTATCGGCCTGCCGCCCTTATCCAATCTGAGGGAACATCCAGGCCAGTAGGGCTTTTAAAAAAGATTACTAGGAATGAGGCATCAACTAAGACATTTTTGTGTCTGGTTTCATACAGAGAAGAGGGCCCATGCCATCCTGATGGCTTTATCTCCGTATCTCTCCAAGAGCATTATCTCCGTATTTGAAAAATTCATAAAACACTAGTAGGTCACCAACTTAACCCTACCAGGTCTCTTACCCTAGCCAAGATGGTAGCCTATTTATTTGTCGGAGAACAATGAGTGCTCCACTGAATCTGACACGACCACTTCATTATTGTGATATCTACCTAGCAACTATCTCTCTCTCAGCCGAGGTACTTCACCAACAATGGCCCAGATAACACACTACAGGTCGCAGCAGAGGTTAGACAATGCACCACTCTGTAAAGAAAGGGGCTTCCTGATATCAGGATTCCTCCCTTTCAACACACAGAGGCTCCATTCATAACAAACAGGATCCAGTTGTTTCAGTCTCCTCTCAATCACCTCTCTTAACCTACACGTGTTCGGAGCTGCTCAGCTACAGGGCATCTCTTGGATCACAGAATACTAATATCACAAACAGGGTTACAGGGAACAAGTGGCCTGTAACCTGAGCCTGTCTGCCTACTTCAGTCTAGCATGTTGTCCTATCCATCACTATCCAGCAGGACACTCTTCCCACCTCCGCCGTACTGTTGGGAGTCTATTCCATCCCTGGTCCCAGGTGGGCCTTTAAGAGTCAAATGTCATAGGCCAGGCTCCAGCCAGACACTCAATGAGTATGAAATGATTCAGAGGAGCTGTGGGAAAGAGACGATAGAGGCGTCCAGACAGACTGAGCTCCAAGTCATCAAATGGGACCTGACTGAACCAGGTCTGATCGGGCCTGGGCAGGGATCAAAGAGGGGAGGATACACAATATGGATATCTAATGTTACTTTAGAAGGAAGCTTCCATAAATCAAGAATAAAACAGAGAGGGTTTGTCTACCTCCAAAAACTTGCCTTGTTTGCACCCTGGAGGCCTGTTAAAGACACCAACACCAGGTATTACGAGAGCCAGGCAAATAAGGACTCTGTCTATTAACTGTAGTTAGATCATCTGAGAAACTGAAACAAGTCTCCTATCTTAGGAGTTGGGCCTGCTACCTCTTTAAAAGCACAGTTGTAGCCGAGGGGACTTTGTTTTGGTGTGCACAAATAAATAAGGTAGGTTTGTGTGATTCAGAGCCCCCTCTCTTTTATTCTGGCAGGAAACACAAACATGAGCAAAGGCAGAGTGTGCTCTCTTGCTCCTTAGTTAACAAAGCTGACTGAGACGGCAGCAACACGGTGCTATTTTTTGCCCAGACGGCAGTAGAACTGCCAGCCTCTTGTATTTTTAGCATACTAACCTCTACCCTATTTTCACGGTTATCCCACTCTCTAAATAGGAGGGCATTCCATTGTAGTGTGTGTGTGTGTTTGTGTGTGTGTGTGTGTGTGTGTGTGTGTGTGTGTGGCTACTTGAGGTGTACACAGTTGCCTTCCATGAGATGTTAACACAGTTCCCCAGGGGCAGACTGGGGATGAGTGTGTTGGTGGAAGCAGAGGTTCTGTGCTTTGGCCTAGAGCTAGTGGCCTGAGAGCGAGTGTGGCTGACTGCACAGGAGAAACAGAGGCAGCCAGTGGTCCTCTGCAACTGATGAAACAAGGCAACTTTCCATGTAATCACTCTATATATAGCGAATGCCGGCAAAAGGGGGGTTGGAGGGCAGGAAATCTTGTAAAATATGAGGAAAAATTAGGGCAGGCGAGCATTAAAGATTAATCGTGACACTGACTGCCCTGCTCGGGGTTGCCATGTGGAGAATGCCACCATGGAGATGGGAAACCGAGAGGGAGATAGAGATAAAGTGGGGGAGAGAAAGGAGACACTTTGGGAATGAAAATGGCTCGCAGATGAATTCTAGGGTGATGAATGTCGCTGGTTCAATACCCAGATGAATTTATGTGTGCTCTATTATGAGAGAGTGGGGATGAAACATGGGAGATAGGGCTGCGAGATGGGAAGGGGGGAGAGACAGAGAGAGCCCCCTCTCAGTGTGCTGCTGAGCTAGCCATGCAGAGCCCATAGCGAACAAGCCATCTGTAGAGATAAGTAAAGAAGTGATTACAACAGGCCCAGCTCAATTTCTGACAGTTGATGCTTGACTGCCCCCGTAGAGCTGAATTGATTTAAATGAAGAAGCTATGAATATTTTAGAGGGGAGAACCTCCCTTTAACCTGAAGTGTTTCGACCCCCCCCCACAGACACACACACACACAAACACTATTGTGTGTATATACTGAACACAAACACACACAAACCTATGTAACAATACTAACTCAGGTGAGAATGTAATTATTGATAGGGAGATTACAGCTCCATGTGACAATGTGGCAATCAGCTGCCTTCTTTAAGCCTGATGAATCAATGACACTGCCTGGATCTTTTCTGCCTGCCCTGCTTTGTTCATCAAATTGAGCTTTGCAGTGTACACCGACCCTTGTTTGGGGATCTAGCGTCAAACCAACCTGGTGTACATTGCTCTCTGACTGATGCCTCCGGCTAATTCTCTCTACAAACAAGCTGGGGCCCATCGGTGGGTTTGAGCGTGTTCATGTGTACACATAAAAAAATGCCCCAACAAAAGTATGCTGAATTGCATTGACATTGCAATATGTCATCACTAGGAGAAAATAACACTTGCTAGTCAGCTATAGCATTGTTTGTGTGTGTCCAAGAGGCAGTTGTTCTTCCAGTGTTTGATGCGATGGACCACACCCACTTATTATGCTTTGAAAAAAAATTACAACGATCACTATCACACAAAAGCAGGTCTGTCTGTTGGTCCTGTTAACCTTGTCCCGTGGTGAGCATCCATGTCCGAAGGCATCTCTATTTAGTAAACGATGAATTGCATTAAAAACGGCACCAACTGCTCTGGTGGGTGGTGGCTCGCTGCCATTTTGGGAGCGAGTGATGGCAGGTTGTGAAATGCTGCCCTGCGGCCTTTCCCAGGAGAGTGGCGGCAGCGGCACTGAACTCCCTTCACCTTTTGACATTACAAACATACCTTGATGACAAAATGTGTTATTGATGTTCACCTGAAGGTGAAAGCAGAAGGGTTTCTGTGGACACACGGCTCTCTCCCTCAACCACACACACTTTGCTGTGGCGTTCCAGGTGTTCATGCTACTAAATCCCTGTCGCCAATGGCTGAAAGGGGTGAGGCCGATGTGGTGCAATACAAAGCCGGCTTGACACTTCCCTTGAACAGGGGACCTTGCCTAAATGCTGTCCATCCATCCTGCCAGTTCCATCAAGTTGGGATCAACAAAATCCCAGGAGGAACGATCCGCTCTCTCATCCGTCTGTCCATAAACCACTGATGTATATGGATGTTTAAGAGTATGCAGAAAATGTTATAACGCTCAGGGACATGGAATTGACATTAAGTACAAACACTGCAGTGTATTAAGAACTGGGATTTGAATTACTGCTTCGGGTCAACCAAGTCACAAGCTGTAATTTTACTGAAGTTGTAAGCAGCTTTGCCAAGAAATCCTGAGTGGATTGATCAAGAAAATACATTTGGTACTCTATGTTCTGCCATCATAGGTGACCCTTTACTCTTGCTGTTTACAACAGCAACCCCCCTTCACTGTCAGAAACTGACAGTACTCAAGCCAAGTCTGTTCCGGGACAGGACCCTCTCTGTTTATTCTACGTTGTTCGTGTTTCTCCCAATTCTCAGCACACGCTTGCCAAATAAGATCTGCATATATAAATAAATAGGGGGAGGAAGTGATATTCTCAGTTCTTTCGCAAGGCCAACACCAATCTGCTGGCCTGCACAAAGTCCAAACGCATCACCCAGTTTTCCGTGTTGCTGCCTAGCAACATAAACATGCTCTTGTTGTGCTGTCAGATGCTGCAGCCTCTCAAAGGCCAAAAGAGAAACCACATGGGTTTACGCTTCACCGGCAAAGCTCAAACTTTCTTGTTTTTTTTCTTTGCACAAAAATCCACTCATTGCCCAAAATTGCTTCTGCTTTTACAGCCCTTTTCACTGAAAAACAATAAAATACCATCTGGTTTTTCTTGGGCCTCATCTCCTGCTAGGCAAAAGGAATTATGCACTTAAATACCATGAGTCAGATTAAGCTACCAGTTGCCGGACCCACAGACACACTCAATGTCCAATAGCCCACTTGGCATGCCCTGTCCTTTGTAGACAAACTAGCTAAAGCTGGCTCTTCTCTTCTCTCTTATGGGACCCCCAAAAGATTGCTTTTTTTCATACTGTAGAGAGCCTGGGGAAAGGAAAAAAAAGAGCAAGAAGCCTGTACACTAGTGAGGGTTTGAGCCCACCATGCAATCCCTCTTTCCTTCATACCCCCATTTTTTAGTGTGTGACAGTCATGTGAACAAGGCCATGCACATTCTTTCATGCATGAGCCCATAATTGCTGTAAAGATTCTGAAAGGCGCTCAGTGAAAAATCAAGTGTGTTTAATCTGCAGGGTCAGGGCCTTTTCACCATAAAGATTTAGCATTGTTTCTCTGAAGATAACCGGATTACAGGTGTCTGGCTGTCTCTGCCTGTGTATAAGCAAACCTGTGCAGACAACAGCAGCATGAAAACAGCCAAAAAACTAAAGTTGCAGCATCTTTAAGGAGCTACTAAAGTCAGGGATAAGGCCGCCATATGACGTGTGCCCGGCCATTTAATGGGTTCGGGAGGCTGTTTTAGGCCAGATCGACTGAGGCGAAGATGTCACTGAGTGCACTCTAAGAGCCAGAGAGCTCGTCTGCAAAGCCTATAATGAAAAGTTAGATCCAACGTGGAGAGGTTAAAAAAAAAAAACAGAGGACCAAACAGGGAAAGCGATGAGGAGGTTAAAAAAAATTTTAAACTCCACCAGCAATCTGTTTTCTAAACCCACGTGCAGAGGATGAGAGCACTGTCTGTGAAGTTAGTATTATAAGGGGAAAAAAAGACCAGGAAAAGATAAAGCCAGCAGATGTTTTTGGGATTGCCTCGTGCTTTTGAGCCTGGCTGGTTTGGAATCCTGCTTAAGAAAATGAAAATCTTGCTCCGTTTTGCCTGTTGTGTTGCTTTCTGTCCCAATGATCCAATAAGCCTCCGAGCCACGTGATGACACTAACGGATGTTGTGCCTCTCTCTACTCTACAACCCCCTACTGCCACTGCTCCCTGGTTGTGCACTAAATTTTTCATTACATTCAAGCAGTAAGGCAAAGAGCAGATATGCCACCACCATGCACCCAGCCAGCCTCCCAACCTACAACCCTGACGCTCAGCCAAACAATGTGGAGTCGAGTGAGGGATCAGAGGTCTTTTCCTGGGCCTACAACCACCCGCCACACACAAACACACACACACAAAGTCTCTCTCGGACAAGCTCACATGGTTTGAATCAATGCTGCCACTAGAGCTCTTTAGTGAGCCAGTTTGATAAATATTATCATGCCCGCTAGATATCTGCATGGAACAAAAATGTATGCGAATTGTCCCATTAGTCGAGAGGAATTTCTAATCTCATCTGACTTTGAAAAACAAGCGGAGAAATAAAGAGAAAGGGAGGGAGAGAGATAGAAAGACTGCAGCGCAAACATAACCATTTTTTATACGCTTTTGTTGTTACTGCCAAACATCAGAAATTCCTGTTTAAAATTCCCCTTTGTCATGTGTTTCTATAGTCTGGAGACGAGGAGGAAATTGGCCCTTAAGAGCCTGTGGAGATTCCTGCCTTTTTACGCTCCTTCAGCTGTGAAAGACAACAGAGCTATCTCTTCTTTAAAGGCCCGCTCCGAGATTTTTGCAGTGCAGCTCCTTTGAGGTAAAGAATGAGGATGGCCTCTGTGATACTTTGTTGTTACAATAAAAGTCTCTTTTTTGCAGCAGCTACAGTATCAGTGGGTCTGAGATATCCCCTGGCCGGGCAGAGGTGGAAAACTACACACCAAAGAAGGACATGTGCACACCAAATCACTTATCCAATCTAAGTCTTACTGAGATTTATAAACCACCATGCTATTTTTAGACTTGATGGGCAGCCTGTCATCCTCACTGCTGGGCACATCAGCCAAACAAAAATATTTTCTGGAAGATTATGGGTTTAAATATTTATTCCAATATTATAATGTGTGACACAACAAAATATTTGTTCAAAATGTGATTTACAAACAACAATTTTAAAATAATTCTCACAGCACACTGTTAGAATTGTTTCTCCAGCTTGATTTAACATTAATCGCTCGTTAAAAATACATTTAATTCGGGCAAAGGTCCTGTTAGGAGCATCCAATGGACGAGACAGTCCAGTTTAAAAGGCCGCGGCTGCCCAGGAAACTGTGGGTGCCGCTATCCAGATTAACCAGGGGAGCCGAGGGATAAAACTGGCAGGAAAGTTTGATCTGATTACCGCTGGCATGGCTTGCAAAAGCTTGTTTGTATTTAGTGCATATTTTAGGAACACAACAAGCTTTGGATAACGTGGCCTGGATCAGAGCGCCGCAGTCACACAGAGGTTTTCCTCCGAACAAGAAAAAAAAAAAAAACCTGGGCGCAGAGAAGAGAGGGAACTGAAAGTGGGTCAAGTATATATTATGCAGATATGAAGCTCAATGATGGTGGGAACATGTAACGCTGTTTGGGGCATGTTATGGGCTTTCAATTATTTAAATAATACGGAAATAAAGGCCTTATATTAAGGACTGTGTAGCCTGGTTGAAATAGCAACACAAAAATGGAATATAGCTGAAAAATATGCATCTATAAGCGAGGACAGTGAGGGTTTTAACTCGAGCACCAATTAGTGAAATGAAGTTGAGGAGACACCTACAGTGATTGGAGCCGTTCCAGTGCTGGTTCCTGATGGACGTGCTGTAAGGATGGGGCGCACCGGGCACCAGTCCTTTCTCCGGGATCAAGCATCCTCTGCTCTGGTTGTAGTAATCCATCATTAAAAACGGGTTCGGGCTGGGATTCAGTCCCACAACGTCCACACTTTCATACATCATGCGACGCAGGACGACAGCAGGGGATTATAATGCAAAAAAAAAATAAATAACACAACCAACTACAACAGTGTCGTGTGGACGGCAACACACGAGCCGGGTTGGTTCTCAGCTGTCCGCCAGCAGAGGTAGAAAGTGACGGGGGCCAAAAGGAGGGGGACACTGCATTAAAATCGAAGGAAAAGTGGTAAATCCAAACACAGCGGGGACATCTGAACATTTGGCATCTTCCTGCCGAGCTGTATTGATCAAACGAGCGCACCGAGGAGGAGGAGGATCAGTGTCTGGAAAAAGCCCTAATCTGCTGCGCTCAATTTGAAAACATGATTCAAGGGGACAGTCTGCAGCATGGTGTCCAACGCGGGGACACGACTGCACAGGGAAATTGAACAATTTCAAAATACTAATTCAATCGAAAAAACGACCCCGGATAAGTTCAGCAGAATGTCTCGCTCCTGTCGGCCTTGCTCAGGACGCGCACACACGGCAACATTTGGGGCTGGTTCCACTACAAGCCGAATTAAATCCAAGGGAAAACAATATAGAAAGAGAAAAATCTCCAAAGTCGAAAAGAAAAATGAACAATCGCTGGATGAGAAGCCGCAGATATCAGAGGGAATTCCACCCTTGTGGCAGTGTGTCCTGATGGGCTGCGCTCGGTTGTCCCGTCTGCGCCCGCCTGGGTGGACTCCCGTCAGCGCCGCGGATGAAGCGGTCTGCCTGTCTCCGTGCGCCCGGCTACAACGATTGGCGGCTGCCCTCGGTCACAGCCCCGCTCCCTGACATCCAGCTCCGCACTAAACGCGCAGCACCGCCGCCGATGTTTGTGTTTGGGAAGAGCGAGAGGAGGCTAAATCATTCCCGCACCGAACCGAGCGGCTATCATGTTCTGCAGAAATGTGACAAGGCTCAGCAGCTGAGGGCTTTAGCTCCACCTCCACCAGGCTCTTTTTTTCCTCCGCTCCTGCCTTCCCTCGATCTCCTTTCATGCGTGGCCCCTCCTCCGCTTAACCCCTTCAGGGACGTCACCACGGATCTCCCTCTCTCCGCATACAGGCCGTGCATGGGACCGCCCTCTCTCAGATTTAGGTGCTGGGACTTTAAATGGGAATGTATTTGAGGACACGATTAAGTTATATAAGCTCAGTAATGAGTCTTTCATATCTCTACACGGAGTTCATGGGCATAATGAATGCTGCACCAGAGTGTATCTCTCTCACAGTTTTTTTCATGGAAGTTTCCCTCTATGTTCACACTCTTGATTTGGGCTCCTCCTTCCAACTAATTCGACCCTCTCCCCCATGCTCTCATCAGTCCCTACCCCTCGATTCCTTTTCTCCCCCAGCCGCCGTCTCCCTAATTTGCCTAATGCTATGCGGCTGAACTTTTCCTGAACCCAGGGAAGTAGGCAGCCTCACCTCCTGGTGACCCACTGGCTGATTCGGATTCGCCTCCTTGGCTCGCTCTCATCCCACATTATTCAAGATTTCCCACCTTGCACACTCAGTGTAACGCCATTTCACTTCCCCGAGAGCGGCCCAGAGAGGCGCCTCAGTTCACCCGGCACACACAAAGCCACAAAAGCAAAGTCACCCAGTCATGGTAAGTGACACTTAACTTTTCCCACAGTGTAAGAAGGTCTAGGAAGTTGTTCTGCCTCGGAGCTGCATCGCCTCCTTTCAAAAGGTTACTCCACCTTTACTCTGCAGCATTCCATGCAACATTGCTGCAGCTTGTTATGGCAACATGCAGCTGTGTCATCCGTGAGGCCGTGCCAGAGCTATCACAGCGCAACTGTATGGTAAGTGAGATTCACTGATGCAAATATCAACGCAGAATATGGTGGCAAATAAGGGCACACATTCAACACTTTCAAACATCATACAACCAGTCTCGTGTTGTGGTAGTGACAGGGAGCTTTTGATAAACATTGACCTCAAGTTGCCTGCAGTGATAGAGATTAAGGACAAACCACTAGATGTAATTTTGTGAGGATTTATCACACATTATATGAAAAATACTAGATAATGCCCACATCTGAACATATCCAGTATATTTAATCATGACTGCATGGGAAGCCTGAGACAAGGTCAAGAGGAGGAGAGGGCTGTGTCTATGATGGTTCAGCTGTCTATAGTGGATGTGGAATTTAAAGAATTTTTCTACTGGTGTGGTATCTCATTGTTCCTTTTCAAACACATCTACATGAATGTAGACGTGACCAAAAACCAGTGCGACTCGTGTTGTAATGTGCCCCTCTCCGTGAACAATGCCTTTCCTCCCCCACGTTGCCTGTACCTGATCCACAGGCCACAGCTGGGTCTGACCAACACAGTTTTTGAGAGGGATTATCTGTATGGAGCCGAGGGGGGTTGGCCTGCTCCGCTCCCACTGACTGTGACACTTATTTAATGCAGACCCCTGTGTGTTTACCCTGCCTGATAAGAGCCCAGTGTGCAGGCCTGGGCCGTGGCGACCCCTTGCCTGTGCTGATAGCACAGCCACACATTCCTTGACAGGATTAGCACTATGAGTAATGGCTGTCAGAAAATGCTAATTTTCCTGGCTCTGTTTTCTTCTCCAAGGGGGGAGCATTCATCCTCGGGTAATACCCTGTGATTGCATAAAACAAGCTAAGAGATAACGGATTGCTGATCATTGCTTATTAAGAAGGGGAGGGAAGAATACAAGATTAGACCTGAAAAGTGTCCCTTTCCCACATCAGCTTTCTCACATTTACTTTTTCACTTCGTCTCGCTTAATAAAACCTAATATATCAAGGCGCCAAAGATTAAACAAATGTGTTTGTTTTTTATTTCACAGGAGGAGAGAAAGGGGAACAGAGGGCTCTTCAGGCCAGACAGTTTGGGAATTAGGTGTACGCCATTACATCAGTGGAAAAATGAGCACTGGTTTAGTGCCAGATGGTGTCCAGTCTGTACATGAGAGTGACTCGTCACTGTGCACACATAACAAGACAGACACAGTGCACATGACAATTGGTGCTGTAAATATAGGAGGAGTGAGTGTGATCTGAGGTCTCGTGTGCATTTTCACGACTTTGTAAGGAGAGTCACGGGAGGTTTAGCCCACGTTACTACACCAGTCCAGGTGGCTGCTCCTGCTCCAGCATCAATAAGCGCAACACTCCTGAGAACATGGAAAAGTACTCTGGCACGATGCAAAGCCACAGAGAACGACATTGTTTCTCACTCCCGTAATTTGTCACCATGAGGAGGACTTATTTTCGAGGCTGGAGACTTTAAATTAAGTGTTGTTGCATAAAGTTGATGTAAACCAGCCAGGGGGCCCGATTTAAGCACCATTCAGATGTGGAGGCCTCTCAGGAGGAGTCTGCCATATCTCAAATATACTCAATTTATAACAGCATGAGCTATGTTGGATGTTGCAAATGACTACATTGCACACATTGAGTACCAATTGTCACATAAGGGCCATCGACTCTGATATTTTGCCTGTTTAGCTCTCTATTACAGCTCTTTCCCTCTCAGACATGAACTCAAAATGATGACACATTTACCTAACACACACTCACCCACCCACTTAGATCCCCCACCTGGGGGACTGTGTGTGACGGATAAACTGCTCTCAGAAATGCACTGAGTTTTCCTGAGGGGCTGTATGCGAGAACACGAAGGTTCAAGTCAGTTGCTCCGGACATTTTTCACAACTTTTCCTGCCAGCCCCCTGGTAAAACGTCCACAAAATGTCAGAGTGAGTCCATGTGAGAATACAACAGGAAAGCAAGTAGGTGTGTTGCTGACGTGACAGACGCAAATCTGAATTAAAATATCTCATGATGAAAAAGAGGGGCCATACACGTAGATGACGCAAATGAAAATGTAAACTGGAGATTGGAGAGCTGGTAATCAACGCTAATGCTGGTATCGATGTACTTCTGCAAAATAATTTCCTGCATGCTCTACCCAGGCACCATCCCTCCCCAGAATGTTTCGGACATTTTTCTGCTGTTGTGAACGTGTCTAACCATTACAAATTCCAACTTCGTTTTTCATACTTGAAAGGCAAACTCCAGAAAAATATCCAGACCCAATTGTCCGGACATTGTGAGTTCCTGTCGGAAAAAGTTTTGTTTTGTTCTGTGTTCAGAAACAGGACACAAAGCACTTTAACCATACTCTGCCATTGGTTTGTGTGACATCAGCAAGAACAACAGTTGCCTGCAAAATATCAAGAATATAAATCACTAATGAATAGAAATAAGACTGTTTTAATGCAGACATTATAACACTTGCTCTTAAAATGAGCATTTAAGAGCAGGTTTAAAAATATCAATAAATACATATCTATATATCTATATATAGATATATAGATATATAATATATTGCAACATAGTCTACAAAATAATTCAATTTTATTTGTAGGCCATATTATAGATGGTTATGAAAGTACAAATGCAATAGAGGGATACAGTGAGCAGTAAACGAGTCCTTGATTTGGAGCAAAGTTGCACCTTAAGAGACTCGCAGAGAGATGGGGGAGGGAGAGAGGGTAAGAGAGAGGGAAGAAGGATTTTAGGAGGGAATTCAAAGAGTTTTATGGGCAAGGGCGGAGAGGAGATTGCTGGCTGGACCTTGAGGGTGTCAAACTATTTTTACTGCTCCACTCTCCTTCTTTCTGAGCCCAATCAGGGGTGTTAGGAAGTAGTAAACGCTGCTCTCCCTGCCACTCCTCCCCCGAGGAGATGAGCCGACAGGTTAGAACAAACAATAGGTCATTATGTCATTTGGATTATTGTGCGTGATAAAAGAGAGGAGGAAGAGTGCCTTCTCTGTAAACACACAAACAGTCAGAGCAGATCCTGGTCAACTAATGAGGGAGAACTTTCTGGACACTATCCACCAACATCTGCGATCAGCTGTCCCTGGCCTCTTGTGTTCCTGCAACCGGGAGATCATCATCCTCCATGGTTATGAGTATATTCTGTACAGTGTGTTCTTTATCGGAGTGGACGGTCCAATCAAAACAAAAAGAAAATCAAATTGTCTCAAAGTCATTGAAAAGTCGACTGAGTGCTGGTTGGCCTGGACACACTAAACACACTAAAAAGGCAAAGGAAAAAACTGATCAGACTTGCCGTACCGCTCGGACAACACTTGGCTCACCTAATAGCTATCTCCTGACAAGATAAGTGCAGACATGTTCGAGTTAAAATGGCCCGGGCCTAATTTTAGAGTTCCTGTCTGCCTTAGCGACTACAACACAAACACAGGCACACAAAGCTGCTCCCCCCCCTTCCCGAGCTCTCCTGCACATGAGCCAGCAGATGGCTAATGCCCAGACGATAAAGAATTTGGAAACCTCGGCAAAGCTTTCTATCTTTCTTAAATCTTCCCAGCGACCTTACGCAGCACAGCGGGGACGGACGCAGAAGAGGAATTCAGAGAGGAAGTGCTTTAAGGAGTTAGAAATGTGTTCTATTTTAAGCTGCAGCAGGGGACGATAAGATAGTGATTGCATCTGTCCAGGTCTCTGTCATGCTGTGGGACAAAACATACTGTCTGCATGTTAGCAGCCTTATCCCATGACTGTGATGATGAGTACCCTAATCCCCCCCATCCCCACATCTACCACTAACATGGTCCCAGCAGCCACCCTTCTCTTACCACTCCCTGCTCACGTCTGTGTCTACGTGCATGTTTGCTACCTGAAATGCCTACCAACCTGTCCGCTGCCACTCTGCTCCCCTCACTGCCATTACGGTTTCTGTGTGTGTGTGTGTATGAGTGTGTTTGTTTGCGCAGCTGGTTTTGTGCAGACCGTACAGGCAGCACCAGCCAAACCCAACAGCTGTGCTTCCCGACAATGTGCCAACGTGTAATGAGGGCCCGACCCTTCGATGTGAGAACAAGCTGCAGTTATCGATGAATGCAGCACTACTTCCATCTCCTTTCTGTCAATCTACTGGATCTACATACATACACACAGACACATACACACACGCACACAAACAAGCGCACACACAGCTTGACCTAAAGTTAAACTGTTCTATAGATCTCAGTGCTTTGCTATCTGTATTTGTGCGTGTGTCTTTTTTTTTTCTTTCTTAAAGGCTCTCTTAGAGCCTGCAGGCATCTATGTGAAAGCTACCCCCCCTGTCATTATCCCTTTAATGTCCCTCCGACAGCAGATTCCAGCATTTATGGTATAGGCCTATATCTGCCCATAAAGCCTTTTATTGTTTAGCCCAGTTCTATGGTGGCCGTAACCTGGTTTTCCCATTTTTTATGGGGACCTTCACTATATCACAGGGGGGAGGACAAAGCTGCCCACCATCGGTGTTTACCAAAGTATGGCCTACTCATAAATCCATCATGGCCGGCGGCATTCTAGAAATACCTCAGCAGAGGGAGAGAAAGGGGAGAGAGGAGGAGGGAGGAGACATAGCTTATTGTATAGCTGGTAATCATCCACACTCTACGGCCTTGAGTTAGAAAGAACGATCTCAGCAATGATCATTAGGTCCATGTTCCTTTGCACTGAGTCCATCACTCAGCAAATCAAGGGAAAATTGCTATGGATGTTACCCTGGAGGAAGGATATACCTACATAAGTCATCCCGCACCAGGAATGGCCCCCATCAGCTGTCGGGGACAGGGAGATGTTTAGTTCATACGGATGGACACTCCACTAATTCTATTAGGAAATACAAGAGGGAACATCGAGTAAAGTATGATAGGGGCTAATATAACCTCATGCAGGAAACGGAGGGGGAGAGGGACAGTCCAGAACAGGATATGAAGAGGAGACCAGGAAGAGGATGGTGGAGACTGTTAGAGCTCTAAACTTGGTCCACATCTCTGCACTGCCAAAACTCACAGAGAAATTGGCATCACTGACCCCGTTCAGGCCTGGTATTAACATCTTTACTGCTTGATCTGATCACAAGTGATCGGCACTAAGTTAAGGTCTGAATGCACCCCAATGTGTCCTCAATGCATCCTGAGAGCCGTGCCCAAAACCACATTCGGAGGCGGTCTGGGCCGCATGTGGCCTAATTTTTTTCACTGTAAATGCATCCCGGCCCACATACAAAGGAGCGCCGACTCAGCTGACCTCCTCTGACCTCCTCAGACCTCCTCAGACCCTCTACAGTTTCATAATGATTCAAACGTTTTTGTTTTATCATGATATCAACGCTGACTACCACATAAACATTTGTTTTCTCTTTCAAATGGGTAAAATCTTTCTTCATAGTAGATCTACGTGCAGCTAATTGATTATCTCAGCCCCTCGTGACTCCACTCGCTCGCTCTTGTTTACACATAGACCAACACACACAAAATCATTGCCATCAGACACATCCGTAAACTCAGATTGAGTAGAAATGAGATAATTAATAAATAAAACTGAAATGACGTACATGATTACTTGCATGTTGAGCGGGAAAGTTTCAGAATTTTCCCACAGAGACAAATTCGAGACGCATGTTAACGTCAGGTGTGAACAGATGAACTTAGAGCTGACCACCTGTGATCACATGTCTCAGAGCAGATGTTAATACCAGGTCTGAACAGGGCCACTGATGCTGTTGCTAAACGCTGATCATCCATGTATTATGTAATTCATTTCTCCATTTCCCATATAGACTTTCTTGACCACAGCCTTGCCCTCAAGGCTTTAGGTTTGAGTTAAAAGAAATAGGACGAGACCATCTTTTATCATCATCTTTCACGCTGTGATTCTTGCTTATGTAGCCTGGTTCAAACTGTTTCTCCCTCTAACAGAGATCTTGGGCACTGCTGTCTGGGTGGCGAGTTTACATGTTTGAAAAGCAGCTCTGTATCACTCACTTGACCCCCTCCCCCCAAATCGCCCCCTCCGAGCACTGTATTTTCCTCTCTCCCGCCCTCCTTCTCACTGCTTTCTCTGTCCAGATTTTGAAGTGCTGCAGAGGGCCTATTTCCCATTTTCCATTCAGAAGTGTGATGCTTGGGGTGGCCTGGGGGGGATACGAGAGGAGGAGGTGGTGGTGGTGGTGGGGGGATTGGTGGTTCGCTTTAAGTGGATTGCCCTCAGTGTTGTTGTGCCCGGCCCAAGCATTATAACGCCTCGGTAAGTGACCTCCACTTGAGTGGTGCCCCCAACACCAGCGCCAGGCCGGGCACGCTGATTGTTGTTCTTACTACAAAGAGCGAATGTGTGCCACGGACCGCGCAGTGGTTGAATAACTGCAGGCGGAATGTGTATGTCAACAGCTGCCTACGCGTGTGCTCGTGTGACACACTTCTAGTCTTGCCCTCGATCTTTCATTAGAGCGATCGCTCTCTCATGGCCTAAAACCATGTGCTTGTGGCATCCTGCTTTATATGTTTCAAGTGCGTACACGGCTGTGGTCGTGCACGGTCCTTCCAAGTGATGTGAGATGTTCAAAAGTGCAGAGCTGGTTCAGATGTTAATGAAACATGTGAAATCCCCTGCTTAGCAAGTTGGGAGCTGGGGACAACAAAGGCTCCCGGGATATAGCAACAGACTGAGGGCTCAGAGCATGACAAATGCCCCCGCTGCCATCGTCACTACTGTGGCCCCTGCTGGCCTGCCTTTTATACAGAGCTGGGGGGAAGGCCGGGGGTGGAGGATCTGCCTCATTCTAACCTGCAGAGAGGAGCAGGAGGAGGGTTAATGGAATGGATGACTCATGCCACATTAAAAGAGAGAAGGGAGCAGAGCGAGGAGGGTGACGGAGGAGGAGTCATCGACATTTCAAAAGAGTGGGGCGCAGGGAATGTAGATGGAGAAGCTGCTGCTCTTTCTCTGAAAGCTCTCACCCTCTCGGTTACTGTCCACCACACACACCCCAGCTCCAGTGTGTATGTGTGTGCGTGTGCATTTATGTGTATGAAAGAGAGGAGTTAATTGGATGAGAGGCAGCCCTTTTTACCCGCAAGTCCCAGAGGTCCTTATAGGTCAGCTTCATCTGAAAGCTGAGGACAACCCTGACAGTAAGAAGTGCCCTATCGGAGCACAGACCCTCCCTGCGCTGTGGCTGTTTCTGTATTCATTCAGCTTAGCCACAAGCAGCAGGGAAGAGGCTTGTCCTTTTGTCAGGCTCAGACAACAAACCCTGAGGAGTGCTCGAAAAAATGAACTTTATGCCCTCTGGCCATGGCTTGTCCTGCCCTTGATATTTAGGAAGTAATGAAAAAATTAACACAGTGGGTAATAGGGAAGTACTGAAACATGACCAGCATCACTTATTTGCCAAAATATTTATCTGCAGCTCTGTTGCCTAACAGTGTTACACATTTCCTTGCAATCTCGGCAACATGACTGACACTGACCACATCGTTTCACAAACAGGTCTGAAGGTTCAAAGGTGAGAACATTAGGCTTCATCGACCCTGTTTTGCTTTGGTTATAAACGTATCAGTTTTAAGGGCCTAAAACAGAGAAGGTTGGTCGCAGTCAATGTCGCAGTCACCCACATCCACTTCCTGATTGGTTCTTATGAGCCACCACTCGAAAACTAGTGGTGAATACAAGGCTTTGCTAACACTTACTGGCAGTAAAAAATTCCACCTCATAATATAAATCCCTTTTCTTACATCATACCATTGTTGTTTGTCGTTTGTAGTGTGCTCTGTAACCAAGAAACCGTCATGCAAATGCACAGTGTATGAGAATGGTATGATGATATGAGATTTTATGTTTGTTGCTTTGGACGGGGATAATTACTACTGCAGATCTAAAGTCCCTTGTGTGGACAGAGACTGTTTAAGATTTCAAACGCCATTTAAAAACATATCGGTATGGATGTTGGCTTGACTCTTTTCATCATTTTACTTCCTTAGAGAAAAGTTAAGGAAAAGACGTTATGTCAACGATCGGGAAGCTAAAAGGAAAAACACTTGATCCGAATTTGCATTCGTACTAATCATCCGAGCACTCCACCTGAGGAGAAAACTTTCTAAAGTAAAAGTAAAAGCACATCAGGGCTTTGGGCTGATAAAAACAAAGCTCGGCAGTCACTATGGCGACGCAAACCATCTGTGTTGTGGGCCTGTAGAGCCGAGACCATCTCAATAGTAAGTAAATAGGATAATACAAAAAGTGAATGGCCCCGGAGGGCAGATCATTAGCTCTCCACATCTTACCATTCTCTGTGTGATACCAGGGGGTGGGGGAGCAGAGGGGGTCGGTTGATACATGGAAAAAGAAGCCTGATAATATTTAACTAGTGGAGATCTATCATCAATCTGGATTCGCCACACCTCCTACCTTCATCAGTCCTCACCCCCAGCTATGGCCTATTGTCATTCAAACCCAGGCTCCCTTTCACTCCTTATTCAATATTTTTGAGCTATTGTTCCACCTAACATGCTCCCCCTGAACTACATTAGTTTTCCCACTCAGCGGTGAAAGGAGATGGGCAACAGCCAGAGGGGGAAAAAACCCATAATATGTTATAGTGTCAGGAGTAACAAAAACGTCAGTGAGCTGTGGCAAAAGTCAGGGTTTGGCATGCATTCTCAAGCTCAATCTCTGACACAGTTTCTCACCCTGCACACAAACTCTTAGGCTACATCCACACTGATGCATTTTAGTTTTATAACGCATAATTATTGCTATGTTTACACTTGGCAACCACACTACACCGGAATTCTAGATCCCCTAAAAGTGAGACTTTTGGAAAGGCTGTGGATAATTTTCCACAGTTCCACCTAGATGTTGGTCCAAGAACAGAAATCCTCGGTCTTATTTTTCACTATTGCTGTTCAAGGTTCCAAGTGTTATCCGCAACAAAGCAACCAACTAGATTAGAGTGAGATTCAGATGATTGTTAACACTAAAACATTCAAGTCCAATGTATGTGAAAGGACATGTGGTACATGTTTTCAATTGTGTTAGTGCGGACAGTTTATTTCTGATATGGAGCTGAAATGTTTGTACGGACACATTGATCATGTTTAAAAAAATAAATAATTGATGTATATTTCTCTTCTTCAGAGAAAGAAAGGCAACACACACACACACACACACACACACACACACACACACACACACACACACACACACACACACACACACACACACACACACACACACACACACACACACACACACACACACACACACACACACGTTTTATCCGACTTGTTTTTGCTGTGCCTCCACCTTTTAAAAAACACTCTTTACTCCCTGCTAATGCAAAAGCTGCAGATGAACTGGCAGCATGATGGAGAGATCTGTTCTGCCTCCCTTTCTTATTTTCTCTCCCCGCTGTCTCTGGAGCTCTTCATGTCTTTCCCTCCTTGTTGCCAACAATCTTTGCAGAAAAGTGAAGGCTTGGCTTTAGAGACAATGTAAGTGTGTGTGTGTGTGTCTGTGTGTGTGTATGTGTGTGTGTGTGTGTGTGTGTGTGTGTGTGTGTGTATGGGTGTATGTCTGGGTCCTTGGCATGGATCCGTGTGTATCAGCGTTTGCATGTTTAATCAGGAAAAAAGAAGTGCCATAGTGAAATGTGTAAAAAAGGTGCAGGAGGAGTTGACAGATGAGCTTGCTCATGTGTAGAGGTGAGAACAGAAGTGCCAGGGGCTGCTGGGAAGCCTGGCATGTCAAAGCTTATCAGTAAAACCTGTCATTATACCGTTTTCTATCCTCTCCCGTCTTTCACCATTTCCACTTGTCGTCCTTTCTGTTCTGTAGCCCTGATAACAATAACATTTAGTGCACATTTGCTCAACCTGCAGAGATGCTTTCATGCTGTACTATCAATGCCCTGCACATATCATATACTGTTTACAGACATGAACTCCCGACTCCTGCAGGAAATCTCATATTTTTTTGTTTACAGCACAACGACACAAGTTTTGCATTTGTGGTGCGTTAGATGCATTGTCAACACGCCGACTCGCTTGCTTTGAATTTGTGGACATATTCCTGATGTAATCTCACATGCAAACAGACATTTTCTGGAGTGGCAGGAAAGGTTTCAGAAAATGTCTGGAGCAACTGATTATGACATTTGTGTTCTAATTTACTGCACCTCGGGAACAATTCAGGAAAATGTCCAGAGTTCATTGCATGTCTGAAAGCAGCTGAATAATCAGATCTAATGTAGACATTTAGATTTTAAAATATAATGAATCAAAGCTTCCTCACGTCTCACTGAGGTTATACATTTTTACCATGTGGTGAAGTCCACATTAGGCTTTTTGCATTGAAACTCTCACTCTACGGTGTTTTTCCTACATGACTTCAGTCATTGATGTGTTTGTAGCGAATAAACAAGGGATGATGCATATTTCAATTCACACACAGACTGAGCGTCAGACTGTCTAGACTCTGTTTGACCAGGTAAGGTGTGCATGCTCTCAGGTTTGTGTGTATATGTGAGGCAGTCACTATGCAACCAAGCAGACATCAACAGCAAAACCTCATTGGACAAAAGCCCGTCTCTCTTCTCTTCATCTCTTTCACTCTCTGGATGGATCATGCATCACACACTCCCTCGCTCTTCCAGCATCATTAGCCCCACAAATACAGCTGTTATTAAAGATAACGCTCATGACGAGATTTATTCAAACTCATCTTATATAGAGTGAGGAAAATGAGTATTAGCCTACATAAAGAAGATGAGATGACTTAAACAGCAGAAAAAATAAAAGAGAAAGAGTGATGGTTTGCAGTTTCAAGGTCATAAAAAAGACAATAGTTATTAATCAGTTTAATGCTGGTATCTTATCGACAACAGAGAATAGACTTTTCTGTGTTGGAGAGCATCTACATGTAACAGATGAATGGTCCCAAAATTGACCACAGATTCATAAGCCATCTGGCAATCAGGAGGGACGATCTGATACGAGGGAAACAGAAGGTTTCTCTTACAAAATCACAACCATTAGACGTAGCTTAACAGTCAGTTTAGTCGAAAAGGTTTAAGAGTTCAGAGATAAAAGAATCTACTGCTGCAGGTCTGTGCCGGGGGTCCAATTCAACCAAACATCTGTGATGGGAGGTGCTGCCCCCTCCCCCTTTCCCCTCCCCCGCCCCAGCACCATCACCCCTCGGCCTCTAAACTGGATTCCTGCATCACAGCTCGACTCATCAGTAAAAAGGGAGTGGACTTGTCCAATCTGTACTGATAAAAGCATTTTGAAATTGATTTTGCAACCCGGTAACTGCAGCTTTGACACAACAGCAGTGATTGCCCAGAGGCATTATAAAGTAAGTGATGGGGGAAAAACATATGAACAATAACAGTGATGACTAAAGGTTTCTAAACTTCCCTCATTCTACTGTAACTTCTCTATGTTGCAAAATGGTTGACATTGATATGTCGAATATTTGCACGCAACTCCTCTGTTTGTGTGCTTACACATGTGTGGTAAGAGTTGACAAATGGTTAATGTCAGCAGGTCAGTCACAGTGTCCTCTGTGTCTCCTTTGTTTGAATTTCCACCCAGTGTACTTCCACTGTTTTGTTGCTGTGAGAGGCCGGGAACTGTCTGATCGCTCACATTACAAAGCAACAATCCCTCTGCACATCCACTCCAGTCTACAGCCTCAAATGGACTTGCTGCACAAGTCTATCTGATCACTCCGGGAAGCTTGTCTGTATGTGGCTCGCATTAAGCATTGGTATCGTTCAGGGCCCAAAGAACAGTGTCGAATTTGGTGTAATTTCGGACACGTGGTTCGTTCAATATTATTAAACATTGAATAAACGGGTGACCAGAGCTCTGTAATAGCAGCGGCTTCGTGGTGGTGCTGCTTTAGCCATCATGGCTTCAGCCATTTTCTTGCTGCGGCTCATTTACTGCAGATCATTTTTACAGTTTCATAAAGAAAACAAGCAGCACAGCCCATTCCTAACAATAGGTTTGGATGCAGTATACACACAAATAACTGAGACCTGCCATGGTTATTGGCAATCAAATCCTTTATGGATCTAATACAGCGTGTTTTCTACTGTTATTTTTCACTGTATGAACACCAGGGAAATGTAGTGCATGGTATTATTATGATATGTGGACCACGAAAATAATAGTAATACAATAAAGGTAGTTCAGCAATATGCTACATGCTAAGAGATCATCATCATCTATAATACATCACGATATAAATAATAGTTACTGTCCTACCTTTAGTATATAAAAAAGAAGTGTATATATATAAGTGTAGTGTTTCTGTAATAGAGTATTTTTCTAATGGAGGGGAAACGCAACTATGACACAAGTGAATAGACTGTGGGTGAATAATTCATGAATTACAGAGAGCAACACAAGAGTGTGCGAACACTGACATTAATTCTCTCTCTCTCTCTCTCTCTCTCTCTCTCTCTCTCGGAGTTCTGATAATGGATCATACAGGTCCCCCCAAAAAAATCTGATTAAGTCAAATCAAGTGTTGATTTAAGTGAAAAATCAACACTAAGTATGGAGAAGATCAGATACATACAAATGGAGGCTTTATAAAAACAACATATACACTATGTAGTCGATTTACATGTATTTGCAGGTTTGAACACTTTATTGTACTTTCCTATGATCAGGCGAAGACGCAGCCAGCTTGTACACAAAACACTCTCTCTACCTCTGTTTGTCTCTCATGCACCACCCACACACACCCACACTTACACACGTTCAATGCCCTTCAGGCCTGGAGCTGCTGAGGGAGTTGCTAGACTACACCGGAGGGCTCAATGGTCAAACCCAGGCAGTTAGCCAGAGTGCTGTGGACTGAACTAAGAGTTATAATCATAATCTGTGTCAGACTGAACAACAAAGACCAATAATGCAATGACACCAATGATGTCCATGTGCATGTTACACCCACAGTTTGGACCATGCAAATGCTACCTAATGAGCGTCATACACACAACCACACACACACAATCTGAGTCAGACCTAGGCACACACAGGTTGTAAACAGACAGTCAGCTCCACGTGTGTCTAGAGAGACTCAGGCTAATTAAGGAGGTTGAGTCAATAGATGTGTGCAAACAATTGATGTGAATTAGAAGCTAACTACTCCGACCCATTACAAGAAGATCAACATGTATATTTACAACATACTTTTCTCAAGCAGAAGAATTTGAAAGAATATTTCACTTGTTTGGTATTTTAATTCAAAACTAATAACAGATTTACAGTTCTTAGAAATGAGCTGGCAACTCAATGAGAATAATGGCAGCCATCAAGCCACACAAGGCTCTTTGTTACAGTCCACCACTGTCATACAGATACGTGCAGCAAACCCCACCATCAGCAACATGCAGGTGCAAGATTATTCCAGCAAAGTAATAACAATGGAAACCACCCTTTTTCTCTCTCTCGCTTTCCCTGTGTGTGTGTGTGTGTGTGTGTGTGTGTGTGTGTGTGTGTGTGTGTGTGTGTGTGTGTGTGTGTGTGTGTGTGTGTGTGTGTGTGTGTGTGTGTGTGTGTGTGTGTGTGTGTGTGTGTGTGTGTGTGTGTGTGTGTGTGTGTGTGTGTGTGTGTGTGTGTGTGTTCCAACAACCCAGTCGTCTGGCAAAACAGCTGAGTGGGACACATCATCCAGGGCACGTCTGTTGTCCCAAAGCAGAGCCACACAATATGGCTGACACACACACATGCAGCAACAATGGCACAGCCGCCTGTTTCACCCAGTGTAAAAATGTGGCTCTTCATAAATCGACAGTTTTACTGTTAAAGTTTAAAATTACTGCTATTATTCACTTTATTATTCACATAAAAAGTTATTTTAAGTTTGGGAGCCCTAATACAATTGTCCCTTATGCACCCTAACAATAATTTAACATTCATAAAGTACACTTTTTTATGAAGGATAAATTGGGCCAAGGTGAAAATCCTGTGTGGTATCTGAATGTAATATCCCATCCTTCCTGTCCTGGAAATCCTTTTGTAGTGTTTGTGTAATCCGGCTGACAAACAAACAAACAAACCAATGGACATTGTTCGAAAACTAAAAATGGCATGAACAAAAATCTGTGCACTTTTGAAATCAAATGTTTTTATTTTACTCTGATTGGTTGTCATAGCAGATGTTGTGCATAGAGAGTTTTTTGTTTTCCTTTTTAGAACTGAGTCATTCCACAGATGCGTCACTAGAAGCTACAGCCGTCCCCGAAGCTTAGGTCGACACCAGCATGTCCTTCAATGTCTGAATATCAGTAAGATAAGAATTTCCATCAATGGTTTTAGATGAAGAAAATCAAAAAGACGGGAAAAAAAAAACCAAATCATTTCCTGTAAAAGACCATTGTTGGCATGGTAACAAAAGCTATTAGAGTGAATTGAAAAAGAAAACAACTTGGCATCAGCATTCGTTTTCAAGGAAGTAAGCATGTAATTCCAAAAACAGAACAGAGCAGAGATTTGAGGTATAATGGGGCCTAACAAGAGACCATTTTCCTGAACATCAAAGTGAAGCTCTTGATGATCAAGAAGTCAAAAGTATTGTGAATTAAGACTGTTGTGTCAATTTGTCATCCAGACAATGCAGCATGTATATATCAGAGAAAACAGCTCGTCAAAATATTTGTTACTTATTAAAGCTTTTACTAAAGCTACGTGCTCAGACATGGGCCCTTCAGATCAGGTATTGTTGCCCGGTGTAAAGACAGGCTGGTTTCTGTTGGCTAATTCATACTGGCTCATATCTGCACTGCTGTAAATGCTTTTTCTACTTCTCTCTACCGGACTGTCCTCCCTCTATATATTTGTTGTAAACTCTTCTGACTGTCGCTACACATAATTTCCCGCTCCTTCTCTCATGCCCGTCTGTGCATATCTTATATCTTATATTGATTCCCCATCCCCCCTCCAATTGATCTCTTCCTCCCTTAGTTCCCTGAGGAAATGTACAACTCTATATAATCAACTTAACCGCTTTGCCGTCTGCCACTATGCTGAGCTGCCATGAGGTTTGGTCACACGGCTGTAGTCCTGCAGCTTATCGTGCATGGTGCAGCAGCCAGGGGCCTGGGCAGACAGAGTGAGAGGAGCCAGCTGCCGCTCATTTCTCCTCTTTTTGCTGATTACACTGACTGAGTGGCGAACAAAAGAAGATTTCTTCTGCATGTATCTTAGCTTAACAGACACTATATTCTACATTGTACGTCCACATTTTTTGGCTTAGGCAAAATTAATATTCATTGACGAGGTAATGTATTAAAGTTCTGTTCACGCAGCAGAGATGACGAAGGAAAAGACGCAACTAAGAGGTGACCACTGTCATATTTAACACCAATAAAAAAGTTATGTTTTAAAAATATATATTTTTACATTACAATGATCAACTAAATGGGCAGTTGGTAGCTATAGCGTTCCCACTAGCAATAGCGTTCCCACGTGACAATCAATCAGTGTGTGTGTGTGTGTATGTGTGTATGTTGTGGTGGGGGGGGGGGGGGACAATGCATGCCCTGTGGTTTCCTACTCCACCTCTCATGTCACATCCTCACTGTGGTGACAGCTGCTGTTGCGATGTAGAAACATGTTGTGTGTAAAAAACAGTAGATCTACAATGCAGGCGACAACGCCCTCCTTGCATAAAAGGTGCACCAACAAGGAGATGAGTCAAACCCCTTAAGACGGAAGGGAGGGAAGCTGAGGGAAGGATGGGAGGAGGTGATAGAGAGCGGGAAAGGAAGACAGGTGCCATTGTTACGGGCGATTGTGCAAGTAAGGCACATGCACAGGGCTCTGACAGTAATGTTTAATTGCTGAATCATGTTTTTTTCCATCTCTTTTCCTTTCTTCGCACAGATCGAATCTTTCTGTGGTACCATTTCTTCCTCCTTGATACTCTTAACTCATACCACCTCTTCTGTGCATACTCACTCATTCTATTTTCTTCCTCCCCTCCTTCTGTCTGACCCCCCCGCCCTTTCCTCCCTGAAGTTATAGTAAATATCTCTTGTTTCCTCATCCCCCCTTCCCTCTCTCTGTCTGTCTCTCCTGGGGGAAGCTCAGTGCCAGTGTGGAGTTTTATTTGTGTAATTTACATCCTCTCTGACAGCCTTCTGTGCCCCCCTACAACCCTTGGCTTTTACTGCAGCCAGACCCTCGTAAAGCAGCCGCTCTTTGTGATAAGAGAGAGAGGGAGCCAGGGAGAAGGAGAGAGATGAAAAGAGAGAGAGAGAAGGATGGGGAGGAGGGCTGTCTGAGCTGCAAGCCAGAGAAAGCTGACAGTAAAAACAACGCACAGTCACTTGGTGTCAGTTTGCTTCCTGGCTGGCTATTTGTGTGTCTGTGGGTGTGGGTGTGTGTGTGTGAGTGAGAGAGAGAGAGAGAAAAAGAGAGAAAGAGAGTGAGAGCGAGGAGGAAGAGGAGGGGGTGCATGTTTGTGTGTGCCTGCCTTTGCACGCTATATGACCAATGCCTTTGCAGGGTTAGTTTCTTGACCAAACAAGCTTTAGTACATCCAGTGATCAAGAATTAATCCGCTAGCCATCATGTGCTTGGGCTCTACTTAGCTAGCTAGCTGTTAGGGGTCAAAGGTCAAATGGTAATACCATTAACAGGTGGTACGGACGTCCAACTCACAGGTAACTCTTAGTAGCAGTGGAGCAGCATTATATAAACCAGGAACTGCCACTTACACAGAGCTTACTTAGCCCAAGGAAAGACAATAAGATACAATATAAAATTATTGGGAGGTCTCACAAGCTTAAATCATATAACTTGTTTCTATAGAAGAAAGTTTAAAGGCAGTCAACGCCAGTAGAATTCTCATTCTGAAAAGGAGGGCTAACGAGACAAAAGTAGAGGAACAAAAGAGAGAAACATGAAAGAGTGAGGAAAAGGTAACGAACGAAAGAGATCAGAGCAGACGCTGCATCTCAATGAGAGAAAACACACAGATGAAGGAGAATGATCTGGAAAAAAAGGATTGAAGTGCAGCACCGCTGTGAATAAAAACAGTAGAGATGCCCAGAATCAGAATGTGCTTTTCGGAAAAACAAGGTAAAAAATGAATAAATCATAAAAAAAAAAAAGTGACCTCATGTCGCTCTTTTATTCAGACCTTTCACAGCCTCGTGGGTTGTTTTGTATTAATAATAGGTGCTAATCTGTTTGAGTGAACAGTGTGAGACTGGTGGGCACTGATGCTGGTGTGGACCACACACACGGGCACACGGGCACACACACAGGCACACATGGGCACACATACACACACTGTAGAACAACCAGAGAGATGAGTCTGAGCAGGAGCTATGGGAAACAATGACCCCCAGTGGATGTAGTGATGTGTCAGTGCATCCAAGAGTGTGCATGTGTGCATGCGTGCGTGCGTATATGTGTGTGTGTGTGTGTGTGTGCGTCTAATTAGGAGTGTTTGGTCAGTCAGTCAGCCTCTCACAGTTCACAGCACCGAAGAATTGTAAACAAGTTCACTTGAGCATCCACTCAACAATATAACAGACACACACACACACACACACACACACACACACACACACACACACACACACACACACACACACACACACACACACACACACACACACACACACACACACACACACACACACACACACACACACACACACACACAGCCTCTGCCTCTTCCAAAAAAGGAATGTGCCTTATTAAAGCTGTACACACACACACACTCACATATGCGCAATTGCCCTTCTTCCATATTTCATATTGGTTGTAAATCAGCTCTAACAGACACTGGTGAGCGAACATCTGTACAGCTGTAAGAGAGAGAGGAATCAAAGCAAGCAGGCCAATGGCACAGCAAAGACATAATTAGCCAACATGAACTTGCATCATGTGTCACCCATGAATGCCATCTGCTTCGATTTAGAACATTACGAAGAGAGGAATAACACAGGCGGAGACAGTGAGGGAGGAGGAGGAAGAGAAGGGAGATATACGACTCTGTAAATCATTTAGGTTATCAGACCACTTTCTTTTGAATTTCACATTTCTAATATAGGATCTAGGCCGTTTCTGTGTAGGATTGTTCAGCCTTGTAGCAGAGGTATGTGCTTGAAGTGCCTCTAATTTGAACAGTTTTCAACTTTAAAATGTTTCTCTCAGCACATTTCTGAGCTCATAACTTTTAATAAACATATTAAAAGGATAAAAAAATGAAGGAAATGCTTAAGATTGAAAAAGAACATTAGTCAAAAAATGTGCATGTTTTTTTTTTTTTTTTACTCTTTATTAAGATGCCCAAACCACCATATGAAAATCACAAGGGCACACATATGGTCTTAACCCCATAAAATCTTAATCAAAGTTAATATGAGGAATAACTCTCCGCTCTGCTGTGGTTTTGCCCAAACCAGTGGCAGCATCACAGTGGAGCCATGCCTCTTCTGAATGAAGGAGACCTGATGTGTTATTTTAATCAACTTGCCCTGCCGGCATTAATTATTCACCAGGTTTGTGAATAGGGACGCCCTGCGGGTGGAACACGGGAGGGATGGGGGTCCCTCTGATTAAGGGCTTTGGGGAGAAAAAAAAAAAAGACTAAGCAAAGAGGGAGAAAGAGGAGATGTAGTGGGAGATTAGCACTACACCTCCTGCCCTAGTTCTTGTCTTTTTGCATGTGAGCAAGTGGTGGTGGGGCAGCAGTATGTGTTGGGTTGGGAACTCATGGAGAAACAGGGAAGTAGTCATGGCAGCACGTGGATATGCATGGCAAAGACTTGTACTTCTTTTCCCCCAAAATTAGCAAGTATACGCAAGGTTTTTAAACGTGGATAAACCTGATAAAAACAGAGGATTGAATCCTTTCTCATTGCCCGTAGAGGATTTTGCCTTTCTGTTATTCCCTCTCATGTTCGATGTCACCTAGTTGGTGTTAGTGGGTTTTTTGACCAGTGGAAAGGGGGCTTTCGAGTTCTTGCTAAGGCAGCAGGAGTGTCAAGCGTGTGTGTGTTTGTGGGTGTATGTGTATGTGTATGTGTATGTATCAAAGCTCAAATCCAATCATGAGACTGCATGATCTAATTCCTGATCGTCAGGCAGGGAGTCCCACCGCCCATGGAGAGGGGAACAATGGGGTAGTTGATTGGTCACACACACACACACACACACACACACACACACACACACACAGACAGACACACAGACATACACACTGGAATGGAGGCCTGGTCAGACGCTTCATGACAACTTCCTCAGACGCAGTATGCGGAAAAACACCCCTCTGAAGTCAGCGGGGTTGAATGCATGTATGACTGAGAGTGCATATGTTCATGCCAACAACACAAGTGCCCTGTGAGTGAGTTTGTGTCCCTAAGCAGCTTTCAGAGTGATTCTCACAGCAGAGACAGAAGGGGGAACAGAGCGCCCCTGCTGACACTCTCAGTGGGACGACACAGAAAGCTTGTTTGGCTGCATTAAATCTTAATACACAGGAACACAGGGGAGGAGACAGAGAAAATGAGAGTCTGAGTAAAAGGTGTGTGGTGGGTGCATGATGAAAAGGAGGAGTTGTGTGAGATGAAGAAGATGCTAAAAAAGAAGAGGAGCACAAGAGAAGTTGAACGAGTAGAAGCTGCATAAGTGCACACAGGGGAACTCGTCAGGGGCACGAAGGAAGGATGTTGTGAGGGAAAAGAAAATTCTTTCCTCTCCAATCCACGTGAGGATGGTGTAAGATGCCAGAAAAGCAGAACGCAGCACTAAATCAAACCAGTTAAATCATCATGTGTTAATGACTCCGTTAACCCACTTCTCCCCCTCCCTCCCTCATCCTTTCCCCTTAACTAAAAGCCTGTGCAGAGGCTCCATCATACCTAATTCATCCTCTCGGTAGACAGAGAAAGAGGATGGTGAGAGACGGTGGAGAGAGGTGGAAGATGAAGGACTGTGAACTCCTCTCCAGAGACTCTTTTAGAAATAGTTTCTGCCAATAAGATCTCGGCTTCTCTACAATGTCAGAGCGAGTCATTCTGGTTGATCGCTGTGTTGCCGCCATGGACTCTTATCTGTCATTTCTGCTTTCTCTCATTTGCTAGTTGTAGTTGTAGCACAGACTGGAAGGGTGACAGGTTCATTGATGCTTATGTGCCATTAGGTGTTGTTACTTGGCATATTTCAAGGTGCATAGATAGTTAAAACATGATGTGCCTTCTGCGCTGGGCAGAAATGCTAAAGGTGTTGTTATGCTAAGCAGGATGGATATTGGTACTGATATGTGACAGAATCTGAAACCGAGTATTTTATTGATCCCTGGGGGGAATTAGGATTTGTTACAGTGGCTTCAAAAAAGAATAGAGAAAATATACAGACAGAACTAAGAATAATAATGAATTGAAAAATAAAACATAAATAAGAAGCATATAAATCGGAAAATTGGGAAATTTTACTACAATATATTAGAATATAAAAATGCTACAGCAGTACCCCTACACTCTGAAACCCATTCTTTACATGTGCCACACAATAATTATTGCCGGCCCTTTGTCATGTCTTTCTCGCTCGCTCTCCGTATTTCACTCTTACTATCCAATCAATAAAGGCGGAATGCCTAAAATATATGTATAAAAAATAGAGCTGTGAAAAATAACGCGTTAACGCGTTATGATTAAATTACAGGATTAATTCGTGTTTTTTTTTTAACGCATTTAACGCATGCGCAGAAGGACCTTCCAATTCCGCCGCCTCTGCACTAGTCGCCGCTCTAATGCAGTCAGACGGCAGCTGCCATTCAAACAAACAAACAACATGGATAATTCTGATGAACCTGAGGACCTTCTGGACGGGAAGATCGTGTTCCAAAAAAACAAAGATCGAACATTCAGTAAAACCAAGGTGATATGCACACTCTGCGAGAAGACGTTATCGTTTCACCGTAGCAATACCCGCCTAACCACCGCAACGCGAAGCATGTGTTGGTCGGCGAGGGGCGTTCAAGTGGAATGCGCCAAACCAGACTCACTCGCCGGACACATTGTGCAAAAGAAGCGGTCAGCTTTACTGTCAGAGAATTTGAACAAGTTAGTTTGCCTCACCAACTGGCTAAAGAACGAGTAGCTAAGAGGGCCTTTAGAGGCATTAGATTGTATCATGGTGTGGTTAATGGTTGTGTGACAAAAAATATAAAAAATGTCAACCATCCTATGGCTAAGAAGCTCAAATAATTTCTGTTTGATTTAAAAAAAAAAAAAAGTTTTATTCAACCACACAATGGCTAAGGAGCCCGAATATTGTTTAGGATGAAGATTATATTAATGTTCCATATGGAAAAGCAATGATAACTGCTGAAGAACTGCTGAGTTGCAGCACAAAAGAAAAGTTAAATGTCATAAATCTTGTTTTCACAAAAATATTCCGAGAAAATCGGTAATGTGATTAATCATGATTAATCCATAGAAACCTGTGATTAATTTGATTAAAAATTGTAATCATTTCACAGCCCTAATAAAAAAGAAACACAGCATGGGGACAGTCCCTAGATAACAACAGATTGGGTGAACACAGGTGCCACAAGATAGATTACAGAGACAATCATCTAAATCTGCAATCGATGATTAAGAGTCAGCAGCAGCTTGCTAAGCAGTTAGCACATATTTCAAATGAATACCAGCTACTACTGGATCATGAGCAACATCCTCAATATAAGAACATAATAAAAAAAATTGAAAATAAAGACACTAAACTGCAGGTTTTGTTGGTATAATGGCTCATGAAAGACAAAGATCCGGTAGCACTTCTTCTGAGCACCTAATGTATCCCAGAGTTCTGAGTACATGATCATTTCTGTCTGGTTTGGAGAATTTGTTTCAGTAAAATGTATATACACAATGTCGCAGCACATCTCAAAGTTATTTACAGAGGTGATTTACTGCGGTTGAAACTCAGTTACGTCCCAAGCCGTTTGCTAGGACATCCAGGAACAGAGTGGAGATGTAAACACAAAGTGAAGTGGACAAAAGTCTTGCAGATACAATCATAATTCCCAACAGATGCTAATTAAAAACGTCATGAATCCCATCTCTGTTAGCACTTTCAGTTATTGATAAATCAAAGCAACAGAGATCATGTTTATTCCCCTGGCTTTGTCTTTTGCAAACAAGCAAAAATGTGCAATTACTCTTCAACAATGGTGAACAGTTGACATAATAGATTCAACAAACATCTCCAGTGGCATTGGTTTGTCCTGCGAATGTGTTCAAGATGTGTAACAGCAACAGTGTAATGTTTTAATGATCCATTCCCAGAGCTGGTTCCACTCAGTTTGAGCAGGACTCTATGCAAATGGCTGATATGAGTACTCTGCGGCTTTAACCAGTTTTTTCTTATCCCGCTCACGCCCCTTTTTACTCCGCCTCTCTCCACTGAGTGATAAACGCTGTCTGTTGGCCATAAATCCAGGGGGAGCCCTGACAGGCGCACCAATAAAGCGCTCTATTTTCTCCCTGTTTGGTGGGTTTGTCGGGGGGCCCAGAGGAAGTGAGATAACATTAGGAGGAGGAGAAGTGGGAGGAGGGGGACGCAATTTCATCAGTGGGGCGCACAGGCAAAACAGTGGGAACATCCACATGGAAGAATGAAATAGACTCAGCAGCACACTGGAAATAAGTGATTCATGTGATGAGTGGCCAGTGCGCTCAGACCGCAAGAAATCTGGTAAAATATCAGCCTTTAAGATGTGAGAGAGATTTTTTTCCACCTTTTCAAACACGCAGATAAATTAACCCAAGGCTACATTCACAGAAAGACAAACCACAACTAACACATAAAGGAATCACTAACCTATTGTTCTGCACAAGAGCATATGCTTCTTTTTTCAAAAATGCATGTTGTATATCCAAGTGTGCATACCATATATTTACTGTACTTTAGATATATATATCACAAGACTGCACAACCTAGTGCAGTGTCTTGCCAGATCACACACCTACAAATTCATCTCGCTGGTTCAATGTCTTCTTGTGCCTTGTAACATCAGACACAGAATTATGCTCATTTAATACAGGCCATACCACAAACACCTCCACCTTCATTTGTCGTTGGCAGAAACTCTCGCCTCTACACTGCCAAACTTAAAAGGACACATGGACGTATGTGGGCTTACATGTCACTTTTAGTACAGCATAAATTAGCCTTTAGCAGGCGTACAGAACGTTCGCAGAACATGAAGCAAATGTTAGAAACACAGTTGCCTACAAAGTCAATTTCAAGTCTCGCTCCAAAGCCATACTTTCCAGCTTTTATTAGCACAAGTGACTATTAACATTCAGTTAGAAAGGATTCTATTTGACATTCTGAGCCTATTATCATCTACCTTTTTCCTTTCACTCTGCATCCCTGTCTCCATCAATCTCTAATCTCTTTCAAGTGCTCTTCCCTTCAAACTCTTTTCTTCTCCTTGAGAGGAAACTCCATAGCCACCCACTCTCTTAATTCAGTCCCTCAAACTTTTCACCTGTCTCACAACACACACTCCATCAAGTCCACTGCTCTCTCACTCGAATTTCACCGCCGCCCCATTTCTCTCAAACACACTCAGCACACTCCTGCTCCACCTCTTTTATCTTTCCTCTATTGACTGATGGTCGCGGGGGGCTGTTTGCAAGCACTGCAGGCCAAGACTTCACTCACACGACACCATACAAAAGAGCTTAAAACGAACAAGTTCCTCTGTGTTTGTAAATTCAGTTTGAATCAGCTGTATTCAGTTATGAGGGAATGACATCCTAATGAAAAATGGGGAGGCAAAGAGACTAAATAAAGGGATAAAGGGGTTTAGATTCAAGGAGAGGCTGGAAGACAAGAGCACGCAAAAAAGTTCCGGCTCCTCAAACAGAGCCTCTCTGCTCTTAAGAGGATTCCCACCTGGTAGCAATTTAGTTTGTGCCTGGTAAAGCAGGCTCTGGGAAGGAAAAATAATATCTGTTGGGTTAGTGGTTTCATTTTTCAATCAAATAAATCACGATCTTACAGAAAATAATTTTTGTCTTTTAATGGCCTCCCCAGCGTTTGAAGTTTCTCAAGGGACAGCTAGCTTTGAAGTCTGCGAGGGGAGGAGCGAACTTCCCTCACTGTGTGTGTGTGTGTGTCTGCGTGTGTCTGTGTGTAAGCATTCATTCCATTGCCTTCTCAAAGTCCTGAAACTCAACACCTGAGGTGCTCCTGACCAAAGTCAAAGCCCTGTGAAGCCCTTTGCATGTGGTCGCTCCGGCAAATAAAATAGCTACGGCTGGAGGCAGACAAACGATACAAACAAACTCACAATCAAATTCTTGTCAACAAGTTGTCTCATGGCAACAGGACCAACTCATAACTTAACTGAAAAGAGAAAAGAGGAACATGACTCATTCCTACGTTCGATTAAAGGAATAATTTTACATTTTGGAAAGTATGCTTATTTGTTGTCTGATGTCTGTTTGGTAAATATGAAGGTACTGTCAGCAGATGGTTAGATATATGAGATGCTTAGTGCTAAGAGTATAACACATTAATTAGTGAACTTCTGGCTCTAATAAGTGGACTTTGTTAACTTTGTACAGAGGCTGAAGCCGTCGATATGCTTGATATATTGGTCATTGCACGCGCCAACTGTGAGGACGACCTAATGCCTCTCCTTTTCATACTCGTGCAGTCTTTTTTAAATGATAGGTGTCGCCGCTGAGAAAAATAAACCACACCAACGGCAATAGGCAAAGAAGAGGAAACACAAACAGAAAAGTCCTGGCACCGGCTTGTTGCCTTGACAAACCAGTTGAAGTGTTTTTTTCAAATTTCCCTTGTCTTTATCGACAGTCTCTGCAATCTTCCTCCAGGAGACATTGCTGAATCTCTGAGCTCCAAAGACCTGTTTGCAGGGTTAGGGTTCCAGGGTTAGGGTTCCAGCTCCATCCATGTTGCGCTAGTGGAGCCGCATACGCCCAAGGTTAAAAAAAGTTGCAAAGTACATAACAATCCAAAACGACACTGCGCACTATGGGAAATTATGTAAATTGTGCGGGCTGCTGTGCACAAGTAGGAACTGCGAGCATAAACTAAGCTCAGGCGATTACCCCTGTTTCCAGTCACTATAGTTGTGCATTACAAAATTGCTTTTGCTATTTAAAGACTACTTATTAGTGCCAGTATTACATTTTGACCATACAATGAATTCCCCATCTCCAAAGGCCGACCATTAACATGAGAGAAAATAAAGGAAGCGGGGGATAAGAGCAGTAAGAGCTCTTGACCTCAGAGGGGACAACAACAGCACTGTTAATGGAGAGAAAAAGGGAAGAGGTCTCTAAATGAATGTCCAAGGACGTTCCTCCTTGTTCGAGGCCTATTCGAGGAGTCTATTCAGCTACAGTAACATGGCTCAACTTTGGGCGGGATGGTTTTTTTAGTCCACAGCCAAACACACAAAGTAACAAATGGACAGATGTGCATGCCCGTGCACAGTCACGCGCACATGAAGCACCAAAAGGGAAAACTACGTCAGCTTCTGGGCATACAGTACGAGCAGCCAGAGCAAACGTGTCGACAGACAGACGACTACCTTCATGATAAAGACTTAAAATATTCCCCTCAAAACGTTTTCCCCTGGAGCTCTTCCACTACTTTCCATGTGCACCTTCTGTCCAAGTGATCTGGTTTTGACATAAAGGCTATTTTTCAAAGGTCTGAGAGGCGCTGGCTTTGACAACACATCTGCCAGGACTGAGTGCTTTCTTTTTTCAGCATTGGGCGGGGGAGGAGCCGAGAGGCCATATACTTGTCTTCCCAGCAAAAAACATCTAATGCAGTCCAGAAACATGCACTCACTGCCATTACTCTGTTCACAACTGTCGCACATGCACACAGAAATACAGGATATACCACTTTTGTTAAACAACCAAACTTCAAAGATTAAAAAAACACAAACAAACTTCAAAAGGTGTGGACTTTTCCGGGACAAATGCTAAAACACACTTGTCCTGCACACACCCATGAAAAACTCAGTTAGAAAAATACTTTAGGCAAACCAAGTCAAACCAACTCCCTCACACACTGTGTACATAGCTCAACTATCACATCTCACAACCTCTAGGAATGCCTGGCCGGATAGGTGGGCGGGTGGGCGGAAAGATGGATGCTGCTCTTTTGGATGGTGGGGACAGAGATGGAAAGACGGAAAGAATGAAAAATATAAAGGAAGAGAAAGATGAAGAGCTTACAGTGGGGGGAGATAGGGAGGAGAAAGAAAATACGTAGGCTGGGGAAAGGGAAAACAAGTACTTTGAAAGTCTAAGACCGGCCGGAAAGACGACCTGAGTGGGATAAAACCAAAGGTAGATTGAGATCTGAGGTGCTGAGAGCAAGAGTTTGGCCAAGTGCTTACAGGAAATAGTCCTGTTTGATGAGTAAATATTGAATCAGCGAGATCCCATCTCCGCCATAGCCTGACCTCTGCCTCCCTCTGTTCCTCCTCTTCTCTGTGTTAACTGTAAACACAGACATTTAACGTACAGTCTGGGGCATAAACAAGTCAGCTGACACCATTTAGAACGGCATTTGCACAATTGCATGCAGACACACATCAAAGAAACAGAAGCATTGAGGATTGTGTGGATTTTTCGAATAAAGAAAGATAAAGTTAAAAGCATCTTGCTGGAGGTATTTGAGTAAAGTCCGTGGTCATTTGTGTAACATGTGAATCTGCTACTGATTCTTTGGTGAAGGCTGTGTCTGGGCCTGCTGTGATTTAGGATGCCTGCAGGGGCCATTTACTTCCCTCATCCGCGCTTGATCTTTCTCTCCCTCCTTTTAACCGCATCTTCAGTCCTGTCTTTCTTTCAAAGAATGAAGGATTAGAGGGGGCTCAGGGTCAGAGAGGCAGGTCTTGAGTTTGACCTTAGGTATGCGGTGTCGATCTGTGACTTTCTCTGTGATCAGTCACCTTTCAAACACTGTGTCACACCACAGACTCATAGACATGAGTATGTGTGAGTCAGAGCCTGAGAGCAAGTGCTCACTTAATACAACTTTGCACTGTTTAGAGCAGTGAAGAATAAATTATTTATTTTAGTGTAGCATTAGCCAGAGCCAAAGTTGTGCTGGAAAGCATGAATGTTTATGAGAGAGCTTGGATCAAAACTTTAAAGATAATCCGTTCTCTCCCAAATAAGGTTGGTAAACGATAATGTGTTCATGGATTTTTCAAACAGTGACATTTGAAAGTGGCTTGAAGCAATAATCATTTAAAATTGGCGACTTGAGCACACATTGAGAAACTGTTTCGTCCCCTTTCAAGGGGAAGAGGTTGCTCGAACCCTCATTTGAAGCATGATGACCCCTGACAGATGACCTAGTGCGGCTGGTTTGGCCTCTCCTCACCCTCAGAAGAACGTTTCCAATGACAAACCGCAGCTTTCCTTGAATACCTTGTTGTGGGAGATTTTGCCTGTTTATGGTTTTTCTTCAGTGCACAGTGTACACAAAACAAACGGCTGATCAAAAGGCTGTTGCTGTTGTTGCGTAACTATGCAGTGCTGGTGCTTCGTCAATGGGTATTGTGTAAGCCTCGACAGCCAGGAGGAAGACGAGATAAAAACTAAAAACCACGGGCTGGTTGTCTGCAGCAATTCTAATTTGGATAATCTGTTATTGAGTATTCCCGCATGTTTGTCTGTGTTAGTGGACAAAGAAAATGTTTGGTTGTCAGCGATCAACCTCTGTGAATGTCTGAGGAATTCCGAGGCAGCTCCACCGGATCGGATCAGTTTCACAACCATCAACAGTTTGTGTACGAGAGCTACACTGAAAATCCCTCACAGTCTAATACATCTAATATAATACTGGGTTAAAAACAGAAGATAATCTAGACATAATGCATGGCAGGGAGGCTACCACTGAAGAGGAATATCATGGTCACTTCACTTTTTGTTATATAGCTCAGAATAATTAGGTTATGACAGTGACAGTAATAAAAACAGCCAAGAACTGTGTGAACATCTGTTTGTTGCATGGGACAGGTCAAATTAGGGCACTAGTCAAGGCATAATGCACACCAGTTGATTCAAAAGCAATTTCAAAAGGAGAGTAAAGATGTGTCACTAATCACACTCATACTCCCTGAATGTGTATGTTGCTACCGATTTCCTCTGCCTGGCCCCCTGGTATAACGTCCATAGAAAGTCAGGAGAATTTGATGTGTGAACACATCGAGCGAGTGGGGGGGTTGATTACGCTCCTAACACGAGACAGATGCAAAAATGAAGAAAACATATATCTCCCTGTGAAAAAGCGGCCTCTTACAAGTAGGAGAGACTGACGAAGATGTCAAGAGTTTGTGATGATAAGAGCTGACGACGGTGTCGGGGTGCTGTAAACCTGATCACGTGATCTCTGCAGCGGAATTAATACGTCACTTTCTGCCACTGCCCGCTGCAACCGGCTGCTCCACCTCTCGTCTGAATAATGTAGAGGATTTTTTGTTTTTTCGAACGCGTCTGTGCAGAGAACCTCCTGCTGGGTTGTGATTGTGTGAATGCAAAGTCATGTATGAAAATGAGATGTCGAGAGCGTCAGTCCAGGCTTTAGGTGCCTCTTCACACTGATCACAGGTTAACACAAAAGGAGAGAAGGCCACCGAGTGAAAAGACAGCATGCAAAGTCAAGACCAACGAGAGAAAAATGAGGCTGCAGTTAATGTTTTGAAGCCCAGAAATGTTATTCTAGGAATGTCAGGCTGTCGACACATACACTTGATAACTCAAAAGGAAAAGAGTGGAAAAGTGAAGTCATATTTTTCTCAGTATAATGAAACCAGAATCATCTGTGGACCTCATTTAATATAAGAAATTAGACCCCACATTTGTGTTTAATGCAGCACATTCGCACAGGAAACACTATTCACATGGAATTTATTAATGCAGGGGAAAGCTCGTTGATTTTAATATTGCAAGTTTTGATTGGTGATTTTAATCCCATCTGGAGCACATGTTTATTTTTCCATTGATCAAAGTAAAAACAACAGAACCAAATATCTATTCATTTCTGGCACATCCATTAGATTTTCTATATTTAAGTATTATATACTGAATTCACCAAATGTATTCACACAGCACATTAAATTAGACTTTCTTTCAGTTTATCTTTCCTTTTGTGTTTTATAGGTTTTTGTTCATGTTAAACTGTAAAGCAATACACAGAATACACTGATCCTGAAGCTCCTCAGACCCCTCGTCCAAAGTCTGACCGAAACGTCTGCACTAGCGTGATGTCACATGACATCATAATGCCCAACATTTCCATAATGTATGCCTGAGAGCTAGTCTGGCTCTCCGCCCAACATTTCCTACACGCACTGGAAGCTGTTGACCAATCCATCCAGAGTGGGCCAGCTGGCCAATAGGAACAGAGGTTGGGGGCGCCTTACAGAGACAGGAGCTAGAATAGAGTGTTTCAGACTGAAAAGACGAGGCGCAGGAATATACAGTATGAGGAAAGTGATGTCTTTTCTTAACAATGAATGAGAAATGTTTCTAGAGATGACATTTCATTTGCCTTGAGGGTTTCCTTTATTTGAAGCACTCTGTTTCATAGTGTTCACTTCTCAACTTGATATGATACTTCACATTCAGACGGGAAAAGGCAGTAGGAGCACGAGGCTGAGTAAAAAGGTGCCAAAACGAAGCTGTACCAAAACTGAAAAGAGTAATGAGCACACCAGACTGATTCAGAAGGTTCCACAGCTTTACATGCGTGTGTGGTCTCCAGTCTCTGGAATACTAAGGAGGATCTAAACACAGCACAATTCATTTTGTATAAGTGGTACGCTTCGCCCTCCATTGTGCTTATGCGGCCTCAAGTGCATTATCTTTGCACTCAAAGGTGGCTATGTGCTAATGCTAGCTAACAAGCCTGAGGTTAAGTGTAACCAGGGGCCCCTTAGAGAGTTGCCAAAAGAGAGCTGGTGGCCCCATAAGCCTTGGCTGAACAGAGCTCTCTTAGCCCCTTTGCGCAACACAGCTAGCCATTGTGCTAGGCTGAAAAAGCACATTAGCCGCAGAGAAAAGGGCTTTTCCTCTGAAACCCCCTCGGACAACAAGCAAAGCTCTGCTTGATAATTCAATCACTCTCTTGAGCAGTGCAGGGCAAAACTGCATAACCTCTGAGAAACTTTCCTCAGCTACCTCCTTTCCTTCCCCTTCTATCTCCTTCCATTAGGTAACTGCCCTATATTTTACAGATGCTGTCATTCCTGCTGCTTATCAAAGGACAATAGAGGAATGATGCCTGTGAGAGAGCCATTGACATTTAAATGTATGCAGCAGTGTGAATTATGGCTCTGTGCAATGGGTGCTGCAAAAAGGGCATAAGAAGATAGATATATTTGTGTGTATGCATGTGTGCGTGTACGCCTGTGTGAGTGTGTGTGTGTTTTGGGGCGGGAATAAAAGAGATAAAAGGGAGGAGAAGAGGGTCAGGGCGAGAGTGGGTTGAAGCAAAGGATAGGAAAGCCATAGAGAAAGAGAGAGGGAAAAAAGGGGGGGGGTGGGCGTTCTTATCGTTTTACCCTTGTCTTGACTTCCTTGCGGGGCCTTTGAAGAGAGCCGAAATAGAGATACGCTGGCACATCAGAGAGAGATTTAGATTATGCCAGTGTTTACCCAACTGAGTGCTGCATGGCTGCTGGCGAAAGTCTGCTAGTTTTGAAGCTGTTATGGCCCAACTACAGCTTAAAGTGCTCGCCGCTCAAAACATAACACCAATGCTGCAGAGGAGGGTTTTCTCTCTGTGCTCGCGTGTCAGCGTTTGTGTGTGTAACTGTACGCATGTGTGCATGTATGTGCGCATGTATGTGCCAGTTGGTGTGAATGTTCATGAGAGATAGCGTGTGTCCTTGTATTCCTAATAGAGCGAGTGGTGCAATCTGCCTTTCTTTGAGTGTGTGTACGTGTGTGTATGTGTATCACTCTGAAAATGGAGCCATCCATCGGATTATGAGTAGACAGCTCTTTAAAAAGGAAGGACAGTATTTGCATAAGCAGCCATGGAAGGGAAAAAACCTATAGAAAGAAAGACAGGGAGTGAGAGTGAGAGAGAGAGAGAGAGAGAGGGGGGATGAGAAAAAAGGGGGTCGGGGGTTGTAGGGATAGTGGACCACACTTGCCAAGCCACTCTGGGATAAATCCTGTGGCAAGGATCTAGTATTCTGGGCAGCGATTTGGCCCTGGGTCTCCTCAAAGCAAATGGAAAATAACAGGCTGCGAGTAAATAGGTGGCAGGGTAATGATAGCTCTGTCAAGTCCTAAGGTGGAAAAAGGGAGGGTGGGAAGAAAGAGGGATCATAGTAATTGAGAGAGAGAGGTGGGGAGCCCTGGGTTATACTTCATTGCAGACATGTAAACGAACAGCTGCTGACATCATAGACACATAGTGGTTTGTGTTAGACTCCACTTGAGTCCACGTTCCACATGTGGGGTAGTTCAGAGTCTATTGTACAGTATATATTCTAAGCATACGCACTATGAATCAAGTCAAATGGCAATCAATGCGAAGCCCAAAACCAATCCATAAGCCAAGACTTTGATGTCTTTATATTATATTAAAGATGAATTGTTGAGCGTAGTACAAGATGTCCTCACAAGGATTCACTTGAGTTCCAGCATCCATTTTTGTTTTTCAACTCATGTGCAGCTAGAACCCTTGTCGTGGAACCGGTGTCTGCATCGAGAACTAAATGGACGGGAGAGTGACAGCTAGAGCCCTTGCACCGATCCATTACATCCTGGATATGTTGACCGTGTAACGCAGGGCTGACATACAGAAACAAACAATCATTCACTCTCACATTCCTACCGATGGTCTCCATTTAACCAAAAACACAAATCTGTAAGTCTTACGAGAAAGCCAGACTACCTGGAAAAAACTCAGATGCTGAACATACTCTGATGACAACTTTTACATCACACAGAACCCTTGGGTGCTTACATTTCATTTCATTTCATTTCTTTTATTCATTTAAACACTTTCAGGTGCTGAAAGTATAAGACTTGCCTCTGTTATCTGGGCTTACGAGATGAAAGAAAGCTAAGTGTGGATGAATGAGGGAAGAAAAGAGGAAAAAAAAACGAAAGACTAGTGATGGAGGGAGGGAAGAAGACTGGAGCTGAAGAAATGAGGGGGAGAGAACACGAGAAAAACAGAGGCCAAAAGAGAAGGGGGTGAGGAGGGATAGATACGGGGGAACACCAGAGGGCCGGTGGAGAAGGTGATGTGTTTTCTTGAGGGAGCCCCTCTTGGCAAAGCTTGCTGGCACATGAAGCTGGCACAGGACACGGGTCTTGCCAAAGCCTTTGTGTGTTTGTGTGTGTGTGTGTGTGTGTGTGTGTGTGTGTGTGTGTGTATGTGTGTGTGTGCGTGTGTGTGCCCAGGGCTCTCACTTCTGTCACATCTGCACAGAGAGGCTTGCATCTTCATCTCCCTGCTTCTCTGTCGGACTCTCCGATATTTCTATTAACCCCTTTGCTTTCACCCTATTTCTTCTCTCTGCCAGGCTTGTTCCTACATATACATACTTTGGTCAACAACAGAATCCCCATCTTGGCCCCTCACAATCAGATACATAAACCGGCTCCACCTAATGTATAGTGACACTCAGTGTTGTGCAAGTTCACACCTCTCATGAACTAGTTCAAAATTCAGTTCATACAAGTAAACATGAATAGTTCACGTTCATAGTTCACCATTTAAATTCTGAACGAGTTCATAGTTCAGTTCATTTCATAGTTTTAAAGTGGAAAGTTAGAATGAAAGACTTAACTTAACTGTCGGAATCTTTATCAGACAATGTGTAAAATTCCCCCCATGCTTTTTCTTGCCATCTGTATATGAGACCAAGAGCTGTTGTGTTGCAGGTATGGCCTGGCCCTTTAAGGAAAGTTTGTATTGTGTGACGTAGTGCACCTGGGTATTGTGGGAAAAGACGCTAAAAGTGTGTGAATAACAAGAAGTGACGGACCACCTAGAGGTGATTCGAGTGTTGCTCCTGCTGTAAATACGAGAAATAAAGTGGCCGCATTCCAAGTAAAGAAACATCTCCTCCTCCTTCTTCACGGAGCGGTCCGGACAGCGAGCCAAGATAACCTGTGAGCCGAGCTCCAGACTACAGCTCGGAGCCGAGACACTGGCCAGAGAAGAAAACACTTGGAATACGTTGCTTGTTTGGTGTGCATGTGTGTGTGCGATGAATCATGGGTAACGTAGTGCGAAGTCAAGTTACTTGGTTCAGGTTAGGCTACATCGCGGACATTTCAAGGGCACTGAGCAACGACATGGTGCAAGCATTCGATTTAGACAGCGTCTCTCCTCAGGAGAAGGAAAACATTCCGTAACGTTTTAGCTAGACCTCAGATAATATTGTAACGGACTGGTAGTTAGGTTTATGTTCTGTTTGACTGCTATGTGTTTGTTATGACTTATGTTCAGCTAACTACACCATGTCAATATGTATTGGGATTTCCAGAGGGTCAGTGAACCAGTCGGGTTGGGGCAAGTGACAGTTCTAGACCAATGGCTGGAGAGTTACCTGGCATGACAGGCTCTCATTGGCTGATGAGTTGGCATGTCAAGGGTGAATTAGGAAGGGGAGTGAAGAACACAGTAGTGGATGACAGGAGTGTCGGAGTTACGAACAAGAAGTGTGTCGTGTTTGCTGGACTTTAATAAAGTTACACATAAAGAGAGAAGTTTCCTGTCGTCTATAAGCGAGGACGCTGAAATATGAACGTGTTCACCGTTCAAATTAATTATTTGTCATTGAGGTGCGTTCAGTTCATCGTTCTCACAAAAGTGAACGTGTTCAATGAATGCGTTCTTTTGCGTTCGTTCATGCACAACACTGGTGACACTGGTGTATCCTTGTGGACTGTTGCTGCCAGTAAGATGTGAGGCCAGGAGCATAACATAGTTTGTAATTACTTGAGCATCAGTATTGATTAGAGCAGCACTGAGTTATTGTCTAATTCAGTTTGGTATAGCATTCATAGCATCTACATTTTTTTTCAATAAAGATTGAGTGTGTTTTCCTGCCTCAGTTTTGTGTCCTCTATAATTACATTCGTTTTGAGCAATGTGCCCTTTATGCACCAAGTTATGAAGTAGGAGCACAGAGTTCGAGCAGGTGGATGGACGGATATTAAGTCTGCTTCTAAAATATTGTGTCACGTCAGCTGTGCTTTAAAATCCAAACTTTGTCTTGACATTGTTGTTAAATAATAATAATTTGTTAAGAATTCACTTAGTGCCTTAGTGCTGTAATTTCCTGTTGGTTGAGGCTGCAGTTACATGTCCAGTGCATACATGTACACACATTTATCTAACATATCTACAATAATTCAGTAATAATGAAAATATGTTCATAATAATCATGTTATGCTGGATTGATTTATTTTAAAAAATCACCAAAAGACTATTCATGTTTAAAAAAAAATTGTTGTATGTGCTTTCAGATAAACAGGCGCAGAATTATCTAAATAGTCCGTGTGGAAAGCTGTAGCCTTTATGTTTTGATTCGTTAGAATTAAGACATGCAATAAACCTTTTGAAACTAACTTATTTCTTATCTGGTTCAGCACAAAGGATACAACTACTTCAGCTACTTGTGATGTGGCAATTATCTCAAAGTAGCATCAGAGACAATTACTTCTTTGAAAATTTAAGAATAGGACAGTCCTTGTGCTCATTTCTCAGCCTCCCAGTGCTCTGCAGTTAATTAACAAGGTCATTAAGCTCGGGTGAATGAGTGCTACGCTGCCATGCTAAATGTGTTTTACACACCATGTTTAATAAGCCTGCGTCCTCACCATCAAGAGTATCGGCACCCCTCAAATGACTTTCCAATAATGACAAGCTGCTCCCCAGAGGTGCTTTTTCTGTGTGAGTGTGTGTGCGTCCTTCTGAAGTGGCTAAACGGCTGGTACCTGGTAGCCTGATTGAAAGAAATTGCCTCAGTCAATAGAGTGCATGCTTGCGTGGTATTCACATACACTTTGGATTGCTGCCAAAGGGGAGCACATCGCAAGAGTTCCTCAACTCATTATCCTTATCCACGAGCCTTGTGTGTGTATGTTAAAGTAAGTGCGTGTGTGTGTGTGTGTGTGTGTGTGTGTGTGTGTGTGTGTGTGTGTGTGTGTGTGTGTGTGTGTGTGTGTGTGTGTGTGTGAGAGTGTGTTTTTGCCACCCATGGAGTGGACTGACATGCTCCCTTGATTCCTGCAGACCACCGGGGCAGAGAGGAACCACCTGTCTGTCCAGAAACCAGCGTACACACGCTGACAAACACAGACTTTGGCCAACATTACCATATCCATATTTACCTGTGGTCAATGCATTCCACCACCGGCTGCTTAATGGGATATGGGATAGGTGACACGCACACACACAAGCTTCCTTGAGGTCTGAAAATATCCTTTCATATCTCTCCTACTGGTCCAAAAGTACATTCATAAATGCCATTTTGTGCCCCCTAATAAGTCAAAGGCGATGGTGCTTATGTGTGTTAGCCACAGTAGGAAACGCTCCTGTACCAAGCAATTACTGTGGCTGCGGAAACAAGAGCGCTCTGTGGGGAAAAGCCAATTAGTCCGCTGTGGCAGCAGGTAGCAAGCCTGCTCCATTCATTATGATCCCTCATAACACCGTGCTAATGTAATAGCACCATGTTCGTGCTGGTGACATACAGCAGAGGGCTTTAGTGATAATAACAGGATCAATAGTTAGGCTGCTATGGGAAGACAGTTTTGTATTCATCCAGGCGTGTGGCGTCAAGGATTTAATCAAAAACGCTAATGAAATGTGTGCATATCTGTGTGGGCGTAATGAGCTCATGTTGTTGGATGTGGATATTTGTTCAATGCAGCAGCCTGCGCGTTTGTATGTGTGTGCGTGTGATCAATTCATAGTGATAATATTCAGTTAACTAATAAAGCTTAAGGCAATAAATTTAATATCAATATCGGAAACCGATCTGCTCTGGTGCATAACCTAACCTGATGATTTTCAGATAATGTGATGTGAAGACATAACCCAGGAGTCTCTAGCTGGAGACACACACAGACAGACAGACAGACAGACAGACAGACAGACAGACAGACAGACAGACAGACAGACAGACAGACAGACAGACAGACAGACAGACAGAGAGAGAAGAAGCAGGGGGAATGTCTCTTTTGCACAAGCAGTATTTCTGCAGAAAGAGTGTGTGAGGGCTGACATTACCCTTCTGCTCTCTGCATGGTCCAAATAATTGGTCTATTGTGATTTGCTAAAAGAAGCTAATGAAGAAGAGGTGGACAACTTTGAGAACACATTGGAGGAAGATGAGTATGAACAAAAGACAGAGATCAGATGGAAAAGAAGACAGAAAAAAGTTCAGCATCTTAACTCTATGACTGTTTATATTACCCATTATACTTCTAGCTCACTTAGAGGAAAAAAAATGAAGCGAAGCGAAAGTTCATTCAGGAAGATTCTCTTTTTGTACATGCCTCCTACCGTTGGACTAATAAGTGTGCATGGCAAGCATCAACAGAAACGCTGCTCATTCACATTAATTGTCATTTAGACTCATTACATCAATCACCAGGTGACCCACCTCCAACCCTGAACCACCTCAACTCTAGACAACCGGTCATCTCCTTTCAACCATCAAATCAGAAGCCTTCATGAGTCTTCCCAGCTACGTGCTCCATTCCTCCCCATCACCACCCAGTGTCTGTAGTCTCCTTCAGATCCTAAGCTCGTAACTTTAATTTCATTTTAATCATTCTCATTTGTTTCTCTCCCCTGATTCAAATAAATAAATGATAAATGTTGGTTTTCACAAACCAGACAAGGATTGGATCAACTGGTTGGGGTGGTAGTGCATGGTAACTTGTAACATCGTAACTGCACTGCACAGCATCTATAACATGACCAGTGAAAAGTCATAATAGCGAGGAGAAAACTATTATTCTGGACAATAGCAGGAAAAATCAACAACCGCAAGTTCAAGCTACATCAACTATCTGCACAAACACAAATTCCACACAAACACACATACAGGTAGTCATGTGGATATGGCCTGAGCTGAAAACTGAAATTCATCCATGTAAACACTTGGCTTTCTTGCTTCCAATCTGACATTCTGCAAGCTCCACACAAACAGATTCTCTCTCTCTCTCTCTCTCTCTCTCTCTCTCTCTCTCAGCACTCACGCTGTCTTTCTCTCTTTCGTCACTGCTCGGCATTGAACGGAGTCGGTAATGGCTTGGCTTCAAGTGTGAGTGTGTGAAAATGTGAGCGAAAGAGAAAAAAAGAAAAGAAAAAACGAGGTGTTTGAGCAAGAGGGAGGGTGAGAGAAATGATCTGCCAGAGAAGTGGATAGGTAGAGGAGGAAGAGAAAGTGGGGAAGGTAGTGTGTCTGTGTCACAGGGAGTATAAGTGAGGGAAGGAAGACACATGTGGTTCTGTTGCTATGTGTGTGTGTGTGTGTGTGTCTGTGTGAGAGAGAGAGAGAGACCATGTGTGAGTTATGTTTGCAGTTATCTGCATGCGAGGATGAGCAGGAGTAAGATAAAATGAGCCAGCATGAGTTTGTGTATGTGTGTGTGTGTGTGTGTGTGTGTGTGTGTGTGTGTGTTTGTTGTCGTGCTCATCAAGAAGCTGTGGTGTCCATGGCTCTCCAATGTTTACAGACAGGAAATGTTTGTCCAGGCAAGAGGGAAGGAACCTTGCCGCCCTGCATGGCAAACACTGGGAGAGTGAACACTCACACACACACACACGTGCACGCACGCCATATGCACACAAGCGCACACAGACACACACGCAACCACACGCAGAGACATAAACAGAAGCACACACGCTTGCAGCAGTGTAAAAAGAGGAACCTGATGGGAATTCCAGTCTTTGTGAGTGAGGCGGGGTATATGCTATTGGGGAAGTGGGAGTGACTGGGCTGGGCCCTAACTGTTCTTCACTTCCCTCCATGTTGGCTGCCAACACAAACTCCAGCAGATAGAAAGTCAATACACTGACCCCCTCTGAACCTGTGAGAGTGCAGCAGCGGCCTGCCAGGCCTGTCCACGCCAATACAAACCACCTGATTGTACATCTGCACCACTAACTGCATTCCCTTAGTTCATATTTCTGCTGCTGCCAGTGCCGTTTAATTGATTATCTGCCTGTTTGTCGGTGTTACTCAGTGTGCTGTGAGAGGCTGGGATTGTACCAGCAGAAGAGTTTCAAAGCTCTTTTCGGATTCTGATCTGCAGTCAGTGGCGCGATTCATATTAAACTGGATTAATTCATACTTCCACTCCACTAGAGTTTAAATTGCATGATTTAATTATTAAACCACTACACGTGTCATCTATAATTAAGAGTTGCTTTGCAGAGTTTCAACTTTAAAGTTTGTAGACAGCACAAAAATAATTTCTATACATTAAGATACATTAAGCTTCGATCATTTCTGTTTCAAATTTAAATTCAGTGTGTTGCTCAATGATCTGCTCTGTTGAAAGAAGTATCAGGTAATCTCTTAGTCTGTCTTTCATGGGATGAAAATTATAATTCATCAAGACAGTAAGGTTGATACAATTGCTCATTACAAAGATCAACCTACCATAATATAAAGATAATGCTCATAAATCATTACATCAATAATGTAAATAATGTGTGCTTTTCTTTTCCATATATAACACTGAAAAGGGCCATTCTGCTTAATAAATACTACTGGTTCGGCTGTGTTTACCTGAGCAAATGACCTGAATTCCTCTTCCAGCACCGTTCATGGTTAAACGAATGTTCTCGAGTATAAATAATAAATTACAGAGCAGCTTCTTTTCCCTAATAAAAAAAGCACTTTTCTCCTTGTACAAAATAAGAAACTTTGCAAGTTAGCTTTTGATTGATTGTGTAAAGGAGTTGCACCATGAAGGTTGGCTGCAGAGATAGCATTTGTGAGATTTATTTTAGCAACTCTTGCCAAATTTGTGTTACCCAGATAAACAATGCTCCTTTCTGGCTGTCCTGCCTCATTTGCTTGTGTGTTGATGTGTGTGGGCGTATAAATTAAGGCTAGCGCTGGAGGCGATGTGCGTGTGCTTGTCCCACTCTCTGTTACCACAGACACATTTTTACTTAGGAATGATCCAAACAGGATGAGATGAAAGTGTCTTTTTACAAGCAGACTCTCACGCATATATACAGGCACATTCATTGTTAGGGAGTTATGCAGGAAACAGTGAGCCTCAGCTTCACGAGCAAACGAGGATACACACAAGGGAAAGTAAGCCAACCTGCACAATAACGACAGCATGAACATGAACATGAACCAGAAATGAAAGGGAAAAGGCATAGTTTACTTACTGGCTGGCGAAGGGGTGCTGTACCCACTGAGGGACAGTCCTGGCAGGGCTGGAGGCGATAGGCTCCCCAACATATGGGGGAAGAAGTAGGAGTAGGTGGGCATAGGGAAGCCGTTGAGGTGGGGGCCCGGCAGCGGGTTGCCCTTCCCAGCCATGATGGCTCAGTCCACCCCCAGTCACAAACAGACTTCACTGAAAAACCACCTTAACAAGAGCTAATAGCACCAAAGAGGAGTCAGTGTGGATTCCTGGACAGATTTAATCCCCCATAGGGAGGCGGCATGAGTAGATATTCCAAAAGACTTGTCAGATGAAGTTTGTAAAAATCCCCTTATGGTTTGGAAAGTGGTCCTTAAAATGGCTGTTGAAGTTGTCAAAAATCCTGCCGGTTTAGTGACTGTGTGTGTTCAGGCTTGAGTTACTCAGGACACAAAGATAAAAAGAGACCCGGGGTAGAGGTATAAAAGGGGACTGTAGAGAGTTGTATCCTTCCTTTCTCTGGTATTGTGAAACAAACTGAAAGGCCTTATTTGCGAGAGGCGTTGGGGCGGCTGGAAAGTAACACGGCCATTCCTTATCTTCAAGATGAAGGAGCAGAAAGAGACAGGAGGCAAGTTCAGTCAAGAACAGGTGACTTTGACTGCAGTGAGGTGGGGTGATAGTGGTGATAAGGGCGCTAGTGGTTGGGATGCTTCCACGGGATTGTAGGTTTACTCTTCCACTGCAGAGTGCTCGGGAATGCGCAGATCACATGATGCCAAAACAAAGCTCTCTTCTCTTTGGACGGGCTTCCTCTTAGCAGTTGCACAGCCTCTTCCTATGGAAAAACACAGAGGGAGAGAGAAAGAAAGAGATCAATTGGTGCTGCAGTGACAAGGTAAAGAGATCATTTGCCTTTGTACTTAAGCACTTGAGCAAAACAGCGCTTGTCTTTTGATGCTAATTAATGGTAATGTCTCATCAGAAATGTTACAAAAACACCCCATCCGCCTTAATTATCTAATGGAGTGTTAAAACTGGGAGGAGAGCAGCGGGCGTGTGATGTCTCAGCGCCGCTTTGTGTGCCCATACGTGCGCTCATTAACGGTAATAGAGTACAAATACCGTGTGAGACGAGCCAAAACATAAACGAAGGGAGCAACACAAAAGAAAACTTTGCTGATTATACCAGTTGCAGGAGCCAGAGGTGAGACCCAAAGCGCCGCTCTGGGACCACTAGAGATTTCTGCTACGTAGTTTACTTCCAAATTAGGAGCAAGACATGTACAAACAGACCTGTAATCATCGGAGAAAGCAAGAGCTCACACAAGGGCACTGACAAACACCCTGAGAGCACAATTATCATAAAGCCCATCACAAGCACCGCAACATAAGCAGTAGTAAGAGAAGATCTATGTCTCCGAACAGCTTGTCATAACATGAGCATAACTTATATTTCACTGTAATGACCCTTTTATGAGTCAGTGGATGCAATGCACGGCAGTAAAACTAAGAAGCATTTCATCACACACACACACACACACACACACACACACACACACACACACACACACACACACACACACACACACACACACACACACACACACACACACACACACACACACACACACACAGAGAGAGAAGAAGCAGGGGGAATGTCTCTTTTGCACAAGCAGTATTTCTGCTCAGGAATGTGCTTCTCTAACATGAATCACACCAGGACATCATGGATGAACTCCTGCAAAGAGTGAGGGGTCAAGTCAGATACGTTTGTGTGCCTGTTCCCACTTGCATGATGTGCATAAAGCATCAGGGTATGACAGGGGAGCACTGGTGACAGCATTGTGCAGATGGGGGACAAATGAAAGGAAAAAAAGCATAATTTATCTCTGCCTCTGAAACTCGACTGGAGAGGTGAACACCATTCTTACACAATATATTGCATCATCTGGTGCTTTAATAATGTGGTGTAGTCCAGAAAGTCCAAAAAACAGTAAAAGTCATGAAATAAATGTCGAGAAACAACTCAATAGTTACAGAGAGGAATACATTTCTCAAGGAATCATTGTTTGTAGTAACTTCGAAAACTTAACTCTTCGATTGTGTCAATAAATCTTCTTTTTCATAAATATAAAGTCTAAAAAAAAAGGAACCCTCTATCGCAGTGATATAAATATGGTATTTCGATATTGCAAAAACACAAAAGAATTTCAAATTTTGAGATGATTCTAACAGGGCGGCATGGTGGTGCAGTGGTTGGCTCTATCATCTCATAGAAAGGAAGTTCTTGGTTAAAATCCTTTAGAATCTTGGGAGTGGGGCTCCGAGTATCAAGACCGGTTGCTTGGTTGGTTGCCATGTGAGACCAACACGACAGGAAGAGCTGTATATAAAATGAATGGATGGCTGATAAAATCTATTTCCGTGTGTTATTTCAAAATGAGCATTTTCAGGCACACCCAATCATTATAAATGACATTACAGCACTATTAACAAAAACTGTACATTTTACCAAACATAGCATCCCCAAAAAATTATTTAATACAAGTTGATCATCATTCTAACACTTATTTGTCCGTGAACACCATCTTCACTTGAGCATTTGATGTGTTATAAAACATTTAGAAACTATAAATGAAACCGTGTTATCTTTAGACAAACAATGTTGGTGCATGGTGTGAGTCTTTGTCTAGGCAGCGGCCCAGGCACATCATAACCATCTTTGATTACAGGGACATTCTTTAGTTGTAACTGTCTGAAAGCTGATTCCATATGGGCTCAGTGCAGGACCTGAGCATGTGTGTGCATGTGTGTAACTATACACCTGCACATAAGAGAAATGAGTAATTACTTATGGGAACGAGGCACCAAACTGCAGTAGATATGTGAGTTTGTATACTGCAGATAGTGGATGTGGAGTCCCGATATGTCCCTTAATCAGATGGAGAGCGGATTTTATTGGCTTGGCTTTCTATTACACGCCTTGTTTTTATTGATTGTTGCTCTGTCCTCACCCTCTCACGGTGAGCTGGTGTGTGTGTGGTGATCAGGACTGAGAGCTGCATGAGTTTGTATTAGTGCAAAAGCTTTACTAGCATTTTTAAAGCCCACAGGAGTTCGGTATAGTTTTATTTGTTTTTAAAGCCCCTCCCTTCTCTCTCTCAGTCTCTCTCTCTCCTGAACAGCCCCCCATTAAACCCGGAGAGAGTTAAGAGATGAAGAGAATACATAAGAATAATATTTCTGGTTCTATAATACAGAGTAATACACAACCATTAGCATTATGAATTTAAGCCTGGATACACTCCACATTGTACACTTTCACAACCATGTAAAATGCATTAGCATTGTCAAAAATATAAAGTGAAGTGATGTAAAACCATATAAAATGTATTTTAATGCACCAGCCAGAGGCTACAGATGGTGAACTGGGTCTTTAATGAGGAACTATACCACTCACTGGGACACCAAGAGGACTGACTGGCTGGAAATGGGCCACTTCCTTCATCGTTATCATTACAGCATCTAGTGCGGGCACCATGAGAGGCTACTCTGAATGATAAGCAGCTTCACACATTACCATGCACTTACACCAGCAGTAACTTTGTTGTGGTACCTTCATAACTGATATTTTTACTGGTGTCAGAGTGCAGAGATAGAGAAGGATATTGTTGCAACTTCTCATATATTTTCTGAGGGATAGGTGCAGACACTTAAAGGTAGTGCGAAAAGTTCCAACTCACACTTTTATATAAATTTAGGGTGTTTTCAAACCTGAAAGTAGGGACCAAGGTCAGAACCAAGGTTGACATCATTTCTACATTGTTTACAATTGACCATGTTAGTCTTGATTCACACTGAATTTTTACTTTGTTTAATTAATTATATATTGGCAATTACATTGCATCTGTGGAACCATGTTATTATTTTATTACCTTTAAACCTTTGTATATGATGATATATTCCACAAAAAATCCCAATAGAAGTATATATATGAGTTAAAGTTGAATCTGTGGCATCAGAGATTTCCATGAAAGAGGCCCAGTGTCCACAGCTGGGAAAAGACAAACATTTTCTGATGCATGATGTAAACAATGTCTGAGTGGTAGAGCTGAAGCATTTCAGACACGCCAAACAAACAGAAGTACTTTTTGCACATGCACAGAGGAACACACACACACAACCACAAACGACAGAGGCTGGACAGCAGCGGAACATAACTGAGCACCTGTATAATCCCTTTACCAGAAGTAACGGACAAACCCCACATGCACTCACATCGGAGGCACAAAGATCAGACACACGCCACTTTATGAGGAATCAAGGCACAACTGTGGGGGTCAGTATAATCTGCTGAGAAAATCGCACACGCAACACCAAAGCTGGGTAAAGCTGCTGACATGCACTTCACATCCTCCTTCCTCTCAACGCACACAAACCAATCACAATTCTCACAAACAGCTGGATGTTCTGATCCTGCATTGGACAGTGTCCGCTGAAATCCTGGCACACGACCGTTAACATGCAACATGTCATATCACACGTACACACACACACTTTAAGTTTGTACATACACGTGTTTATATGTGCATAAATATAAAGCATATGCACACAGACATATACACACACACACACAAGAACAGACATCTAATAATTTCTATCTTTCATCGTGCACACATCTCTTTTCTCCTGTTGTCCTTCACCCACACTAACACATGCAGAAGCACACACCAACACATACAACTGCATTCACGCAAACACACTAATCTCTCATCACTTCCTCTGACAGGGCGCACTCGAATCTCAGCAGCAGGTGCCTCCCACTGTATGATGTATGTGTTCTATATGGTGCGGCTGACACACAAGGTCGTTGATATGGAGAAGAAGAAACGGGAGCAGTTGTGTGTATAATGACGTGCAGCTGCTGGTCTCTCTTGTAGTATAGATGTTCCTGAGTGCTGTCGAGGCCGACATGATACATCTCATATGCGCATGCATGAGTACAAACACTGAAGATGGTAAGGCATGCATGAATGTTCACTTTCTGAACGCCTGTGATACATGTACGTCTAAAAAATTAACTTGTGCACTTGCTTGATGCACAGACTGCAGTCTAAAAACAGACATGATGGAGTACGGGAGTCTGAGATGACGAGGTAATGCAATAGCGGAGCCTATAGAAGTGCACTGCAGGGACCCTGGGGCCTGGAATGGATCCATTAATGTACATCTTTTCAAAGAGTTCCTAACAATTCCTCTACAGCCTTCACTTATATAGCTTTATTTGTCCCCTTTACCATATACAGCTAGCCTATATCTACCAAATTCATTTCAACATACTCAAGAGCAGACAGGCAAGGTGCTGTACAGAGGGCACCTCCTGAGGGAATGTATGTGATCACTTACAGCAGGAGGAAAAAATAAACAAACAATCTGGGTCACTTGGTCTTAACTCTGTGTTTGGCATGTAACGGGCCGAGAGAAGGGAGAGTCAGAGGTCGCTGGGCACGAGAGACTGTAATTGATTTTGACAGCCAACGCTGAATTAATAATCGGGAAAAGCAGCAAATGGCAGCATGAGGTCGCGGTGGATGGGCAGATAACGCGGCAAACACAGCCACAGGGGACGGGAGATACAACGCGTGGCATACACAAGACGCTCCAGCGTGCACGTAAATGGACAAGGCGTGCATGTTTGGATGTGCACACAGTTCAAAAAGCACAAACGCACACATGTCCACTGATACACGCAGTTCAACTCACACACATATGCACACATGTTCACAGGTGCGTGCACATACTGACCAAGTTTCAGAGAGGTCAGTGGCAGAAAGTTGAACACACACCACTTGTTCTCAATAGCTTGAAAAAAGCACAGCACAATATATGACATAAAACAACACACACAAACACACACACACACACATACATACACACACACTATGAAAACATACTCTGTATTCTGTATTTCTCATATGTTATCAATTATTTCTGACATGGATGCTGTCAGTGCTACATATCACCGATGTGTGTAGCTAATGGTCCACAGCAGCAGCACTTCACCTCAGTACTAATGAGTTAAAACTAGTCACATGGTGATGTCAATGCTACACAAAGCATGACTGGAGAGTCCTTTAGCAGCTGATAAGAAATGCTTAGCTGCTTAAACAATACAGTCAGTGTTTGTATTTTAAGGATATGTTAATGCTCTGGAACAGCATTATTCAATGTTTTGTGTAAACCAAGGCGGTACAGTAAAATGATTCTCACTCCTTTATTGTCTAGTCACTAACAACTATAAAAGAACTATAAACAAAACATCAAATCAAGTGCTACTATGTTGTATATGATATTACATGAAACTTTGTGAATAACATTGCTTTCCTGAACCTGTCATTTGATTACAGTCAATGTGATTTTGACAGTATTTCATAATTTAACATGATGACTTAAGACTTTCACTGTAATGTCCTGAGCAGAAAACCCACATGCATTTGTACAAAAGCTCTCTCCACAGGTAAAACCACAGGTTGCTGGCCCGCAGTGGTTTGTCAGTCTTTAACAGCACAGAGTGAGCTCTGGCTCTGGCTCGGTCTGGATTTGCAGTGTTACACATAACGGAAGTCGCTGAAGCACGATGCACTTAACTTTTTATGAGCAAAGCAGCGTGGGTGGACATATACTGTACCACCGAATTGAGACGGGACATGGCAAGAGTGAATGAGCATGTGTGCACGCTTCAGTGTGTGCATTCTGCACATTTGAGAGCATTTTGTAGTTTGTATACTGTGTATCAACAAGTGTCTAAGCTAAAGGGTGCTGTGTGGAGCCTCGCACATAGCCTTTGTGTGTTCATGTGTGTGTCCAAGTCATATCCTGGACCACAAGTGCATATCATCTATGTGCCCTGGGGGAGAGACTTACACAACACTGCATTTACTGTAAGTTACTAGTTCAGATTGGGTGAGTTTCACAAAAGAACAAATCACATGTGCAGCACAGTGTGCATGTGTGTGGCAGGTAGAGACACTGCGAAAAGTTACTTACACCGGACTTCAATTAATACATGGTAATTATTTAAGGGACAAAGAATAACGCAAGGCCAGTGAGAAGATTGCGAGTCAGAGGTCACTAATAGTTTGCACTACCTTACCTTAAGTTACCGTTTTACTAAATGATGGTACTAGTTAGCTGAGGCGAGTAGCCCATTAATAATATACCTTAAATCATTTAGAGGAGTTTCCCCAGATTAAATTGTATGTAGGTGTCCTGGCGTATCAGCAAACTCATGTGTCAAACATGTATCGACAATGTCTTGGGTTCGGCCAAACAATCAGACACTCTGTCAACAGTTCTAGTGATTGGTCTGACAGAAACGATGCTCACATGATCTTGCCGATGTCGGACAGTCCAGCTGCCTCGCAAGGTAACCTTGCAACTACGTGAGCCAACAATATTTCCACTTCAATGCTCCTTCCACATGCGTTGCTTCGAGATGGTCAGAATCCTCATGAGTTGAGGCATTGCGGGTGAGAGCGCCGGAGGTGGGAGCTACTTCTCGATGACAGCCAGACAGTGTGGTGCTAGTGGGCTAAAGGGTGCTAAGTGCACATCCAGGGAGGTGAGAAGCCTCAGCCGTTTTGCCAGGGCCCCCTATGGGGTGAGTCCACTTGTCAGCAAAGGCTAGGTGACATTTCTGCCTCACCTCAGAAAGGTCAGCCTTTAATGATCTCAAATGCACTGCAAAAAAAAGCACTGCACCTGCAAAAAATAAACCCAGGAATGAGTGGTGTATGTGTGTCGGGGTAAGATGGTAGCCTTCTTCCTTCACACAAAATGAGCGCTGCTGTGGCTGTCGGTGCAGAACTGGACCATCTGCCCACCTGCATGCATGCGTGTAGTCCCATAAACACACACACGCACACACAGCAAACCCCTGACAGATGCACACCCACACTTTAGCTAACCATGTCCACCAAAGTAAGTCTGCCAACCCACCAATTAAATAAAGAGTATCAGATGAAGAGTGTTAAATCACAGGAACACCAGCAGCTTCTAGGAACATCCACGTACAAATAGGCTGCCTACAGCATAGGTTGACAGTTTATAGACCTATACATAGACAAGGAGCATGAGCCAGTGCTGCTAAATATGGGTCAGCTGCAGAATGTGAAGCAGAGCTGAGATTGCTTTATTTATCAGTAATGGGGGTATAGGGGTGTTCTTGCTAAATTCTCCATGAAGCAAGCCAGTTTATTTCCGGTGAGAATGCCGCTGCTGAAAAAAACTGCAGGCGTATCTGGCAGAGCAGGACAAGCTGCATTTGCTTTCGAGCTACTCACTGTAGCTATTCAGTTTGGTCAATATTTGCAGGGGCTATGGTAACAGATAAGCTCCCACACCCGCATAAACACACTGCGCTGTATGCTTAACGCTCAGCCCCACACACACACAAAAATCAACACACTGCCCAGAAAGTCCCACTCGTGCTCAAAGGAGGTCGTGGAGACAAAGGGCCATAGATCATCGGTGTGGACGGCGTGTGGCGAGCTCCTTGCATCCAGGTTTTCCGGCATTTTCCCCTCGTTCTGAGAAAGCATGGAGGGCCGGTCCCTATTGTTTACACAGCTTGCTCCATGGAAAGGATTGCTTAATATGAAATATGAAGAGAGTGGAGAGGTGAGAGCAAGAGAGCTGGAAAGAAAAAAAGGAAGGGAGCCAAGAGAGAGGGGTAGGGTGGGAGGAGATAAAAGGGCCAACGCAGAGAGGGAGTTAAAGGCTGAACATGCTCTGGATTGGGCGACATTGGAAGTAAGCAATAAAGATATATACAGTAACTCTTTTACAACAAAATTAGCAGGTATAAGCATGTTTTCTAAACATGGGTAAACCCACTAAATGAAAGTGGTTGACTCAATTCCCGTTGTCAGTAAAGTTCTGTTTGTTTTTCCCTTGGTGAGTCATGTTTGATGTCATTAACTTGCCAGAAACTGAGAAGCTCTCTCACCTCGCCGTCTTGCCAGTGTTGCATCTTGCACAATACGAAGAAAAAAGGTGTGATAAACAATAACTAAACAAATTTTCATGGCTATTTATGCTATTTACGTCATAACGCACCTTGAACTTCAAGGTTTGTATCCATTCCCATTCCGGAGAAAAGCCAGATGTTCATGGGTGTTAGTGGGTTTTTTGACCAGTGGAAAGGGGGCTATAGAGGTTATAGAACCATGCTGGGAGAGAAGATGGTCACAACTCTAAAGGAAACAACGCAGTGAGCAAGAAGGAAATAACATGGTAACACTAAATCTCGGAAGAAGAGAAGAGGCAAACTAAATGAGAAGTAAAGTGACAGCAAACCGAACACAGAGCAGAAAGCCCTGAGGTTTCCTGGTGGTAAAGGAGTCATGCCTCCTGCGGTCTGGGGTCTGTAGTGCATGTTATTCATTCCCTAACAGACACACTACGCTTCTGCTCCTTCCACCAGCCCTCTGGTGCTGTCCTGACGATCCCTCGCTTCCTTAGGTCTTTCAATTGCCCACTTTAATAATTTATCCGATAAAACCTCAGGCTATAAAGTTTCTTTGATGTGTTACTTGGACTTGTTTTAAAAACCAGTCATGGTGGGTTCATGTGTTTTTTCACAAAGGCAGCAAGAGAGCCCAGGGATGACAATTTACAGTATCACAAGGACAAGACTTGTGTTCTCTTTAAAAGGGAAGTGGCCTGACAATCATCAGACGAGCACCACACAAGCATAACTCTATATTTCATTAGTTTTCCCAATATTACGACCTGTGTATGCTATTATAATTATCCTTGCTATGAAAATGAACACAATTAAAAACTAAGAATCATTTCACTTATGATTAATTTGCAGATGACTTTCTTGATAATAATTGTCTGTAAATAGTAAAAATGTCCTGAAGGCCAATTTTGCCCAAATTCCGTCTAAACTGGTGCAGGATCAATCAAAATAAGACAATAAGAAAGTGCACACTAGGATGCCAGTGTGTGTTTAAAATAAGTACAATATAAAGGTTTAACATCCTTTAACATCATATTTTCAAGAACTAACACAGTTAAGATTTAGGAGTGCAGCCATCATAATAACTATTGCTCCTGGAGGTTACCTAATAATAAAACGTAACTATGGATACTCTACACAGAACAGTCTCCTCTCAATAGGTGATGCCTTATCCTCAACTACTGCTTCAGGAAGTAGCACATCTCTGAGAGCGAAGGACAGTCTCCATTGTCAATAATGTTTATGTATATACAATTAATTAGATCCCATTCAGAGAAAGAGAAAATGGAGGGCATCTGAAAATGGAAAATGGAGTTATTAATTGCTGCACTCCACTCAATACCAGCTGGTCAAAATAATACAGTGCTTTGTATGACGATAATGAGCTGAGTGAGCCTAAACTCATGTGTCATGAGTGCGTCAGTGTGTGTGTGTTAGTGTGTGTGTGTCTGCCTCTGTCCACCCCTAACTCTGTTCCCGTTACTGGGAGAGGCCTGGCCCAAATGAAGTCCATACTTCTGATCAGAGAGCCTCCAAAAAACTCATCAACCCCCACCAGCTAACACATACACAAAGAACACATATTCTATGGGTGCATGAGAAACTTTACCAGGTTACGTGCGTCACTCTCTATCCTCAAATGGGAACAGGACACAACTGGCTTTTTTCTGCAGCCAACACAATAACTAACTGTGTCATCTTTGTGTACCTACTCAGGATATCGGGCGAACAATGTTATGCAAAACACTTTGGCACATTTCAACACAGAAGATCCAATGACACGAGAGCAAATGACGTACTGAAGTGCAGGGCCCCTTCCTGTTTATGCCGCCACTTGCCCGCCAGAGGATCAGACAAGATCAGCTCCTTTGAGCGGGTGTGCCGTCTTAACAAGGACAGTGTGTGGTTCCTCCAGGCAGCCCCTGCTGATAATACAAGTTTTTCTAAGAATACAGTCACACATAGTAATACTTCAAAACTAAGAAAAACTAAATGTTGAGTGTTTGCCTCTGTATGTATGGGTGGATATTTTTGTCTGGTTAAATGTGTGTATCGGTATGTGTATGACAACTATTCTGTGCAGCATTGTGTACCCATATCAGCCTCTTTAGATATTAATTGATGTTTGCTGCAGCCATGATTGTGGAAGTGTGGATGTATTTGTATTAACCATTGTGTGTATACATGTAAGTTTGTGCATGTAGCAAAAAGCTAGTTTTAATCACCAGCCTAAATGTAACTTTATTTCCGGGGGGTCATCAGCTTCTTATTTTAATCTAAATCAAATCAGTTGAATGATCCAACGTTGGGTGTTTAAAACTGTGTACATCTGCATATTCACAGAGCTTTATCTCTGTTTCTCATTGACAGAGGCAATTGGATAAAAAGGTTCCATTGCACAAAGTGCAATGGAACATAACGCACCTCACACCACGTTACCAAACCAGGGGCTCATTTGTTCAAACATGACCTTTGCAAACATACTGTTATAGGCCTAGAGCTACAATAGGCACGATGTGAAAAATAAATACAGTTATGAGCAGCACAGTGACGCAGTGGACTCACAATTGGTACATCTTTTGGCGCTGTTGTCCCTCGTTCAAACCAATAAAAGACCAGAATGACTACACATGGGCGACACAAGTGGTGAATGTTAAAAGATCAAATTCAGTTAAGGAAATCCATGGTTTGATAAGCTTTTCAAATAACAACTCATGGACAAATAACATGTTTTCTCTTTCATCATGAAATGAACCAGGTAAACAGAAGAAATATGAGAGGATGAGGGTGTACAGGATCAATTTGGTAAAAAAAAGCTGAGATGCAAGATAATGTTCTCGATTTATCGGTCGAACGACGAACCAACCATCACCAATGATCATGAGCTCTGGGTAGTGAGCGAAAGAAAATTGCGAATACAATTGGCCGAAACGAGTTCGCTCTGTGGTTGATGAGTTCAGACATTCGGAGGGAACTTGGAGCAGAACTGCTGCTCCCACACGCTGAATGGGGACAGTTGAGGTGGTGCAAGTATCTAGTCAGGATGCCTCCTAGGCGCCTGTCGTTGCAGGTTTAGTGGGCACACCAAACCAGGAGGAGACCCCAGGTTATACCCAGAGCTCACAGAAGAGACTACATATCCTATCTGGCCATGGATTCCCCAGGAAGAGCTGGTGAGCGTGGCTGCGGAAAGGGCCGTCTGGAATACCCTACTTGACCAGCATCATCCTCCACCCTAGCCCTGATGAGCGGGATACAGTGGATGAATGTACCTGACTGGCTGCCACAGCAATTTGCAGGTGATTTTAAGTTGTGTTGTAGTTTTACCTGGGAACATGAGCCACTCAGCCATTTCCAACAGAAAATGTATTTTGTAGTTATATTGTAAGTAAATGCAATAACTTGGAGATTGGATTGCTTTGGCGCCAACTGAATGAATACCAGCAAAATGGAACCAGTCATGTGTAGATATAGCCAGGTTTTTAAATCATAGTAATTAAAAATAAGAACAATAAATTAAAAATCCTAAATCCTAAATTTAATGATTTGCTATCACTTATAAAGGGACTTACTGTAAACAATGTGGGGATTTGTATTGAATAAAAAAGAAAGTTGCACCATCGCCCTTGGAAAAGAAAGATATTTATGCTACACTGTTTAAAAATTGATACTGCAGTCCATACTACATTGCAGGTAGTATATGCAGGCACAGTTAACCTTATATCACCTGTTAGGCCTCACAGTACATTTCATGTTTATAACCTATATCAGACTTACAATGAATAATACAACAGAATGAAGCTGAAGTCCCTTCTTCACAGGCATTGCTAACTCTGAGGTTCACAGCTTTAGCACCATTTGCAGCAGTGTGGCAATGTGAACGAGAACATGTCAGCGATCAAACACACCCATCTCAGTACAGTGCAGTAATTCAACCGTCAGTAATGATTGTACCTAGCCTGGATGCCAGACGAATTTAGCCCCGCCCACAACATTTTGGTCGGGCAGTTCGGTCTGGAGTCGCTCCATTGGGAAAAAATTATGGCCCGACCGGGCCAATCAGATTGTCAGGGCGGGCTTTATACGATGATTGACAGATGATCAACGGTAACGTAATCAACCACGTCATCACAGTGCCCTCGGGTTGAATTCGTTTTCAACAAACATGCCTGCCGCTGGCGAGCTGAGATGTGTAGATGCTGCCATTGAGTCTGTTTTAGAAGACATCGACAGCGCATTCATTTTGAAAGAGGAACACAGAACGTGGAGGCGACGCCACAGCACCGCGCTAATCCCTATCGCCCCGGCGCTTGGCTGTTCACACCGGACACTGAAGCGACGCTGAACCGCCGGGCAGCGCTAATAATATCACCCGTTGATCCAGTAGATCGCCGCACGGCTTTGTGCCAGTCACACCGGAGGCTGAAGCACCGCGCTGCGCCAAGGCTGCCTCGCGGTGCTTCAGCCTCCGGTGTGACCGGCACAAAGTTTTAACATGGGAGTGGATGGGAGCCAGCTGTTATTTAAGGCTTGGCGCTGCGCTGAAGCGTCCGGTGTGAACCCGGGTCTCACAATGCGTTGCTTAGCATACGTCACATACTACGTTGCTCTGATTGGTTGTAGGTCTATCCAATTGAGCGAAGAGGAATTTTACTTCCTGGTCAGTTGAAACACGCCCCATAATTTTTTCCCAATGGAGCGACTCCAGACCGAACTGCCCGACCAAAAATGTTGTGGGCTAAGTTTGTCTGGCATCCAGGCTAGATTGTACCCGCATGTCAATATGGAATGGAATTGCCATCACCTATAGTGCTGCTGCCTATTGCGGTGTACTGGTCTGTGGTTAACACCCCTGAGCAAACTGCGCCACACTCTGCATGCCATTCCCGCATATCTTTATAGCTCACCACTTGTGCCATGAGCAAGACAAGCGCCAACAGAGGCAGAATGTGGGGCACAGTGAGATCACTCAGAGCCTGATGCTGTGTGTGTGTGTCTGTGTGTGTGCTGAAGTGTGTAGTCATGTGTGTTTGTGCTTATGTGCAACACCAGAGTGAAGGCAGGGGTTTGTGGGTCAGGCCAGACATAGATGAACTCTACAGACTGTTGGTCAACATGCTATGACCTCTCTAGGACACACACGCATATGTAAACATACAACGTGTTTGTGTGTGTGTGTGTGTGTGTGTGTGTGTGTGTGTGTGTGTGTGTGTGTGTGTGTGTGTGTGTGTGTGTGTGTGTGTGTGTGTGTGTGTGTGTGTGTGTATGAGATTGAGCTGCCTGGAGATTCCCAAAGGTCACTGTACTAATCTAGAGCTGCAAGATTAGAAAACTCACATTAGCCTAATGCATACGCTACATACATGCAGTATATGTTTGAAAATAAATCCCTTTTGACATCTGGAGGCATGCGGGACAATATAAAATATGAAAACAGCAGTTGGATGGATTTAGCTATATAGCTTAATAACAGGGTTCATGACCGCAATGACCTTATAGATAGGCCTGTATGTGTGAGTGTGTGTGTGTGTGTGTGCGTACTGCACCTAAGTAAAGGGAGAGATAGAGGTAAAAATAAAACCGTCTAAAGAAAAGATAAAAAAGCTCCCCTCCCTTCCTTCAGAGACAAAAAGAGACTTCTCCACTGCTCTTGTCCTCCATATTCCCTTTCTCTTTCCAGGCACACTTTCTTATATTGACGCTCAAGGAACGAATATCAAGCACATTCCTCCCTCTCTTCCTCTCCAGTATTCTTAAAACTTACATTTAAAAATGCATGGGCTCCATAAGCTGCCAGGCCTATCTATTAACTGTGTTATAGTGTAGCTGGATATAGCTGCTGACGGCAGCCGGGGTATGCTTTCCATTATGAGGAGAGAGACAGAGAAGTAGAGAGGGGGCAGACAAAAAGGGATGAGGCATTAGGAACGAGGGGAAAGACAGAATTTCCTCATTTTTCTTTTTTCCCCAAGGCACTGCAATCTGATGCCTTGGCATTTGGGCATGTGAGAGAAAAGACGGGAGGCAGTGGCCTTAACATGTAAACCAGGTATGTGTAGAAATGTGTATATGTGCGTATGGGTCCGTGCACCTGTGTGTGAGCCTGTGGCTGCAGCGGAAAGTAATTGATTTGAGTGTTTCTGGGAGATTTTCCCCAGAGTCCTCAGGCGCTCACCAGATGACTATTGATTGGTTAATTGATTGATTGGCATCCGGCCGACAGTACGTCAACAAAATCATCACTCTTCATATGGGCCCAGGCATCCCCCCAGCCACCTCATCTCCACTCTCTGCCAGTCCTGCTTATCAGGATGCTTTAATATTTCCAAACTTTCCAAATTTGAATGATCGCTGTCCTTACTAGCGTTTTGGCTCTGTATCAGTTTTAATCCCCGCACATACTTACATGCTAAAAAAATATAGATCATGGGACCACTGACGCACACTGAGCATGCATGTTTCAATGTACACAGATTGCTTGAACATTAGTTCATCTCCTAAGCATATAAGCGGTTGTTTCATTGTAAAATGCAAAATGTAACTGTACAGCAACTGTTGATAAAGAAAACAAGTTCAGCAACGCTTGTAATTGATTATACGTGTAATGTTCTACACTGTTAGCTGAGACTGAAAGTTGTTTTCAATAATCCATCTAATTAATGTTTATAAATTAATTTAATGGTTAGGTCTGTATGCTGTCGATTGTTATTTTCTAAATGCAATACAATTATTATCTCTGTCTTTTCCACCAAGGCTGAAGCCTAATTCGTTCTAAAGCTTACACTTTTGTCATTAGATAAAATGGAATAACAAAAATTGGGAACTATAATAGAAACTACAAATAAAATGGGACTATTAAGCATAAAAAAAGACAACATCTCTATTTGATGGCTTTCATTTAACTGGCTCAACCCTCCTCACCTAAGCGTCCTTGAGCAAGACACTAAACATCAACCTGCAATTGATAAGAGCATCTGCTTAATGTCTTTGAATTAAAATGTAAATGAGGTTTAGATGGTTTGGGTGCAGACGTCAACATGCCAGAGTGCAATACTTCTTGATGGTATTTTTTCCCCCCGTCTCCACAGCCACACTTTATACGAGTAGAAGTGAAACCCTGAATATATAAATGAATGAGGAAAGCACTGGAGACACGTAAGAACAAGGCTCCTGTCCCTTTAATGGACCATATAGACAATGTCTGAGATATTTCAATTAACACACAATGGGGCGACATGAAATAATGACATTAAGAAAGTGTTGAGTGACACGTGAGCGTAAGGCGCTAACGGTAGCACCTATCCTTTTAGTGCACAGCGGTAGACAATAGGAGTTAATAGGAAATGTAAAATTATGATGAAGGGCACAGTCTAAAGGGGTGAGTGACACCTGAGAGTGGAGGTGTTACATCTTAATGCACCGCTGCCACCAGGATGAATCAGCTCCGCAGATGGGGGTGGAAGCCATCTGAAGGCCGCTAATAGCAGCCGCTGTCAGTCTCACATTAACCTTGAGAACAGCCAGGGGACTGTGTTAGCCCTGCTGACCTCCCTTTTCTCTCTCTCACACACACACACACACACACACACACACACACACACACACACACACACACACACACACACACACACACACACACACACACACACACACACACACACACACACACACACACACACACAACCCCTGTTATGTCCACATGTATGACTGAAGGGTGACTTGTGTGTGTGTGTGTGTGTGTGTGTGTGTGTGTGTGTGTGTGTGTGTGTGTGTGTGTGTGTGTGTGTGTGTGTGTGTGCATGTCTATCCCTCTTCCTGTGTCTTATGAGCACCATCAGTGGGATTAAATCAGTCCATCACAGGCTGCTATAACACCATATAGGCTGTCTGGGCTGAAGTGAAATCACCTAAACCTCTCCAGGTGCCCCCGGGGTTAGGGTCCACGTAGACCAGTAATAGCACTCTCTAAGCTAATTTTGTGTACACAGATGTGGATACGCGTGGACATATGTGCTCTTAGGCTCGGGATGGAACAAAAGCCACGCACAACACAGCCACGTTTGTGTGTGCTCACGCTAGTTAGAGAAAATAGACAGCTAAATAGAGAAATCTACAACAACACAAGTTAAAAATCCCAGGGTTTTTCATCAGATCATAAGCCAAATATAATTGAATAACATTTATACAGCATACTTATTAAATCACTTCAGAAAATTGTATATTACAAAATCTCCAACTAAATTATGGCTCTCATATTCATGGTAGCTATCTGAAGCTAATTCATTCCCTGTAGCTAGAGATGTTCCGATACCATTTCCCTTCCTGATATTGATTCCTCTACCTGGTTTTTACGAATAGGACAATACAGAGTGCCGATCAGATACCAGTGCATTAAAAAAAATAACTTGTATAAGTATTTTTACAGCTGTAACCCTGTATGGAAATGATGATGCTATCATTGTTGTATGGCCTGGCTCAGGTTAAACCTTGCTGTTTTGGAGCGGAGAAGAATAAGCGATTTCCGTAAAAAGAAAATTGCACTTTTATCCGGGAGAAACTTTAATGACGTGCCATCGGATCAGTAGCCTGCGTAGATTCACCAATGCCCAACCCAACATTTTTGGCACAATCAGAGGCATTTCTGTAACTGGTATCGGTCTCAGAACCCCTCACTGTAGCACAGACTACAAAAACCTCTGCATTTGAGAAAAACTGAGCAAAAAGCATGACTTTAGTTGGTCTGTATTCATGTTTAGCGTGACTGAAGGCTTGTGTGTTGAGGCATGGCGAGGCGGACCCATGCCCATGTGTTTTCAGTAAACTTTCCTTGGCAGAAGCAGAGACAGAACATGGAAAGTAAACTGAAACAAAGCTTAGGGAAAAAGACAGAAAATGAGCAAGAAAACAAAGAGGCAGTTTTAAAATAAGATCGCTGGGTAGGGGATGCGGGGAAGGCTCCGAGGGAATGAGCGAAAGCGTGATCAAACACAGCATTGACCTAATTTTCTGCCGTCGCTGAGAAGCAGGAAAAAGAGAGAGGGATCCAAGAAGCTCAACACTGGAGAGTAGGAGCTGAAATTGGAGGAGGCCAACATTTCACAGTTTCACACAGGAGGGTGGACATCAGCAGACGTTTCCAACAGAGGTGGTGGAGGTTAACTGGTGGAGAGAAAACCCAGCCCTACACATGGATTTTTAGAACCCCAGTGAAATTTGAATTACTTTCTTATTGGGCTGTTACCAAACTGGGCCAGTTTCTAACATCCTCTGTACATTTACATTATGGAGCAAATATAAAAAGCAATAAAAATAGCGTATAGCCCAATATGGAAACAAAACTAATAATCTGTTCTGCACCACAAGACAGGCAGTTCAGACTGGTGCTGGAATGCATGTGTTAAGGGGGCATAACTTTGACGAGAGGGATGTTAGGTAAGGGTGGGATGTATCTGCACCATTTTTTTAACAACCTGGACTTTTCCAGGATTAGCATCCCTAGCTCTAATACAAATTAGGAGATCCTGATTAAAATAGTATCCACTCGGTTAGATAAGGGAGCAAACATGGTTATGGTTTAAAATAAAACATGCAATATAATGGGAAACAGGAAATGTCTATCCTTCCCAGACTGACTGTTAACTGATGTTTTTCTTCTCCTGAGACTCAGAATTACCACAGATGCTAGAGGGCTTTATCACTTGAACTTAGAAAATACAGTTTTGTCGCTTTGAGTGTTAAAAGAAATAACTGACGCTTTTGTTTATCTTGGAGGAGAAAGAGTGAAGCCTGCCTGTTCACTCGCCACTTTGGATCTAATTGCTAACTCCTGTCTTCTACTTTCCCATATGGCTGTCCTCACACATACACACACACACACACACAAGCACAACCACACACACCTACACACTGGACCTCTGACGTTGCAAAAAGCTTTTAAAAGGGCTAACATTTGTGCTTGACTGGCCAGAACATTGTGTGCAGCGCTGCCTCTGCCCGTCGCTGCCTCCAGTCCACTCACAGTGCTGCTGTGCCTCTGCAACTGGACTGGAGGGATATTTATAGAAAGCCGTTGACAATATCACGTCCCCAAACGGGTGTAATCGTATTATGCTGGAGGTGCTAAAAGCCTTGAGTTGGGAAAGCACGTCACTGGAGGAAACAGACTGAGACACACAAGTACTGTTCCCACTGATTCATGAGAGCAAGAAGCTTAGAAGCAGAGTGCGAGGAAACGATGCAAAACTCATACATATATAGAAACTCAGCATGTGAGGCAGGAGAGAAAAAAAATTGAGATGAGATGACAAAGAAGGATGAGATGCAAATGAAGGGTGTTGGTTGAGAGCATGAGCTTTACTGTTGGGAGGCTGTTGTGGTGGTGGCTCAGGTTTTGACGGTGTTTGGTATCGGCAGCTCTGAAGGTTCAAGCCAGCCATGGCGATGATAGATGAAAGACCGAACTTTAATCAGAATGGCGCCTGGAGCATTTTCAGGGAGGTAAACAGGTTAATCAGTCAAGCCCTCCTTCCATCCTCCCTCTCATTCTCCCCTACTCTTTCCTCGGCACATGACCACTTCTGACACTGGCACGCCATTTGTCTCTTTCCCATCAGCACCTCGCCCTGCTCCTTCCCTCCTCCACCATACAGCCCTCATTTTTCCCCTTCCCATGCTTCACATCTCCGCAACCAGCGAGGAGAGCAGACAACCCCCCCTTCCCTGCACCTCATACCATCAGACATATCCCACTATCATATGAAGGGGAACTTGAACATCAGGGCACTCTGTCAGCCCATTTAATATCTCACAGCATCACCCACCATATAACTATGAAGTGGGAGGAGAGCATTCAACAGAGGCAATTCATGCGCTCTCGGTTTCTTGCATTATTGCCCCTCCACTAGCCTGTATCATGGGAGGTAGATTATCTATTGTCGCTCCATATCTTTAAAAACCTTCAAGCACACCATGCAGAAATCAAAATCCAGTGAGGCAAAGGCAGGAGAAAATAGTAGAGGGAGCAGCCAAGCATTATCCATTGTTTCTGCCGCCCCTCGGGTATATTTATTAAAATGGCCCCGTCTTGCTGCCTCTCCCAGAAACAACTCGGCACACTGGCCTGCAGAGACACTTGTGCAACATGCTGAACGGAGCCAAATTACTGCATGCCTGACCACCGCACATTTTGAGCAAACAAGAACTGTAAAAAGGGGAAACCAGGAAATAAAAATTCCCACGAGTTTACGGTCCAAACCACACTCGATGTTTCCGTCAACCATCTATTACGTACAAACCTCCCTCTCTCTCTCTCTCTCTCTCTCACTTTTTCCCCCCAAAAAAATAAACAATCAACTCTGACAAACCACTTTGGCCAGTCAAGTGTGAACCATACAAAGCCTTAACAGCTCCTGAGGAAAGAGGCCACATCCAATCTAAAATTAACAACACCAGCTATCCGACCAAACTGCATTTCGACAGTTGTTGAGACTCCGGAGGCAAGACTGTATTGTGTTGTCTGGGATTTCAACCACACACTTTGGTGAGCAATCAACAAGGGCCGCCCCTCGCCAAGATAAACTTCACAGGCGGTTGCCATTCATTTGCAGGCTCGGCTGTTCAACTCTGCTGCATTGTTGCTGTTGAGCATCATACCAGTTTTCTGTACTTGGTTTTCTCTTTAGCCTCGGTTAGAGTGAGGACTGGGTTTGAAATAATCGCTCCTCTTGCTCACATTTTGTCCAAAATATCGCAAAATGACACAGGTTGTGCAATATGAGTTAGGAAACACACTTTACAGGAGGCCTTGAGGAGGAACAGCAGAGGGAATGCTTATTTGTGGACAGTGAACGCACAGAATTCTGTAAAATGTCCAAGTGTTTTGGTGTTATCATCCACCTCCGCTTTAGTTATAGAAATAATTCAGCTCGTTTAATGATGTGAACATCCGTGCAGCAGTTTGAACTATATACACCAGCACCTTAGAGGGATAGAAATGTTAATGAAGCTATTAATGATAGATCAGTGCATAACTCAAGGTGGCAGCAAGGGAGGAGGAGGACGAGTCGGCAGCATCGTCTTTTTAAAAAAAGGGAAGAAAAAAATGTTGAGTGTTGTGTGGGAGTTAAGAGAAAAGGGGACTGAAAAGTGCTGGAGGACATTTGCTCTGTTGTTGGGGAATCAGAGCTGGATAGCTGGCTAACACACTTACGCACCCACACAGGGAAATGTGAGACACAAATGAGCCAAAATGCAAGTGCACACATCACACACAAACTTATTCAGTACATGCATAAGCGGAACTCCTAGAGGGCCAGAAATCTCTTGAGTTTACACCTTCAAATCCATTCTCAGGGGATTTTATAATAGTTGGAATATCAAACGCTACATGCAGTGCTGTAGTCTTCTATTACCACTGGCGTAGTATTGCCCAATCCTATGGCTGAGTTACAAACATTTTTATGGCACCAACCAAACAGCTTAGACACTATTGAGTGTCCGAAAAAAAATGTCTCATCATTCGCTACAAAATTTCAAAAGCTAACAGCAACATGTAAATCTCATCAGAGTCGGGAGGCCAGTAAGAATGCAGCATCCTTGTATTACGATCTAGCACTGCTGGCTGTTTAATGTAACATTATCCAAACAGGTCCGAGGTATGCAAGTAGCAGTATCTTGTGATACAATGTCTTCTCCCTTCTATATTTGTGTTTTTACATGAACTCTTTTTCTGATGCCATGTAATCCTCTCATTCAAAGTAGGCCGTTTTAACAGGAACAGAGAGCAGCAGATGCACGGAATAATACAAAGTGTAGTAGTGGGACAGGCTGTTGAACATCAACATGCAATGGCTTTATCCTGAGCTGTCCTGAAAATCTCCACAGCCTAATAACACATGGCAGGCGGAGCTTGTCAGAGTGGCAGCCTTGCTGAAAACGATTTGGTGAGATGAAGAGAAAAGGCAGAGAGAGAGAGAGAGAAAGTGAGAGTGAATCAGAGGAATACAAGCAAAAAGAGGTGGAGGTAAAGGGAGACAAGTCATCAGCCCCGTCGACCCATCTCTCTGTAGATCGAGATTAATTTGTCCTGACAACACAGAAGTGACTCAGACAACACCTCCTGCACCGTTTGTACACACACGTAGACACACACAGACACACAGCCTGAACACACCTCCTGTGTGTTCAGGCTGGACCAAGAAAGGGGTGGTGGGGTGAAGGTAAATAACCTACTCCATTAACTTCAACAGGGGCTGAGAGACTCTCAGTGCCTGAGAAAAACTAGAAGGAACGAAAGAAAGAAGGAAATACAAATGGGAGATGTAGAAAATAAAGAACTATATAAAAGAGAGGACGCGAAATGGATGAAGAACAGAAGGAGTGGGGAGGGAGGAAAGAAAGAGGACGTGATGGAGGGAGAAAGAGAGAAAGACACACCTTGTCAGAGAGATTGAGAGAGAGGAGGAGAAAATGAGCAGGGAGACGGAAAGCAGGGAGAGCAATGCAGAGAATGAATGAAGATAGAGGGTGTGAGGGAAGATGAGAGGAAGCCTTATTTTCCTCCATCTCAATTTGCACAAAACTTTCATTACCACCAATTTGGGCCAGAAGCCGTAGGCTGGACCATTAGGCAAGCCCGGCATCAATCAGCCTAATCTCCCTCCCAGGCTGCTAAATTACAGCGCCCAGTTGCTTATTAAAATTTGTCGCCCGTCTCCCAACACCCGGCACTGCTGGAGATTAGACAGGGGCCCCCAGACAAATCTGTTCCAGAGGAGGAGGAGGAGAAGGAGAGGAGGAGGGGGGAGAGGGAGAGGGAAGGAAGGAAGTACAGGGACAGTAGGAGGGGGAGGGGAGGGGGGGCTCTTGCTGAGACGGAGCAGATCAGAGTCGGGGACGATCATCTGGTTTGATTTATACACTCCTGTAGATGTGGCCTGCACACACACACATGTGCATACACACACATGTACGTGCACACACATGTACTTACACACACATACACACACCCTTTCTGTATTTCAACCTCTCTTCACACACCCATACATCCCGATACATACACTCACTGCCACATGCCCAATACCTCCCCCCACCCTCCCTCAATGCAGTTTTCCCATTCCTGTAAGCGCTCCCAACACACACACACGTTTGTGTAGAGAATGTGGGGATTGCGACGCCTCCCAATGCATACTCAATCAAAGCAGCGGCCAGATAAGACGCATGATGAATGGCGTAATTGAAGGCGGCGGCAGGGTAATGCTGCATTGCTCTGGGTTTGGGGGGTGCGAAGAGAAGAAGAGTGGTGAGTGGGTGATTAGCCTGTAGGATTTATTGTTATTGCCTGTCTTATTAAAAAATACTAAGACTGCCTGCCTCGCCTACTGTAGCACACCAGTGCAGAAGTGACCGCCCACTTTTCTGGTATCGAAAGTAAATTTCCCATTAATTTTCTCCATTGACATCTCTGAAGAATCCTTATAAAAAGAGTTCTGAGCACGGAACCAGGACGACCAGCTCCAAGATGAATCATGACCATTAAACATTTGATTCAGATCAAAAAATATTGGAAAATTAAGACTGTGCACATAAGTCTTTCAAGAGTGAATGATCCCTTTCCAACGACTTCCAGAGTTTCTTCTTACATTTTATACAGTGCTGCAATATATTGTAGTTGGTATCTTTTGGGTGTGTATATAGTTTAAATAAAGTGTATAGTATAGTAACCTAATGCAGTAATGATGAACCATCATATAGAAGTCATGATTTCCGCGGTTGTAGAAAACCTTTCCATAGTAACAGCAAGTTCAACCAATCAGAGATGTCGCTACTACACCTGAGGATTGTGGGTAATGCAGTCCTTCTTTGTTTTTCTTGAAACACAGTTGATAACATAGAGACTTGTGGGTTCAACAACAGCACCAAACATCGTTCCACAGTCTCGTAGCTTGTAGTAGTATCTCTATTCAGAAAATCTATAGGATTTCTATTTCCAGAAGCACACTGTTAAGCTCTATAGGGCACTTCTGGGTGGATTAGGACTCAGCAGGATGCCACCACATGAAGGTTGCAAGGAGAAAACTTGGATGGAACATTTATAACATAAGAAAACATATACGATTTCACAACAGGGAAATATCTCGTCTCCCCCCTTCTCCAGAAAGGACAGAGGGTGCCATTTCTATTTTCTCACTTCAACCATTAGGAGCAGTTCAGGGAAAGGAATAGAGCACATGGAGTGACGGGGGTGAGCGTCTGCCGGTAGGTCAGTGGGTAAGGAGGGAAAGGAGGCAATTCTACTCCAGGCTGCTGTGCACTCAAACACTCTCCTTTCACATATCAAACGTTATGGCTCTTGACAGGAGTGAACTCGACAGTGTACTTAACAGCTGCACTGGTGCCACTCGCTCCCTGACAACACATCTCTGCTGTCCTTCTGCTGGAGAGAGCACGTGCACAGGGACTTTTCCTCTCAGACTGGCCACGCCATATGATGACCCTAATTTGCCTCAGTTTACCGTCCGCTGCGGCATAATCGGTCTTAATGGATCCTGACTTGTGGCACATGAGGAGATGATTTAAATTGGTGAGACTTAGGACGTTGTTGTTTTTCTAAATGGATACTCCCGCACGTTATAGAACACTCAGGTCTTGGAGAACCAATTGTTATTAGATTATGGTCGAAGATCAGTTTTGATTTGGTTTAAGATGCTCTTCTGACAAAAGTTTAATGTTGAAAAACAGCATATACGAACCCGCAGGGTGATACACCACACCGGAATAACAAGCTTACAGCAGCTGTAAACAGCGTAGTACAATTGTAATGGAAGATTTAGTTAAAGCCACTTTCAGAGTTTGTGGTGGGGGATGTACCTGAGAACGTAATTTTCTGGAACTTTTCCTGTCAGACCCCAGTAAAATGTCTGAGTGACACCACAATACAGCAGGAAAGTGTCCGAAAATCTCACAGCGAGCGATTTGGCGTGTTGATTACAAGTCTCAGGGTGAAAAAGAAGAGAAATACAGGGCTATCAGGACTAAAACCTTGCGTCACCTGAACAGTTTTTTCCCCATGGCAGTGGGGCTCACAAACAAGCCCCCTGCATCACACTGACTCTGTATCACACAGACTCTGCTGACCCCCCCCCCCCCTCGCACATAATTTATAACTCTATATTATTGGCATTATCACCAATCTATGCACCTTAGAACCGCACGAAACTCTTATTGTATATATTGTTGTTGTTTCTAGATTGTTGTTTGTATATTGTTGTTTGTACAGTGCACCAACCACACCAAGGCAATTTCCTGTATGTGCAAATATACATGGCAATAAAAATTATTCTGATTTTGATTCTGATTCTGATATATAAGACAAAGATGTCAATTTAGAGAGATAACAAGATTTGAGAGCCTGTGGCGATTAGAGTCAAAGCTGGCTTCGATGTGCTGAAAACAAAAAAAAGGGATCTCCCCAGTGGAAATTATACAGACTGTCCTGACTGCTGCATGCTGTAGCCAGGTGTGACCCCTCGTCTGAATGTTCTGGCTATTTTTCCCGTTGTTGTGAACGCATCTGACTCTGATAATCTCCTACTGTGTTCTTAATTGAATGACAAACTCCAGAAAAGGTATAGACCCATTTTTTTTCAGGAGTTAATGTCTGAAAACTGCTTTGTGGTTTATGGGTGTAACTGGTGTACATAGGCATTACATGTATTAAGACAAAAGCAAAAACACACAAGGCAACGAAACCAAGAAGGCACACATACTGCATCTGCTGCAAACACAATTCAACCAAACCAGGGAAATTAGAAGCAGTGTGGTTGTAGGGAGTGTGACCACTGTCGACACGTACCAAGACTGTAACCAGTGCAGGGAAAACCACTTGTGTACTCACTGTGGTTTCAGACAAAGACCACTCAGCTGCTATAAACAGAGGAGAAACATGGCGGTTGCTTTGTCTGGAAGTTTAATTAGCACAGCACCTACAGTATGCAAAGATAGAAGTGTTGGCAGTGGCAAGGAGACGTGAGCCTAAATGTTCCCGCCTGTCAGCGCTGTTTTACAGATGGGTTTGAATCTTTAATGTGCTGCTGTTGACTAAGTCGATTTTGTTTTGATTTATAAAAACAGTGCATCACTTTTACTGCCGCTGCAAGGTGTGCTCATCGTTTATAAAAGGAGTTCAGCTCAGGATCTACTGCTGTGAGCACAGAGTGCATCTACCTCGTTGGTCACCAGCAGCCCTGTGTGTTGCTGTTCAGACTGATTGAGTGGTGTGCTGTTTGGCCAACTGGGCTTTCAGCTGGTGGACCGCCCGCATCGATTGCTCGGTCGAGCCCCTCTTCTGGTGCACATACAGAAATAGAGAGAGAGATTGAGGGGAAGGAGAGTGTGAATTAGAGGTGTAAAAATAGAGCAGAGACAGAAAAGGAAGGAAGGAAGGAGAGAGAAAAAGGGAAGGATGGAGGGGAGAGAAAACAGAAAAACATTAGCTTAAATGAAAGTTTATTAGCTGTATCAGTCAGTCAGTCAGTCAGGTGGGGCGGGGGGTTATGCCTCAGGCCCTACATCCTTCCGCTCTATCCATTTCTTCCCGCTACACCCCCTCCTTCTGTTTGTGTGTGTGTGTTTAGGGGAGGGGAGGCAGGCATGACGGGAAAACATTAGACTGTTGGCGAGTCGCCTGTACACCAGTCAGTAATTGGCTTGGGTAATGGTCATGTCCAGACAAATGGTGTAGGCCCTAACCGTGTTACGAGCAACCAACTGCTCCGCCTGTGCTCCCAGTATAAGAGCCAGCGCTGCTCGGATACCAAACGGCTGCGGCGCGCATGTGTGTTTGTGCACAACACTTACAACACACGTGATTTACTGGGGCAACACTTTGCTTTTTTACCCCGGACGCACAACTGATGTGTTCTGTATGAGTGATTCATGACTCGCTGGTGTCCTGTGTGGGAGACTGCGCCGCGATAAGGAGGAAAAGATGGCAGCACACAAACCCTGCTCACCTCGAGGGACAAACCAACATCTGCCGCTGTCCTCCGAACGAGTGACAAAGAGGAGATGGGGAGGAAGGAGCGAAGCAAGAAAGTAAGCAAGAAGGAAAGCAAAAAAAGAAATAAAGGGGGGTGACAAGAGCGAGGGAGTAAGACGATAAGTTTAATTTTTCATCCGTCACACCCTCTGCTCTGCATCACTTCGCCTTCTGTCTGACGGCAAGCTGAGCCACTAATGTCCATTGTGTCTGGATGGGCTGAGAGTGTTGCGCATGCATGTGAATGTGCACGTCTGTGTAGTGGTTGTATGGCCTGCTGATGTGATATGAGTGAGAATGAGCTGTGTATACACCTACAGCAATACAAGCTAAATAACATACACGCTGAGTGTGTGAATGCATGTGTGTATTTGTGTGTGTGCTTGCGTGTGTGTGTGGTGGCAGCCCTTCAGCGATCCAGCTATCATCTCCCGCCAGACAGGCCCCACCAAGCGACCCAGCTGGATAATGAGATCCATTATGATTTACGTGCCAAGAGGACAGCCAGACAGAACAAAGACATGTACTCACACACACAGACACAAACTGCTGGGTGAACGTGCATGTACATGCACGTTTGCTCTCTATCTCTTACTGTATGTGCTGACGTGTGCTGTCACTGTTTCATATTTCTGTTTTTTTTTTCACCAGGTTTTTCAATATGTGTGTGTGTGTTGGCTACATTAATTGCCTGTAGGGCTTCCTGCAGTGGCTCCTTTTTCTGTTTGCAACTTGAGAACTCTCTCATTTCTTTCTCTCCATCTTTCTCTCTCAGTCACACACTTCTTTTTTTTTCCTCCTCTACCTCTCCAAACACATTGAACGATTGAGAGCCCCAAGTACAGCAACCACACACACACAACACACACACACACACACACACACACACACACACACACACACACACACACACACACACACACACACACACACACACACACACACACACACACACACACACACACACACACACACACACACACACACACACACACACACACACACACACACACACACACACACACACACAAACAAACAAACAAACAAACAAACAAACAAACAAACAAACCTGAGGCGTTGCAGGCAGAGAGTGAATAGTGAAGATTTGGCTACAATATGTGCTGCATCAAAAAAAAAGGGTTAACACACCCTGATTGATCAGTGACTCGGCAGCACACTGGAGCGATTGTGTGTGTGTGTGTGCGTACGTGCATGTGTGTGTGTGTGTGTGTGTGTGCTGGGATTTGTTAGTGTAGAGAGGTAGCTGTCAAACACATTTTGGAAAAGAAGCAGACTATTGCTTCATTCCACTTTTTGGAAACAGGGTTGGGGATGATTTGTCAGCTGAGAGGAGAAACAAATAGTGATTTAACAGTGGAGGTTGGTACTTTAGGGTTTTGTGCTTGGATCTACTTTCTCACAAACGATTTTACGCAGACATTTGAATTATTACCTGAAAGAGGAGAATGTGAGTTGTGAGGAATGATTTTGATTCATTTTGATTTATTTTTTTAATTCCTGATCTTCATCTCTATTCAGACATCGCTGAGTGTAGTGCAGCTCCATATTGCGTTGGATGCAGTTTTATTACAGTGTGATAATATTTGTACGAGTGGTGAGGACTATTAAGCGTGACACAGGAAGCTCTAAAATGTTTTGGTAGGTCTTGATAACGTTATTTATATTAATATATTTAACACTTTTTAAGGCAGCTTATTAAATTGTCTGTCGATCAAATTAATCTGGTGATTGTTTTAACCCAACAGCAACGTATTTGAAAATGTTCCAAACCTACTTTAAAATCTATTATGGTGATAATCTGTTTATAAAGGTTATAGTGGGTTGTATTGTTCCTGCAGAAGTGCATTCAGTTCACAGAGTAGCTCCGTGAAATGTAGAGTAAAGAAAATGAAAGCTATAAAACTGCCATTTTTGAATGAATATGCACGTGCAAAACACACATAAAACTGCAGTCTTAAATTAAATTAATCTTCTATATTCTCTATTTCCCTCTCAGTAGAAATTCTCTCTCTCACACAAACACACACAGGGAGAGAGGGAGCAGCCCTGCCCTCTCTCTGAGTGCAGGACACAGAAAACAATGATGCGATTCTCTGCCGTTCCTGCCTTACCAAGTATTCAAGTGACGCCAGCTCAATTAGAGGCCCTAAATGCCAAGATACAGAGATGAACAGCGATTAAAAGAGAAACAGACAGAGAGGGGGAACAAAGAGGACACACAACAGAGGCTGATAGGAGGACAGCAGAAGACAAGTAGGCCAAAATTGAAATAGGGTTAGGGTAACGTTATAGACAATACATAGATATCCTAATGGAAATGGGAAAGAAAGAAAGATGGAACCGCTGAATATGGGAGATGGACGATGATATGCAATAAGAAAGATAAAGGATATGAAGGTGATGTTACAAGAATTGTAGATCAAGCAGATACAAATAGATGAATGCCAGCCAGACACACTACCAGGGATACCATCACCTCCTTGACCTCCTTCACCTGGCTGCCATCGCTCTGCATTTGTATACACCCATTCAAAAAACGCATAAACACATACAAAATCCCCTGTGGTATGCATTTCCATCATCAAATGTGATCAGCGCTACGATCCACGAGCCAAGATTCACTCAACTGTGATAACGCTCCCACGGCACACACACGCATGCACGCACTCACACACAGGGGGTGAGCACTGTGTCGGCAGCATAGGTAGCAGGGAAGGATCTGACATGCTTGGTTAAATTAAAAGGTCAAATAAATTAAATAAACATCAAAGTGAGCAGTGCAGCGCCTCAGAGGCTGAGCTCCAGGGGGTTGTCTCTAAGAAAATGAGCAGCACTAGAATATAATTTATTGTATAATTTAAAGGATAATTCCACTTTATTACAACTTGGGTCTCGTTTTTATAGTTTTGGCTGCTGTTTCTATGGGTAATAACAAAACTGTGCTCACCGAGTTAATTGTTGAGATCTGGGAACGCGGCCACATCGCTAAAAGAGAAATCAGACCGAGCAGGAAACACAAGCAGTCAGATGATTATCTGACTTTAAAACAAATCCCTATGGTGATCAAATTTATTCAGATGATGAATCGAAGGGAAGCAGTCAAATTATAACCAAAACTGTCTTTTTGGTTTCTTTGCAACCATCATCTGACTTTGTTGTAGCACTGTTGCCATGTTCTTGCTACTTTGGTGAGTACAGTAATTATGTAACAGACAAAAACTATGAACAAAACTATATAAAAAGGAAAAAATTTACCTTAAAAAAATATCTGCAGTAGTGTAGACAGCGACATAATTTTGTGGTGACATAGTGTAATAAAACACAGTTAATTCCATTTAGGGGTGATCAGTCTGTTTGTAGTTTGCTTGGGGCCTTCTGCAACTGAACATCTTACCATGTATCATCACTAATCTCTGTACATTTGCTGACACATTTTTTTATAAACTTGCCATCACAGTAGACTGGTGTGTTAGATGTTCATCCTCTCCATGGTTATAGCCACTCACTGAACTGTTTTGACTTCTTGCTTGGTATGTGTGTAGTCTGTGTGGGGGGTAAATTCACAACCACTGTTGTGGCATGTCCAATGCACTCCAACCAACTAGGCAATCAGCACAAATGTCAGAACCCAAAACACACGTTGTAACCAAAATAATTCCCCCTAATTGAGCACCAACAAAACAACACTGTGTCTCAGATCTCAATCTGACTTGCGTCAATATTTCTCCAACAGACCAAACGCGGGTGAGCGCCCCCTCTCATTCCTCCTTAACAAAACAGCTCTTTGCTCACTGTGGTGCCAACCCTAATCACTTCCCTCAGCACCAGGTGGTTCTCATTGACTGGGGCCCAGCTCCTCCACTCAGCAGGATGCTTTGCCAGAGGAAATTGGCTCCTCCACACGCATTTATTGCAAGTGAGCTCTATCGAATAGAGTCGTGTGGGCCCTCCAATGCCGGCGTTGGCCTTTGTTCAGGCCCTTTGAGCGACTTGGTCCGCTGCACGGAAACAGCTGCTGCAGCGCGCACGGCACCGTCCAAAGAAACAATTAGAAACACCCTTTTCCTATTACTCCCCACCATTAACCACCATTGTATGGAATAAGTGGATTCTAATTCATGCCCCGTTTTCATGGGCAGCGGCTGCTGCAGTGGCTTCTCCTCTGCTAATGAAGAGGATGAAAGAGAAGTGTTAATCAAACTGAACATCTCATCTGTGGTAATAAGGAGCACACAAGAGGCCTTGGAGTGGCTCCCTAGTGATATGAGAGTGTCTGTGTGTATCTGTTGTGCTCCTCTGCTGCTCAATTTAAGACTCCACGAACTGATTGTCAGTAAATAAATAATAAATAAAATAGAAACGCAGGAAGGTGTGTGTGTGTCTGTGTGTCTGTGTGTGTGTGTGTGTGTGTGTGTGTGTGTATGTGTGTGCACTCGTGTGCACGCGTGTGGGACTTGTTTTCCCTTTTGCTCTTCTATGGGCCAATCCCTCTCGCCGCTAGCAGCTTTCCATCCGTCCCTGACTCCCTCGTCTTGGACCACAGTGCTAACCAGCAGGGTCTGATTAGATTTAAATGTCAAGAGAGATAGTACAATACAGTTATCTTCCAAATTATGGCCCATTAAAGGGCCTAAGCAGTGTGCTTCTCTCCTCAACTAACTAATCACCAACCAGATTCATCATCTCAGGCATAATTTGGGGGGCTGTGGTTTCCCTCCGCTTCTGCTCCTCCCTTGTGTTTGTGTGTGTGTGTGTGTGTGTGTGTGTGTGTGTGTGTGTGTGTGTTCGTATGCACATCACACCATGTGCAAGGGCATCCAGTAGTGTCTGTAATGTATGATCAGTGTGTGTGCATGCTGTGTGTGTGTCACTCCGGAGGGAGCTGTTTCAGCGCCTCAGGCCAGTGCCCCATTAAACAGAAGAGAGAGAGAGAGAGAGAGAGAGAGAGAGAGAGAGAGAGAGAGAGAGAGAGAGAGAGAGAGAGAGAGAGAGAGAGGAGTGTGAGAAGGAGAGATGGAAGCGTGGCTCCTCATTTAGACAGCAGGAGTGGCAGGCTGTGTTCCACCTGCCACCAGCAGACAGACAGACAGTGGGACGGAGACTCGTGAGGCCCCCTCCTCGTCTGCCTCCTCCCAATTCACCTGCTGTCCTCAGGGCGTCATCGGGAGCCACACGCCAAAACAATGGAGTCTCCCTCCTCTGTCATTCTACATCATTTTTTATTCCTCTACTCCTGCTTCTGTCCCATATTTCATCATTTTTCTTTACACTCCTATCCTCAAATCAGCCTTTCTTCCTTGCTTCTCCACCGTTCCTCTATAAGCAGTCTTACCCAGCATGCATTACAGTAGTCATCCCATCCCCGAAGAGATGGTGATGGTGGGAGGGGTGGAGGTGTCTTATGGAGGAAAAGGGAAATATAGGACTCGTATTTCAAGGACGTTTCCTTTTTTCACACTTCCATTTCCTGCCCTGCCCACCTTTCAGTATTCATTTTTTCTTCTTCTCCATGTTGGATCTTCTGCCCTTTTTCATCCATTTTCCTTTAATTTCTTCTACTACATCTCTCCTTTCTCTTGTCTCATCTGTCTATTCAACCCCCACTCCTCCATCATGGAGCCACTTATATTGGGCTCTGAAGTCAAACCTCCACTGGAAATTTATGTACAGGAGCTCGGGCGAAGAGCATTAGGGCCCCCGCCGTACGGTAACGCTTTATGGATCGCACTATATATAGCTGCTGTGTGTCCTGTAAAAGCTTTTCATTACATAGAGACATCGTTCAATCAATATAAGCCCCAAACTAAATCTAATTACCAAAACGACCAGAGCTAAAAAATATATATATGTATTTGGATGGTTAGGGAAGCACAGGCAGCCACTGTTTTGACCAAAGAGGTTTCAATAGGATGCTTACAAAAATAAATGGCCCATTTAAAGTACAAGGCACACAAGCTAATTGGAATGTGGGGAGCATAAAGATACGAAAATGGAGGGCTGAATGAGGAGGAGGAGTGGTTCATGGATAATGGAGGAAGGAATATACGCAAGGTTTAAACACTGTGGATAATGTGCATACACAGAGGCACTCCGTCCTGCTCTGAGCAACTTTATACACACACACAAATGTACAGCAGATGCACAACCACACATTATGTTGCCACTTGGCCCCAGCTGAAGCTCCACGGGGGCCACTGGTCTGAGGCAGACCTCGATATAAGCTGCTGGTGAAGGAAGACCGGAGGGAAAAGCTGGAAAGAAAGGGGGGAGTGAAAAGGACAGAGGGAGAGAGAAGGAGAGAGAAAGAGGGAGAACAGGAGGAGCCCAGGGTGCCATTTCTCTCTCTGTCAGCTCCCTGCCTCCCCGTCTTCCCTCCCTCCCCCATCACCCCCTGAGATGTGGATGCTTCGTGGGGACAATTACCAACTGACACTTCATCATGGGCTGCCCGACAGGCGCTGACGGCCCTCGTCCAAACAAATGATGCTGGGGTCGAGGTTGCGGGCCTGCCTTCGAGTCAGCCTGCCTGTAGTCGCGCCACGTCGGCCCTGCACTGCATTAGCAAGCCACACACACACACACACACACACACACACACACGCACACACACACACACACACACACATATTGAAAGAGACTCCTCTCAACCAACCACCTCCTTCCTTTAAGAAAAACACATTTATCAGCAGTGGAGTGGTGGTGGGTGAGGAGGGGAGGTGGGGTCTTTGTTAGAAGGATGGAGGTTGGCTAGGGGCGCTACAGTACTGTCAAACCCCATCCCCCTTAGGGAAAGAGAGAGCTCTTCATTTTTGTGAGACATCCACACACGTATACTCAAAAATACTCCTTGGCCCTCCACACATACAGCCAATCAGATATTAAGGTAGCTGGGGAAAAAAGCCAAAGAGGCAAAAAAGTGAGCAATCAGCACAGTGACACCAGCGTGCATCAATTAACCCCGTGTCTTAGTGGAGTACAGAAAACACTCTGACCCCCCCACACACACTTTCCTTTTCACAAGCAAAACTCCATGGCCCTGTGTTGAGTGAAGCTAAGTTTAGATTAAAAAAGTTGGTCAATTGCCAACAGACAAAAAGTGGGGGTAGCATACAGTTTTTAAGTAAAAAAAAAAAGAAAAGAAGCAGGCATGTGGAGGACCTGCTGCTAGCGTCTGAACCTGCAGATTAATAAATGTGCCTTGTGATCTCAGCTCAGGGAGGCCGATGAACAATAATTGAGACAGACATCAAACGGCTGACTAACACTGAAACAACACTTGGCAAAAAGCTTGTCTGCAGTCTCTCGAACTGACTCGCCGGTGTGCATGTATAGGATGGAGAGGAGGAGAGAGAAAGACAGACGAGAGAAGAAAGGAGAGACGGAGACAGAGACGGAGACAGCACAAACAATGAAACATTTATCAAAGCCAGGAGCGCTGCATCTTCCTTGTTGCACGGGCAGACTGCTAATGCAGGTGGCATTGTTGTTGTGGTATCCTGAGCTGCCACTGCTCAAAGACAATGAGCTACGGTGCTTCGGGTTTGCGCGAAACTTGCAAACAACCTGTTCCCTATCGGCACTGTACTATGTGGATGCCCTGTGCTATCCCCGAGGAGCTCATTGTCATGCAATTTTCTCTGTTATGCATTATGCATTTATTATCACGTTCTTTTCATTCACAAACCTGATGTTTCCCCTATTGGCAGTCTCCCTTGATAAATGTGTTTATAGCATCCCTCATGTCAACAAACGCCTGTGCAAGTCGCCGTCTTAAGATAAACAAAAGAAGAGCTGAACGTGGTGGTGGGGTGGTGGTGGGGGTGTAAAAATGAAGGGCAGTGCAGAAAAAATACAGAGCAGGAGCCATACGTCATGTTGGAAAGGCCCTTGAGAACGCTTTCAATCTTTTCGTCAATATTCGGCGAGCAGGCCTGTATGCCATCATTATAAAGGGGACACGTCCCTGTTTATTTATCATAAGGACACATGGCTGACAGCTTCCTGTAAACAAGTCGTGTGTTTATGTATGTGCGTGTGTGTGTATGTACACTCACTGTAGCATTTACAAAAGCTCTCATAAAACAAACACACAAACACACACACACACACACAAGTGCTTGGTCTCTCAGTCCTTTATCTTTTAAAATAGATGGCTGCGGCTCAGTAATGTGGGGACCAAGTGATGGAGCTGGCCAGTGTTCTTTCTGATAACAGCGGTTGGGACTCTTCACTGTATACAGAGATTGAGGTTGTTTAACACAGGAGGAAAAATGCTTTTCTTTCCCCTGGTGAGGAGGACTTAATGCAAGAAGTGACTGGGAACAAATGAGGTTTAACGTTCAGTTATTCAAGATGTTTTCCGTGCTTAATCACCTCCAAGATAACACATCCTTGAATAATGAATGTATCGCTCTCATGATGTGACCTTGCAACAAAAAGTTCAATAGACAAAGTCCATGAAGGGCTAGTAAGATATGAAACCTACATTTTTCCCTTTTTATGGTTTTAGGCAGTTTAACATAATCATAAGACAGCAGATAAAATAAACCTAAAGACGTTTCCAGCTGCATCTAAGCCCTATGTTGATGGTTTACTGCTCTCTGTGTCCATTGTGGCCAGATCAGCACCAAAGGTTATTCTGCCTGCTCACAGATAAGGTAAAACTAAACAACTGCTAGCCAACAGCTGGGCCCAGTCAACCTCTGTCAGCCAATAGCAAGAAAAAAAATATCCCCTGTTACTACTCATTATATTTATGTATCGGGGCACTCATGACAAAGGGATATTTCCATGCTGTGAAGGAGAAATGTAGTCAAGGGAGAGCAGGTGAGTGTATTTGCATGCGTGTGTGTGTGTATCCAGGCCGGCTGACCCACAGAGAAAGACAAATGGCTGTAGCAGGGGGCCCTGCTTGACATTTAGGTTTCATGTGGTAATGGACGATGACCTGTCGGGGTCAGGCCTGCCAGCGAGGCAGCGCGGGGGCTCATTCCTGCGTATGGCCCCATACCTGTAACTAGACACTAGCAAAACAGTTGTGCGTACACACACACACACACACACACACACACACACACACACACACACACACACACACACACACACACACACACACACACACACACACACACACACACACACACACACACACACACACATAATCACTCACTGACTCAGTACAGAGGGAGACAGAGGGCCATCAGACATCCCACAGGTTGGACCACATAGGTGGGGTGTCATTACATAGAAGAGACAGATGTGTCTGGTATGTGATTTTCAGTGTCAGGATCCGTATGTGCTGGAAAAACTATTGCCGGTCACGGTTATGCATATATTTCTGACAGTTCTGTGTACATTCTTCACATGCACATTCTGCAGCTATAGGACGGGTGGGGCAGTACAGTGGTTGCTATACTGTTGTTAAGAGAGTGCCCTGTGTTCACCCACAACTCAGCAACAGGAGGCTACTTTATATACTGTTTGTGACAGCTTTGTGGTAATAATGGAGCCTTGGCCTCTGCTAGTGCAAGTGGCATGCTCAGTCAAGTGAGACTTTGCCTAAGAGAACACACATTCACACACATGCACACAAACACCAGGCAACCTCCTTCACGCCTAATGAGACCACTGGGAGAGTGGAGAGCAAGAGGAGGCAGGGAGAGGGAGATGGGTACAGAGAGGAGAGAGGATGGGAAGGAAGGAATAGCAAGGGAAAATGAGAGGAACAGCAATAGCAAGAAAAAGACGAAGGCACGGAGAGAGCAAGAGAGCAAACTTTCAAAGTTCTGGGATTGGAAGAAGGGGAGGAAGCCTGAAGGGGAGAGGGATGGATGGATGACCTGGATTGCTGCCAAAAAGGCAAAAGGTAGATGAAGAGGGGGTGTCAAGAAAAGAGGAATGAGAGTGTGAGAGAGCGAGAGAGCGAGAGAGCGAGTAGAGGTACACATCTAGGTTTAGCAGCAGGGGGTTATGCAATGTACACAACACAGTGTGCGGGGGGGGGATCAAAGACATGGGGTGCATACATAACTGAATCTGACACCGCCGTGCAACACGAGACGATGAGCAAGGAGGGAGTAGGGGGGGACAAAAAACATTGAAATATAAAGGGAACAGACACTCCCTCGGGATGGAGGGAGAGAGGAAGACAGTACATCGAGTACTGGGTACACATCTTCTTCGAGAAACAATACTGGAGGAGAGAGGTAATGACAGAAACAATAAACAAGCCCCCAAAAAGTAAAGATACAAATATACAGTATATATATATATATACACACACACATCAAAACTGCTCTACCTGCACGCCTGGCATTATAGCATCATCAGCTCAGCCAGGCTTGTGCATATTGCAGGTTAGGGGTGGGGGGTGGGGGTGAATAGCAAATGGCTCCAAGTCCAAAACAGGGTAAAAGGCTTAAATGTCTGGTGACAAGGAACGCGGACAGACAGGCACAGCTGACCCTATGGTTTGGTTTCCAGGTAAAGTGGGGGCATAAATTATTAACAGGTGCTCAGTCTCATAAAGTGGAGATGAGCTTGGCTCCACGATGATAAGAGCAGACAATCACGCTCGTGCTCAGGCCCCAAAGCAGGAGACTGTGTCAACAAGTGACATGTCGCCTACGCCGAGCTGCTCTGAATACGAGCTGCTCTGAATACCTTAATAATATTTTAGATTTCATGCACAACACATTCTCTCTCTCAGTGCACACATGACAATGTCAACCATGAGTTTAATGGATATTAGTGGCATCCTGGTCAAATAAAGAAGGGCAATGAAAAAGAGTAAAAACACACAATTTCATTAGCTTTTTTCTACCCATCAGCAGAGGCTCAGCTGACCTACTGACCACGATTTATTGCCTTGATCTAGAGCATAGGGCCCTTTTTTTGTCTGAAGTGATTATGGGACCCAACTCAGCCCCATTTCACAGTGAGTCCCACTAACCCTGTGAACATTCCCCAGTGCATTTTTCTCATTGTAAAATCATGCCAATCTGTGTCAATCTGGGGACTTGAAATGCGGAAGACATCTTTTTTTGTATTCAGGTTTCCAGTCATATACAAGAATAACTCACAAGTAGCATGTGAATATTGCATACGCCCTGCTCTAACATGCAAAATGCCTTCATTGTTGTCCGAAGTTGGGCCTTGAGTCACAGAGCCTGATGTGCAGCCTCCTTACCTTGATCTTAAGCTAAGCATAACAAAGTGGTAAACAAACCTTCCTCCATCTTAACATACAGCAGCATTGGTGGAAGTGTTGTTTAACCAGCCCTTCTCTCCTATGATTCTATTTAGTAAAAATCCAGACCAAGGGATTGGACAAGATGATGGAGATGGAGATTAAGTTTTCTGCCACAATGTCGCTCCAGGGCCATGGTCACTGCTCGGCAGCTCTCAGCCTAGCTCCTCTTCTAGTTGTCCACATGCCACTGCTAATCCCTCATAGTCCCACAGGAAGGCTTCGGGATCATCCTATGTGTGAGCTGGAAAAGACAGGAAGCTGGTAGGCATATAACGTCTGGGTGAGAGGCAGTGGATGACTGCGGCCGACTTGTCAGGAGAACTCCATCCATCCCCTGGGTGTGCACAGCTACGTAAAGTGCTGGTGATGTTGCTGTTGGTCTTGGATGGTGACCTTGCTGACCAGCTAGACTCCTCCTGGATCTCTCTGCCTCAAAACCAACATTCAAGACCCGCTTACTTTGGCCCACACACAACGTCTGGGTGGTGGCAGAGCATGGTCATATCTATTCCAGTAAAAAATCTGAGGATAATGATGTTTAAATTAGTTACTGGGCAAAGGGTAAAAAACCTCTTCCTTCTCATTAGCACCTGACTTAATTTCCAAGTCTGAGGTATCAGAAACTTCTGACAGAGATACATCTTGCTCTGTAGACATGCCATCTAACTGTTGGCTGCTACTGTCACTACTTCCTACATCAAAATAAAGTTTATATATTTAATAACACTATTATACTACACTTCAATTAACCCAGCTTATGTTATAGGAGCTACATAGTGTTTGTTTAAAATCTGGTTTCACCTTACAGCTAGAATGTCACTCAGTAGAGTACATACCTTCGCCAAGAAACAACAGTTCCCTTAAATTCAAACAATCTGCGCCAAATTACACACGCACTCATAGGTGTCAGTTCCCTAAATAAGCCAAACTTTTTTTCATTAAGATTCATTAATAAATGGTATAAATTGATCTCACAATGTTTATGAAAGCTCTGCCCACTTATCTGCATCTGCACCAAAAATGTAATGTGATCTTCCCAGATCCACACTGCATCATTCAACCAAGTCAGGGGTGAAAACATAACCTCCATTGGCTGCTACAAATACAGTGTATAACACAACAAAAGCAGCTAAAGGGTTAGCACTGAGATAAACTGAGATTTGCTTACACTGCATATATGTAACATGAGACCCAAGCAACAGCGTAAACATTTTTTGTAATTGCATGTCTGCGATATAACACTACTATCAATTGGTAGCCTAATCAAATCGAATATGAACATTTATACAATCAAGTCTACTAATTTAAGCTTTATACCGTTTGTATTTGGTAACAAAATACTCAGAATATGGATTAAAGACATTGTTCAAATGCAACAGCACTTCACAAACTGCTCAGGTTAAGAGTTAAGAGACGCCCTGAGGCACATCGCCCTCACACAATACAATCAACATGCTATGGGCTTATGGTTACATGAAGAGGTCTGAACTGAAGGAGAGGTTAATACCGTATAGTAAAAGTTAACACATAATTGTCATTAGCCTGTAGTCCTTCTGGGTAATAATTCCTCAGATGACATGTTAACTGTAGGCGGCAAGCACAGCCAATTAAAGCATGTCAGCACTGCATTCAAACATAAATGCAACCACATACACAAACATAGGGCTGTATGTAGCGATAGAGTGTGACATGAATGTCAAGCCCCCGCCATTATGAAGACAACTGACAATAAAGCTCTCAATTCAGTCACGGGAATAATATGCTCCCTTATAACTCAATAAGGCACTTCTCCTCTACAAGACTCTCAGGAGCCTGCGGGCAGGCAACACTACTAAGGTACTTAAACGTCTCTTTGCTACATTAAAATCAGTAAATATGTGCAATTTCAAACCACGAGAGGTGATACTGAGCCTGAGCCAAAGGATAACTTTACACTTTAATGAACACGTATGGTCTGGAATGGTGAAACTAAATCTTAGTTAACCACAAACGCTGTAAAAAGGCCACACCCTGAGCATATTACACACTGCTCCATCATCCTTCCTCTCTTTCCTCTTGGTGCACATTTTCCAGTGCAGGGAGAAGCCTACAGTATATCCCTGTATATAATACATCAGTGACTACTGTCGTTAATTTCTCATCTCTTTCCCATTCTCCCGCTCGCTCCTCAGGGGTTCGCAGTGGCTGTCCGGAGCACATGTGTTTTGGTTTACCTAGAGTGGAGCTCTATCTGAGCCCGGGCTGAGAGCAGACTGTGGGCTTTGTCTGTGGCATCATTAATCAACTGTCCTTTAACAAAAACAGAAAACCAGATGAGAGACAAAGGGAAGAGACGTGGGGGGTGGGCCCTTGTTTAGGTACAAAAAAAAAGGCAAAGAGGGTAAGACAGAGAGGAGAGGGAGATAGGGAGAGAGAGAGAGAGAAGGGGGATGCTTGACCCAGTTCCAGGCCTTTAATAAATCAAGCAGCAACAATAACAAGCAAAGTTTTCATGTGGCTTGACTGATTAATCAGGCTTTTTTTTGACATGGGAAGCGAGGAAGTCTTTTCTTCCTACTCTTGTCTTGTCTCTCTGGTGTGAGACTACAGAGAGTGGCAGAGCAAGTCGGGAGTTTATGTCTTTATGCTGCAAGGTTTTTAGACATGGAGGCCTGCATCGTTCATAGTTTAATGTGGTCACTGGAGGTCTCCGGCTACATTAATGGGGTACAGGAAAATTGTTGGAGAGGCATGCAGACGCACATTCCCGCTCTCACAAAAAGAAGTACACCGATGAATGAAGGCACGGGCACGCAGACATCAGTCTCTCCTTTCTAAAAATACTAACAGGTACTGTTTTACACACAAGCACACCAACATCTACTATCCATCTACCCGCAAGCCACAGAATATGAAGCAGCCCTGTGGGACTCTTTGTGATGTGCCGATCGATGGGCATTGAGTGTGGACAAGGAGGCCTCAGGATCGATAAGGAGCCATTACAGAGATGTGCCTAGTGGGACCTTGGAGAGGAGGTGTAGGTGGGGTGAAGATACATCTGGGCCCTTGATGCCTTCTTCTTTCTCTCATCGGTGGGAGGGTAAGTGATAGGACAGATACAAGCAGTAGAACATACAGTAGATGTACGTGCATTAGGAAGACTTACATTATGAGTCTAATAGAGAACGTTACGCACTGTGCATGCATTTGATCGCTCTCTCTCACACACACAGCAACTAATGGCATCCCAGGAGACCTGCTGCCACACAAGGAGTGCTCAACTTCACCTTCGTCTCTAAATCGCCTGTTGTCATTGTCCTCGTCTGCAGTTTTCTTCACCCTATCTCTCTAACTCACTTTTGGTGCCATCTTCTCCTCTATTTCTTCCTCAGCTCCCCTACTTCCTATGCACTGCAGTGTCACCAGAGCTGCCTGTGCTGTGCTCTGTCAGTGGAACAGCTTGATCCTAAGACTTTCTGTCACCCCCTTCTCCTCCTCCACCTCTCTGCTGCTCAGAGAGAGAGCACTGGCTGTTCTATTCTATCTCTTACACACACATACACACAGTGCTGAGGAAACGATAGTTACTTCCACAAAAGTGTGGCAGTGACATAATCCCCCGCCGCTTCCTGTTTTACATGTTCTTAAGAAGTCTGCAATGATTTTTGCATAAAGGTTTACTCATGGTCCAATGCAATTACATGCCTGAAATGACATGTGTGAGGGGGCTCATTTAATGTAGGTGTATTTAGATAAGCTGGGTCACACAAATTTGTTAAGTTAATGTTGAAAATAAAATTATAATTGAGGCTCTATTTACACCAAAAATACAAAATCTATGGTATCAATCGACAAATTCCCCTTCTCCATTACCTAAACAGAGAAGATCACACAGATGAGCCAGTCAAGCCGACGACTGAAGCAAATGAGGCAGACTGTGAGCTGGCTCTAGCTTCCATCACTACCCTAGAGGGAAAAGTGAAAAAAGAGATTCACTGTTGACATTGAATCCATCTTGTAAGAATTGCAGAATCCACGGCCCATCTCCACCAGCAGCATGGTTAAACGACGGATGAAAATAGTGCATTTGGATGATGTTGTGGAGACTTAGGACTATTAAAAGTCAGGCAAATGCCTTTACCAGTGCTCATGAAATTGCACTGAGGTGCCATGTCGTCTCCTGCAAGCGGTGTATAAAAAAAAACTTCAGTTGCTGATCAAAAACAAAGTCTATGTTTGTGTGCACATAAAAACACACGTATGCACACAGTTTCTGGGCCGCAGTTAGCGGTCCCCATTGGTTTGGAAAGCTATAGCAGGCTGTAACAACTACAGCCTGGCCGGCATGTTAGCAGTAGGCTCTGTTTCAGCAATCTGGGTTCTCTTTGCCTTTGGACAGGGACCAGGTCAGGCTGCACAATACACCACTGTGTTTGGAGAGCAAGAGAGAGAGAGAGAGGGAACGAGAAAACTATAATCACATGAGTCCATGCACACACGGGTATGAATAAGTATATGTGCAAGCATGTGTATTATGACTATTGGGGCCCCCCACACCCCTCTACTATGGTGGCTTGAGAGGCCTCCCTCTAATCTCCCCAACTTCCATCGTTACATCATTGTGACTGTTTTCTGCTACCTCAGCACAAACAGCCATTTTGGGACCCCTGGCGGCAGTTTCCCTCCTCCAGGCAGCATTTGAATGGTGTTGTAGGAAACCTCTGAGAAGATATTGCACCAGGAGTAACACACATCACTGTCAGTCTGAACCAATACAGTGGAAAGCAAACATGTCGGCCTATGCAACCATGACAACTACAGGGAAAACAGACTGCAGATGCAGAGTGGGCCTGTGCCCCCTGAAAAAGCGCAGGCGGCAACTGTCCCTTTAAGATGTATTTCGCACAGCTGAGCTGAGCGGGCTAGTCCGAGCCGGGCCGTGCTGCGCTGTGCATGTATGGTAGCGGGGGAACCGCGCCGCCCAGTTTGCCAGCCCACAACAGGGAATTTGTTTATGTTTCCTTGCTGCCAAGTTCCTGTCAGGAGGCGCCCCAAAGAGGAACTGCAGACTGCTCAGTACTGTTAGCTACGCCCTCTCGCCTAGAGTGGCTGGGGTTTTCTACAGGCAGTATCGGGTGGTGCTTTATAGCAACACTCAAATCCAGGGAGGTCTCTTCATCAATTTCAGCACACACACACACACACATAAACACGCACACATAAACATATACACGACACACACAGTCCATACTTCAAGCACCTACTATTTTGCTCAAATCTGCTCCGGGAACACTAAATTTCATAAAACAAGTTCTAACATAAAGCTTAATTTATAACCCCAAACAGATTAACACCAATTTACTCAGAACACAGTACATAAAAAAGCACAAAGGCTTAGTTTCATAAAAGCAATGCTTTACGAGTGGCACTTTGTTGCTTTGGATTATAGGTATTGTAAAAACTGAGCACCACCACATAAAAACACACTAAACAGGATTGGTAAACTCGTGGGCATCAAATCAACCACTTGTGGGGAAAAAAGAGCTACAATCAAAATCACTCTCTCACTAATGCAAGAGAGCAAAGCATTCCCCACTTCCAACAACACACACAAACATGTCTTTGAATCGTGACAAAATATGATCTGTTGTAGCCTGAGAAACAATGACTGCATCACATTTGCACAAAAACACAATGCCTCAGCCCGGCATTTACAGAACAAGCCGTTATCTGAGTCATCTCACTGCACATGAGCAGCTCCTCTGTCAAGCAAGGTCAGCAAGTGCGGTAGTATAGTTTTTGTACTGGTGCTGTCGCCACCCGAAAGTTTCGCTCTGCACAAAAAGGAAAGAATTCCATATGCAGTTAAGTCAAGGACATGAGATTGTCCACAATCATACCATGCATGTGTGATGTGGAGTGTGTGTAGGAAATTGAAAGATGTACATATGTGTGAGCGGAGGAAGGAGAGGGTCAGACAAGGCCTAACAAAGGGGCGTGGGATAGAGGATGGCGAGACAGAGGAAGAGTTGCAGAGAAGAAGGGAGAAGAACAAAAGATGGAAGCGTGGATGGAAAAATGTTGGCTGGGGTTTCGGGGGGGGACTGCGTAAAGGCAAAAACAGGAACTTGGATGGACAGTGCCCTCTCCCCCTCACATGCTGGCAGATTTCACTGCTCCTAAACCATGCAGACAGAAATTCCCTATCTAAGCACGAAATGTGAGTGGCACCGATGGCTGAGAATGCACAGCGGAAACGCATTGGATGCATATGTTTGAATATGATTCATGTTGTTGTCGTAAACTTCGCAATTTTTTCCCTGTGGGTGGAGAACACAACTGAAAACTTAAAATCAATTGAGCATCAGAACTTGCAGCACACTTCTGCTATTCCGCTGAGGCAGAGGAAGTAAGATGCCACACAATATCTTGCTATTCAAACGCCTCACAATAAAATGGGCTCAGCAGCAGATATATAAGCTGACACCAACAGCTTATTCAACTGTTAACTCTCCAGATTTGGAGGTTTGTGTAAATCAAACAAATCAGATTGGATATTCAGGATGTGAGTGTTGGAAAGCCCCCATGTGGAAAACAATCACACCAAACACCACAGTAAAATTTGTCACAATGAAATAACAGAAATGCCTAAGGAGCCACTGGAGTTTCACAGAAATTGGCACGGCCACACAAGGAAGGCAGTTTTAATCTAACATGGGGAACTCTGTCCAGCTTCTACAGGGAGTAAGAAGCCCCATTACACAGGAACAACTGTGCATAAACAACACATATAAACTTCCCTGAAGTTTCCATGTGTGGAGTAGAGAAAAACACAACACTTAAAAAAAAAAAAGGAAACACAGGAGTTCCATTCTAGACTGAGGGAGAGGCTGCGGGCTCGGCAGCCACCACCAACCTACCGCACGCAGAGTGTGAATCATTAAAGGCATGTGTTCCACATCAACTGCTGGGGTCGCTTCCCAACCCACTTATGAGACTGGATCTAAATTTAATGGGGAGGGGGGGTCAAATAGTGCTTAACTTGGAGATAAAAACCTAAACCTGCAAACTCAGAGACAGAGAGTGAGAGGAATTGGAAAATCACTTCCTAGAAGCATTGCACGTACCCCCCCCCCCCCCCACACACACACACACACACACACTAAATAAATCAGCAATAAACAAATAAAGAAGCAAATTCAATAATTGCTTGATTCCAGAAGAAAAAAAAACGTGATGTTTTATCACGAGCATAGGAAGTTAAAAAAGAAAGCTGCCCTACTTTTATTCTTCCATGTCTTTCCGGCTGCCTTTGCCAACTTCTAACCTCACAAGAGCTAAGTCAACACAGTAGTATTACTTTTTCCAAGAGCACAAATCAAAGGGTGTAGAAAGACAAAAGAAGAGACAGGAAATCAGAGTTGTACGCATATATGACCAAAGTGTCAGCCTCAGTCCATCAGGACAGCTGTATGCCAGACCGGTTGCTACCAGCGGTGTATCTGCCAGACCACTTGTCATTCCCAGTTACGACACATGGATGTCTTGTAGGAGTGTGACTAGACGCTAGACGCACAAGAAAACACAAAACCTCACTGGCATGGCCATCCACTGATAGCAGTGTCGGCTGGGGTCTTGTTGCACATACCATCCAATTTGCTTTAGCTTTAAGGCTGGTATGGGGGTGGATGTTGTTCCTCTGTGATAAGAGATCAAGAAGGAAAGGACTGGACAGGATTGGACAGGTCAAACTGTGACATGACAGAGCAGGACAGGAAAGGATAAATGCAAGTGTGTAGAGGCAGGAGAAGACCAAACAGGACAGGATAGGAGAAATTCTGTCTCAGTCCTGGGGATATGGTGCTATGATCGGCCAAGAAGAACTGACCAACCTTTTCTGCTCCTTTCTGTCAGTTATTATTTTGTCAACATCCTGGCAAATCAGCATGAAATGCAATAAAGGGAAATGACAGAATAAAATCAATAGTGTTATTATTTCAGCTGCCATAATGTTTTGCAGCTGATACAAGTAAGAAGATCAGATACAATAAATAAGTCTATATACACACTGAGTGATGGTCCTAGTTCTTCAAGCCAGTTCTTAATAATAAACGGCTGTTTTTGTTTCGTCTTTGTCACTTTAACATGACGGAGCAAATCTCCTAGCTGCCAGCTCCAACTCTGATGCAACAGATCAGGGATTAGACTTGATCCCACCACTGGCAGCATGCAGGCCATAGGATTCAGTAAGTCCTCTAAACAGTACACAGAGTTTAAGTTTGTACACGTGATTGAAAATGATTCCACAGGTTTGCAAAGACATTCAGCTGAGCACAAACTGTAAGTTTTACCGAGGGAGTAAAAGGCAGAAGATGTGTCACAACAGACAAAACGCTCAGTCATCAGCCACATATCGTGTGAACCCGATCACAAACCTAACATGGCAGTCACATGATGAGGAACAACGCTACTATATAGAGAGCAAGATGGTGTTTGGAACCCTACACACACATGTGTGGAGTGTGAAGAGGTCCAATTACCCAGAGATGAGAGGAGTGACAAATTCGGGCTTACCCCAAAAACGTCAATCTCCCTGTCCTTGTCCAAGGAAATCTCCCCTTGAATCGATTGCAGCTCCTAAGCTCTGAGGAGAGAGAAAAAAAGAGAGAGAGACATTTGAAACCAAGAGCTTTGTGGTCCTTATCCACGTGCTGCAGACTCAGTGACTCCCTAGCCTCTCTGGCTCAGAACTCTTTCACTACACAAACCTCTTACACTCTTTTTCCTTCCCTCGCTCTCATGCTGCCTGTAATCTCCCCGCCCTTTTCCAATAGATTGGACTTTCTCACTCACTATGTTTGTGCCTCAGACATCATGTGAAAACTGGAGTAAAACAGTGCTTTTGTGGTGTGAGAATTACCTAGGGCCCAGGCAGGCACAGTAGTGCTTATGGCCACAACTCAATTACAGCAATGCGAATCAGGTGGCTGCCTAGAAATCCCCTCAGCCTGATGCACAAATAGGGACACAGAGGCGCCTTCATTGCCAAGATGGAGACAAACTAAAGTGGCGTGTCATCTTTTCATAGAAGGAGAGCTTGGCTGATATTGAAAAGATGAATGGCCGCTGCACACAAGGATCTAGCGTCACTGGTTTATGTGAACAATGCCATTTTGTTTATGCATGTTGTAGAAATATCAGAAGTATTTACCAACATGTCCGCTTGGAGTTCTAAATTGAAGGAGTCACATGGCACTTAGAATCTCTGATAAACGGCACCTTTGTGCTGCAGAAAGCATGGAAAATGCTTTGTGGAATTGTTTTTAACCAAAAACAACTGGATGGCAATTACAGGGTGGTGGTTTGCACATGTAAAAAGGCACTTTGTTGGTTTATGCGTTCAACATAAATGCCAAGCTGGACAATCATGGTCAATAATATTGGAATAGAAAATTGGTTTGTGTCAAAAGCATTCAAAAGCAGTGAGTACTCACTGTCTTTCTGTTTGAGGCAAACAGAGAAAGCAGACCATCTTTTTTTTTAGCAGTTCCTGGCTACAGGATCCATCCAGCTCCCATTAACTGCAGACCTTTGGAGTAGGCCAAGTTTTTCCAAAGGCATGTTCAAGAGAAACCAATGACATTTAAAATGATGGTCTATTTGAGATTATTTTACTTCACCAGGCACTTGTCACAATAAAAAGAACATTTCTGTAACAGCTAGTTAAAAAAAGAATGCGGTAAGTTATATCAGGACAGAGATTTTCTGACAGCCATGGTAATGGTTGCTTTTAAGATGTGTCATGATACCACCACAAAAAAAAAGTCCCCTCCCTCCAGGTCAGAGTGGCCTCTGTGCCATTTTACAAGGAGCAAATGAATTTCACACTGATTTGTTATCACAAGCTCCCGAGGACAGTCAAACTGCAGAGATGTAAATATAGCATTTTTTCCCCAAAAAACTAAAAATATTAATCTCCTTGGGACACACTTCCAAGCTGGTGGACAAGCCTCAATTCAATATTAAGACATTCAATTTCCACATTCCAAATTCACAAAGTTTTTGCCAGTTGAATGTTTCGTTCATGGCTTTGTTTGTAAAGTTTGTTTAACCACTGGGTATGAACAAATACACCATGAATAGTTGCACCTCAGTCCAATCAAATGAAAATATCCTGTACCAAACACAACCTAATATTTAATATGTGTCCTTGCCCAGTTTATGATAATAATATAAACCACATCCTTCAATTTCATACAAAGATCTGAGTCAACACCACAAACTGAACATTATAAGTTTTACTAGTGTGTTGTCTGCATTGTCTTGCATGGCTTTTTTATATTGTATGTGTGGGTTTATCCCAACAAAATTTCTCAACATGTCTTTAAATCACCTGACAAGCCTGGTCCATTGTGTTTCATTTCATTTATCAGTGACAGAGGTCGACAAAGTCCAAGTGATTAATTCAGTGATTTATTTGCCTTGTACAGTAATTCTACACTCATTTCATTGCATCAGACCATACCTCCATTCATTGAAGGTGTGACTCTGGTGCATTGCTTTGTATGACGACAATTCCTAGACAAACTAGTTGACAGTGACCCAGTCTACCATATGATATAATGAGATGGTGTTAGTTATTACAGCCGAGGTTTTGTCAGTCCGGTATACCGGGAACAGCTTAATTTAAAGACAGCAGGTAGGATGAAATGAGGACAACGTTTATGCTTGTGTGTGTGTGTATCTGTGTGTGAGAGCCCAGAGCCCATACACTGATGAGAGTGGACAGGAGTAGCCTGCGGTAATCGTGTCTTTATCTTTGCTGATGGGCAAAAGCATCTCAATGCAGACACTCACCTTTAACACACATACACACATGCACACACACGCACACACATTGTGAAGAGGGGGCCCTCGCTGCTGGAGCCTGGCCAGACAAGTCCATCTGCTTTTCAAATTGAACCCAATTTACTGCACCTAAAAGACCTCAATTGCTCGTGGACACACAGACTCACCGAGCAAAGAGCCTGAAAGGATAATACAGTGGGGTCACCTGATCTTACGTGTACAGCCTAGCATCGGCACCTGGGACTGGGATTTGGGTTGCTGTAGTGCTGCTGATGGTTAAAAAGGTTTGATCGGCTCTGGGACATTCACTTACTCTTTCTGACAACAGTGCCCCCCCACTGCCGCTCACTACAAATGTGTAAAAAACTGATTGAGGGTACGACCAGCAGCCTCCAAGTGTGTGGTTACTTGGGAATGGCAGCCCTGTGGCGAGAGTCATGAGCTCACAGTAAAACAGACACAACGTGTTGTTTTAACTCACTTTGTTGTATAAAATTCCACAGGCCGTATGCACGCACATACACACACGCTGACACAATATAAATCCCTCTCTTTGAGGCTCTGACTCTCGGCGGTGGAAACCCCCTTCAGTCGCACATAGATCACATAACCTTTCTTGACATCGGAGGACAGCACTCCCAATGGAAAGACGCAGATTCACACACGCTGAGTGCCGGCCAAGGCTCCAGACTGCCATTGTCCTTCAGAGTCATCCAAACAAAACAATGAAGAGGGTCACGAAAGGCGCCCCGTGGAATGGTAAATAGCCAGAGTGAGTGAGAGGAAGAGACGGAGGGAGATTCAGAGAGACAGAAGCAGAGAAGAAGTGAGACAGAGAAACTAATTCACCTCGACAGTGTGACATGGAACACCAAGTGCAAAATATGACCAACTGGGAGCAGGTGAATTCCACTAATGTTCAATCATTCAGCAAGAGTCTGACACCACTTGAATTGAAAATATGTCAGCTGTGTGATGTACAGAGCAAGAACAGCAATGTAAAAGGAGCTCACCTCTAGGTATGAGGAATTATAGTTGTTATAAGAAATATTTTATGCTCTGTAGTAAACAGCAGGTTGCATCTCCTACAGTTTAGGAGACAAGAGTTCCTCTTACGATATACAGTCATCTGGGCAAATGTGTTGCTCTTCTCAAAGAGCTGCAGAGGCAGAAAAAGGGCTAAAACCCAACAATATCAAAGGCATAGATTGTGGAGATGTTAATGATTCATTAGTGCTGAGTGACCCTTATTATAAAACCATCTTTGTTGTCATTATTCATCTGGCATAAAATGCTCGCCTGTTAATTCAGACTCAGGATGTTGACAATAGGCGGTCCACAAAGGGGCTTGGAAGGCACAGTCCAGCTTCTGATTGGTCTTTCATATGCTAATGAGGGAACTGTTTTGGGTTTACTGGCCTGGTTGGAAATGATTTAGAGCGACACCGGTGCTCTGAGCTTTTATGTTTAGGCTGGCCGCAGGGGCTCATATATCACTCTGATCATTAATCAATTAGCGTCTCCTAGCCACCTGTCGGACACATCGGCGCACAAAACATTCCTGCCCTTGGGCAGTTGCTAGACGATGATCATCAGTAGCACCGCTATTACCTTCCAACCCCTCGACACCCCCCTCCCCTTTATGGTAATACCCTGATAGATTACATAATCAAACACTGCCCGCAATGACAAAGGCTCCTCTCCCAGCGAGGAGAATATGAGTGGAAATTGCCATGGTAGTTTTTTTTTAATGGGTCGTCCCCTCCCGAGTCAATTGAGTATTATAATTTTTTTTTTTTTGTACATGTGTTTACCCTCCGCTGTCGCAAACAGAAAAAACAGGGCACAGAGGAATTGATGCCGACCTTGAAGGAGAATCAATAAGTTGACGGCTATTCAAATGTGCTGAATGCACACCAACACTGTGTCCTCCATTGTTTTAAATGCAATTGCCTCCAGAGAGGTATTGATGGTTGTTTAGTATTGATGATGTGTCCCAGTAGCCAAATACAGGTGATATGGAAAGTTCTAAACCATCAAGGCCTTAGTGCCTTATGACAAGGGATTTTGACTGAGATGAACTTTGTGTGTTTGTTTCAGTAGTCTACTTACTACTCACACATTCAAAAACAAACACCCGGGATGTGACTTTCTGTTATTGAGAACTGAACATGAGAAAGAGGGGAGGAAAAGAGAGAAAGAGAGGAACATTTCTCAAGAAGCCACTCAAGACACTGCATGGTGGGACTGATGACGACTGAAAAATCCTTCAAACATTTCTGTTCAAACAGCTGCCTGCTGCCTAACCACCACAAAAAAAAATCCTGGAGATTTGTATGTAAATTTGAACTCTTACGCAAAAGGCCCTCACAACCACTAGACAATCTCTTTTTCACAGCCTCGTTTCCCTGACAATACCCAACTCCAACCACCCTCCAATCCAACTCCCCCAAAAACCTTCACATTTTCACACTTTTGTTATTTGGAACTAATTCTCAAAAGCAGCTGAAGAAATAAATGGCACTAAAATTAGAGCCTAATCCGCCCAACTCTCCATGTGGAGACATGGAGAAAGTAGATTTGTCAAGCCTTGATTTTGCATTATTCTTTCATTATAAAAGTAGCACTCTTCACGCAGCTTAGCAATATACGAAATGGCTCAATCAGTCTAATGTGGAACATTAAAGTCAGAACGTGGAAGGGGGAGGATGGAGTAAGGGCCTAGCTGTGAACCCAGAAAATGTAGCATTGTGTTGATGCCATTATTGTGTTGCCATCATTATTATTCCTACCTGTGCTGCACTCTTCAACTCAGAGGGTTCTCTCTTGAAAATGAAATGTGCCAAAAACAGAAGAGCTGCTCCGCCAGGGGATTGTAGGAAATCTGGGCCACTGTGTTGGGTGTAAAGTGTGTAACACTGGGCTTGGAGCGGAGTTGTTTTCTATTTCGTCTTTTAAATCCAACCAGCTCAGGCAAAGAGCCAGCTACCAACATTATCAGGTGGATTTTCAAAAGAACAAAAGCTCCTCTTCGATTACTACACTCTGCCAGTGGAAAAAAGCGGAACAGAAACCCCATCAAGCACACGCACACTCAGTCTGTGTGTGCTCATACACATTTATAGCTCCTTGTCCTTGGTATTTTGTCCAAATTCATTTCCTTCAGAAGATTATTTCTCTGATAATCTCATACTTTCCTCTTTTTACTTATCTCTTCAGTAAGGTCCTAAAAACTGGCTGTGATATTAGAAGTGCAAAGGTCCAAACTAAAGCTGAGAGACATAGAGGAAAGAATATCTCTTAGCTAGCTGTATCTAATCACATTCACAACATAAGTGTTTTTCATATTTTTGGAGAGATAAATGTAGAAGGCGAAGTAAATTATCATATTTGACTGAAAACGGGGAAAGCTAAAACTTATGTTGCTTCGTAGCTGCCAGTGGACAAGCAGTGTTAGGAAAGGGAAAACTATGGCCTGAGCAAGATAAAGGATATCCACAGTGTACAGGGGCAGGAATAAGACAGCAAGGAGGAGGAGGGTGATGGGCAAGAGGGCAAAGGCTTGACCCTTGTGGGTCAATAGGTGATTAGTAACATTTATCGTACCTTCGCAAGCTGCTAAATGCGAAGCCAGGCAGCTTCTCTATACAGAATCTAGCCACATTTCAATGTCAAAGTCCAAATGAAGGCTGGGCCCACTGCAGTCAAACAGATGCCATGTGTTTATGACAGAGACAAATACTGGAATCCCTAAGTGGAACAACATGCCATGCTGGCACACAGAAGCGGCAGCGAAACGTTACATCATTTTGACGATTTAATGAGCACAGCCTGGATTAGATCAGAAGTTTAAATACCTGCCAGTGCCAATATAAAAGCTTGTATTTCATGCTTCATGAGAGAGGCTAAAAAGTAAGTTTCACTCGATAGGAAAACAATGGTTGCAGGATGAAGGGCCTGCGGTTGTGGTTAAGGGGGAGGCAAGCCGCGCTGTTTAAGTCCTGATCAGAGTCATGCAAGGTATCTGAAAGCAGGGAATCCATGGAGCCACCGCTCAGCCACACTGACATGCACATGGTGGAAATGACAAAGAAGTAATTGAATGCCGCGACTGAATTTGGCCCAGACTTATCAAAATACACCCCACCCCCCCAGGGGACTGTCCACCAGGACAGTGGCTCTCTGAAGAAGCATGGCAGGTCAGTATTGTTTCGCTGGTCTGGACAAGTGGACTTGAGTTCGAGTGGGTATCCTGGGCCAGAGCCAACTGTAAATGAAAACACGCTGTTGTGGGTGAGGACAATTAGGACACACACTCACACAACAGACATCCATCAAAGTGAAGATGACAGTTAATTTCATAAACAAAACAAACATAGCCTTCTTGTTAGCCACTTATTAACTTGTGTATGGGCAGAAAATCTACAATGATGCTACTAGACGTGAAATGTACAAACAAAACACAAATTAGAGATGGCAATCAATTTTAATATCCCACATGCACTGAGAAGATTAGCAGTTTTCAGTTGCAAACACAAGCTTCCAAGTCCCTCAGGCAAATCACTCAAGGCACTCAAGTATGATCCAAAAGCAGAGAAGTTATTCTCAGGCATTCACACAGGAGGTGTAGTGCTGAACTGAAATTGTTGAAGTTGATGATCCTTCTAACATGCGACAGACTCAAAAAATGAAAAAACTAAAAGAAAACAAATATTTCCTGGTGAAAAAGTAGTTGCAAACATTTAGAAGACACTGGCGAGGTATCTAGTGTTATGGTGATAAGAACAGACGACGGTGTCAGGGTGCTGTAATCAAAATAAAACATGTGATCTCCACAGCAGAGTAAATACGTCACTTCCTGTCTCTTTCTGCCGCACCCGGCTGCTGCCACTCTCGCCTGAATAATGCGGCTGTAAATGCATCTGTGCAGAAAATCTTCAGCTGTGTTATGCACGTGTGTAAGGCACCAAGACTCTGGGTAAAGTCTGTAGCCAATTCTCTGGATTTTACCCGGAGGTCTTGTCTAAAAATATCTTAAGTAAAACACAGAAGCATACAAAGGATCCTTGTTATTGTTGTTAGAAATTTTATTTCAGGTATGAGCACAATTTTATCCTTACAACACTACAAGCTAAAAGATTTAAATCGAAAATGTCAACATTATATGATCACCACTGAAACCTTAAAATGTAACTGATAAATATAAATACCGCAACACTGAGACAAACACGATGATTAAGACACTTCAGGCATCCTAGTACTGTTAGTAAGTCAAGTTAGCAGTATGTTCACTCATTGGTGAGACAATGAGAAGAACTCCAAATGCTCTGCATACCGTTTTCTCATCAACTGTCATAGTCCTGCTTCCATTGTCTGAGCTCACTGCTGAACTACACCAGTCAACTCTGCGTTGGAGTAGTGATGGAGGAACAGTGTGGCTCAAGAGAGGAAACTGAAGGGGAGCAAGTGAAAGCAGCATCAGGAAACACTCACTACATCTCTACTCCACACTTACACAACTCAAACACTTGGGGCAATATCTATCATCTATAGCCTTTTTATGGATCTAACACTAATGATCACTGACGCTTTATATTTTGCTACTGGGGTGTGACGGAAGTGTTGATGTACATACAACATGCTTGTTAAGGCCATATAGGAGGATATTTGTATTTGCCTTCCTCATCTCTCTTGAAATTTTGACAGTGAAATCTGTGAGTCACTCACAGTCCTTGAATGTGGCAAAGATCACTCTCTCGACAAAGACAGCCACTGTCTGCTGCAGGAACTTGACTTGTAGGGGCTACAGCCCAAACCACTCAAAAGGAGTTTTCAAGCCTTAATCCTGTACGTGTGGATCTTTTTTGTATTATGAACTGCATCCTGTAATGCTTAGCAAGCTCAAACTAGGTGTGTCCCAGAGTGATCCAGCAGGGATTGAGGCCATCAAGGCATTTTTAATGGACTAAAACTCAATCCCCTCCCAATCCTTCTTTTTTGTCATAATCTGAACACTGAAATCTGTTTTTTTATGCAAAGGGTTGCATTGCAAATGATACAACTGCAAAGCAGCATGAACAAATAAACAGGAATTTCCATTAAATATTTTTCCAAACAGACAAACAGCAATAGCATGCATTTGAAGGTGGAAACACTTGTGTTCACAAGTGCTGAATTTGACCTGAAATATCCATTATTCTCATCTAGCTGAGAAGAAAATATCTAGATATAGAATATCTAGAACAGACTGTGATTTCGCATATCCATCTTATATTCCAGAAATCTCTGTCCGTCTGTCTGTGTGTCTGTGAAACACATACATCGCGAACCATTTAACTTATCAGCTCACACATTATGTTCAGTATTAGGAACATTTTAATAAACACCTGACCAACGCTCTGTAGCAGTGACGAAGTGACTCTTCAATGTAAGTGACACTGTCGATAACATCAACAGCGCATTCACGACAATCTGAAACTTCACATTGGGGTTCTGTGCACTGAGTCAAGCTTCACCAGACTTTGAATAAAAGGTGAACAGCTCTCTGTGCAGCTGAAGTTGAAAGCTGAAACCATCGCTTTAGTCCAAACAAACCAGGCACGGAATGTAGGAAAATACAAATATATATTAAATGAAATCTGGGATCAAACAAATATCCATAAGTCCAACTGTGAACAAAAAACAGCCAATTTGTGAGTTGGCAATGGGCAGTGGGCAGCTGAGTAGGCAGTGACTAAGAGAACTAGTGATGGAACAAATGGGAGGTTCTGCAGAAATCACCCTGGAACACAGAGCAGAGCTGTGCACAGAAGCCTTGTGCAACACAGACGACACATTTTACTCTCACAGAGCCTGGAAACAATACGCTTGGGGCTTCCACCTTCATTTAGATGAAAATGGACCTCCTCAAGAAGAAATAGAGTCATTTTTAACTCCCCCTCTCGCTGCGAGTCGGCCTCCTGTAATGTGCCCAGTCAATGGACTGTGGGTCTATTCAACTGCAGGCAGCCCACAGCACAGCCATAAATAATGTAGGGCAGCTCACATGAAACCCTAATCACCATTGTGCTGTCACCCAACATTGGAGATTGCTTGTTTAATTTACTGCACTGCATCTGTCTCAGTTCTGGCCAATTTAGTTTCATGATTTCAATAGGCGTTCCAGGTATTTATCAATGTGCTTTTCACCCGACGCCATGAATCAATTAGAACGCAATGTTCATGTGTACAAGTCTGTGTTTGTATGTGTTTGTGTCCATGCGTGTTTTGGGTGATGGGGTTTACGTGTGCCATGAAGAAAAAATAAGAAAGCTGCAGCTTGTGAAACAACAAAGGCTGAGAAGAAACCACCAACCCTCAATAACCAGAGCTCATTATTGGCCATATACGGCGTGCTTCATTACATTACTATTCCATTAGCATGCAGGCATTTGCATATTCCAGTCACCTCTTTACTGAGGCTGTTGATCATAAATGGCAGCCATATGCTGCCTGGTGCGCCATATTACAGAATTATTACTGCGACACATAAAGCCAAGAGAATGAAAATTATGTTGACACAAAATTAAAAACAAAACAAATCAAAGGATCCGCCATTATTGATAGTGTCTAACAGTCTTACTGACTGAAAGAGTATAATTTATACCCATTGGTTATGCTTTCTTGCTGGCAAACAGCTGCAGGCTGAGTTTGCTGGGTGCATATCTGAGACTTCCTTACAATTATGTACAGTTTACTTTTTATACGAGTCAACTACAAAAATTACAAACGCAACAAATATTTCTGCAGCTTTTATAGAAAGAAGACAGGGGAGGTTAATCAGCGCTTTAAAAACAAGCCAACGGTAAATGTGATGGACCTGTAATGGACTTTTGCTTCTCGGGTTTTGGTGGTAATTTTAGCTTCACGTCAACTCCTCTTGCAAACACACTCATCTAACAGGCTCTGTACTTCAACAGTGCAGCATGACAGTGATCTGGTGCGATGGCTCTTCACTATGTCTGGCTGCACTATGATGACAGCCAGTGGAGACAGAATAAGTAGCAGCGGCTCACTAGCTACATAGACTTTGCTTGCCCAAGCCAAGGTAGCAGAGCAGCACAATAACGATGCTATGAGCTGAGCCACTTAGGCCCAGCTAGCCGTTCAAGCTAGAAGCAGCAACAGCTGAATCATCCTTGTTCAGGACCATTGTGTCTTCACCACGGCGTTTACTTCACACTGATAAATGTGGCCTATGGCAACTCAAGCTAATGTGCAGGCAGCTGCAACCCCAGTAGATGCAGAATACACTGTCAACTGCCACATACGCCCACACAGGAGGCACAATGGAGAGGATTTGTCTCACTCAAATCAGTGTTAAGGTGCTTTGGCTTGTGCAGTGCTTTGAAAGTGGACATGACCATTGCAGAGGAGACTCACATGTTATGTTGCCTATAAGAATGAAACAGAACCTGTCAAGAGTCTTAATTAGGAAGCCTGGATCTGGCACGCTGAAGAGAACCCCAAGCGTTAAGTAACTAAGAGCAGGGGTCGGAAACCTCCCGCCCAGGAGACTGTTTGATCTAGCCTGTGATTTCATTTATAAAAGTACAAGAAACTAAATATATTTTTTTTTTCAGCAAAAAAAAGAGAGCATTTTGTCAAAAACCAGCTGTGACTGACATCACCATCAGACGCCTCGCCAACGAGAAGCAGTTCCAGGCATCACATTAGAGGGGTTAGTGAGATATGTGTTCAATAAGTCTGTATGGCCCTCGAAGGATATTATAAAAACTAAAATGGCCCTTGATAGGAAAAAGGTTACCCACCCCTGCACTGGTGGATTTGTTTGATAATCATTTATTCATTCAAGTCATTTGCTTTTTACAAGCAAAACCACAAAAAACATTTCCAGGTTTTTCCATTGTGAGCCTTTTTTGCTTTTCTTTGCTTTTTTATCACTTTAAACTGAACATTTTCATCTGTGAGCGGGAAACACCAACGCATTTGATGACATAACTTGGACTCGCTGCAGGAAAAATAATCAGCGGATGAATCGATAAAGAAAATAACCATTAGTTGCAGACATAATCTGGAGCCATTCAGAGTGACAAGTCTAATCTTTTTGCCTTCTTAGATATGTATCTATCTGGCACCTGAGCGGTATTCTTTTGAATATATATTCTATTGTCAAAGATTCAAGTTACTAAAAAAAGAGAAATTGAATTTAAACCAATGTCAACAGAGCAGATGGAGGGTTTTGAACAAAAATCACGACGATGTAATAACTGACTGCAGACACACACTTGGCTCGAAGTAGTACTGGTGTTTTAAAGAGCGCTTAAGGACAGATTGGCTAGTCAGACATCTGTGTAAGTGACACCGACTATCTGGCTCGCTGTCTGACTCATGGCAGCAGAGGGTTAACTTGGCAGCTCAGCAGTTCGACGCTGCTCTAAAAGGAATATTAGCAGCATGTCCTCCAGTTCTGACAGAGAGAGACCAACAGGAAAAAAAAAGGAGGACAGAGAGAAAAAGAGAGATGGAGAAAAGGCATCAAGCAAAGGGGTGGGTGTGCGAATCCAATTTCCAGTGACAGTGTGCTCAGGATCACTGTTTCGGGCAGAGAACATATCATCTGTCAAAAGTTAATGGCAGTGTCCTGGGGAAAATGAAGGAAAATAGAATGGAGACCATTCATTAAGATGATGGGGGATGGGGGAGTGTGTCGAAGCCACAGGTCTGCTCAACTGTCTCCCTGGGAAAATAAATATATACACAAGCCATTATTTGTGACTTTACGAGGTAGCAGGGCAGTCACAATCAAGGGCTAGTTGTCATGCTACAGAGATAATATTAGCGCACATGCCTGAAGAGGAATCCGTGGGCCCAAGCACAGAGCTATCACTGGAAATTAAGAGGTCGGTCTGGCTGCCTGGTAGGATGGCTGGCAGGCCCGCCAAGAGCCGGGCCAGCCTGTCTCTCACTCAGAGCTGTGGATGTACTCAGTGGAAGCAATTGATACCATTGTTTTATGGAGAGGAGGGTGGAGGGGGATTAAGATCCAACAATAGGCCTCTTTCACTGGAAATGTCAGCCGTCACGCCAGGGGACAGTCCGACCGGGCAGAGACACTTTCATAAAAAGCCAAGGTACAAAATGAGCGTGGAAAATAATATGAAACTCTGTGAAGAGGGCAATGAAATGCTGTAACATGGGCCAGAACGCTCACATGCCAAATGGTAGAAATGCATCTTGACATGTGACAACATCCTATGGGAAACTTTACGGCACAGATCATGCGAAACAGAAAACGTTCAGTATGATCTTCATCTTGATCTTTTTCTGAAAATAAATAAAATAAAGAGAAATCAGTCCAACAGCTGCAGTTACAGATGTCGATAATTTCAAGGTCTGCCAAAACAATCCGAAGCTTAAAACACACCCAGAATCAATAACCAGGATAAGAGGTTATATTGGGCTTCAGCGCACCCTAATTAGAGAAAAGGAGACAAATTTGGCCTGATTCTTCAGGCAAATTAACGTAGTGAGAAACCTAAAATATCACAAGCGATAATCCATTCTGGGACATTTTATTATGAGGCTATAAACGGGAAGATATACAGTTCTCTCTCTGAGTGCTTTGATAACCCCACTGGCCTTGGACCTCTTTGAAAGTCTTACTCCAAAGGTTTGAGGTGAATATAAAAGCACAAGTTGAAGTGAGGTACCCTGCCACTTTAAGACTGGAATGAAACAAAGTTATTCTACCACTCTGACCTAATTGCTCTCTCGCTCTCCCGACATGAACACTGGGAGCTGTGCACTCTGACATGTAAAGATTATTTAATACCATCAAAGCCATAAAAATAGGAATAAAAGGAAGTGGTGTGAAAACAAGAGGGGGGTTAACTCTCATGTGGCTGACAGGGCCGTGCAGGCCAGTTTGCCATGTGGAGAGCGGCAGTACAAGAGAATCAGTATGCAAAAGCCGACCTAATAATGTGCCGCTGGCCTATGTGAGTGGAGCTCCCACATCCCAACATCACAGCGGCCCCATTCCCCCTCCAAAAAAATCCACTCAGACTCCGCTACACTCTCCTGGTATCGGCTCCCACCCTTCTTCTCTCCTCCTTTTCCCACACTCGCCCGAGTCCCTGAGGCAATGACTACGTCATCAGGCACAACTGCCAAACCACTGTAATATCCCAATTTATTTCTACTTATTCTGACAGAGTTTGGGCCTGTTTCATTTAGGTCAAGGCTGTTTTTTTTTGTGCAAAGCTACACTGCTTGGTTTCACCGGACTCCGTTTGTGGGACTGTTTCTCGATTAGCCAAAAACACTATTTGCTGAAACCAAATGGATTTTATTTGCTACATCAATAAATTGGCGAACCGAAACATGAACACATCGACGCTGGCTCTCAACAACAAAGCACGTTGTGATTTTTCCTATTTACAGCAGAGTGAAACTCTTAATTCTGCAGGGTTGTTTTCACTGAAACAAAGCTACTACAGACTGAATGTGTGGGACTGGTTAGAGGTGTTTACATCTCTGACATCTCTGGTGTGACCTGCCATCGTGGGGACCGTGTCTCATCTGTCACTGCCTGATCAGTTTGTGCCGTGAGTCAGACTGGCTCGTCAGCAACGGGGAGCAGGCCACTGTGGTGAGGCTGCCTCTATCACGACAGACTGCACGACCTGACACACCAGGCTTTCTCAGAGGAAGCTGGGTCGAAAAAGCAAAATGAATATGACTCAATATGGTGACCTGCACGGATGACAGCCTCTATTTGCAACTGATAATAATAGAAGGAAGGAAAAGCTGTACTCACTCTCCTTTTTACACAAATGATTATAAGTGACCCAAAATTCCACACAAAAGGTTGACTTTGTATAATTTCATTATACAGAAGAAAAGAACAACATAATTTGTGTCAATTGAATGCAATTAGATTGAACCCTGCACAACTTTGACCCAAAATATGTCAGATCTCGCCTTTCATCACTCATTGTCCTTCATTAGATAAAGTAATTCGTTCCACACGAGATGAGCAAACAAAAAGGAACTGTCATAAAATGTGACAAATAAACCTGACAAAGCCGGAGCTACTGACTCACTACCACAGTGTTTAACTGAGAAGAAGAAAAAAAAAGATATTTCCTTTCCAGTGTCATTCGCACTTGACTTTTTACAATCTGCAGAGGAAGGAGAGGGGCCGTGGTGAGGGGAGGGGGGGATGTAAGTGTGCCACTGCCTCCCCGACGATGACACATTTAGTACCATGTGAAACTTGTGAGGCTTTTAACTGGCACTGTTCACACGAAGAGCGAGAGACGACTTCCCGTTGACGCTCGACAGAGAGGGTTTGACGGTATCACGTTAAATCTCTCGCCTTGTGCTACAGAACAGAACGGCAATGAATTTTGATTACACTGAGCGGTGGATTGCCTTGAATAAACACATATATTATTCCATTAGTTATTTGTTTTTAAATACATCGTTATAAAAACTCTTCTCAATGTTCCTCCATACTGTAGGAGGAGCAGCATGGAGGAACATGTGACTAGAGCTGCTGTCAATGATGATTTGGGGATATAATTTCTCTCATTACGTCAGACCAAAAATTAATAGATCAGATTTACTCATTGATAGATCACCACATCCCTACCAGTGAGGAAGAAACCACATATTTTAAATTCAGTACGGCCATGACATGGGATCAGGCATTACATTAAAACACTTATGAAGTGCATCTAAAGGTTAGTATTCAAATTAGTATCTAATGTGACAGTTTACCAGGCAGGTAAACAAATCTGACAATTAACCAAAGCAATTATAGTGATGGCACAACCGTTAATCATTGACTAGAATTAGATGGACAGCCATACTCCAACCAATGACATTATTCAGAACACCACATCATTTTGATCATGATGCTTAAATTAGTTGCTCATTAAATATTCCATTGATATCCTCTTTTACATGTTATACAGCATAGTGTGTTTATTACTCATGTCAAAAGTATGTCCTACTACTTGTGTACACTCGAACCCAGGACATGTGCCGTTAAGCAGTGTCAAGTTTGTTGATGTCACAAAATGCTGCTAAAACTGCTGTGGTAATGTGATTAAAGTTGTAATTCTCAAGAAGTCTTTGATGATTGTGTATTCTGGGTATGACCTTATTTGGATTAAGGTCATCAGACAATGCTGTCTCAGCAAATGTGTCTAACGTGAATCATTATAAAGATGACGGGACAGAGAGGGAAAACCCTGAGAAACACCTCCCACTGGGTGACTTGGCCTCTAATGTATCTTGTTCTAAATGTCACAGGTTTTCACAGGAAAGAGCATCTTCCTCCTCCATCCCCACACACACAGACACTTCCATGTCTGCAGCCTGAATCAGAGAAGTGGAGAGAGGAATCTGTGGTATCTTTAAGTTTCAATCAGCATATTTGTGCAGGGCATCGACTTAACGGACTCAAACAGAGGCAAACTCTTGCAAAGTGCTTGTTACAGACGTAAATGAAGGGTAATGAGCACTGTAATCTGTGGTTTTTACAAGACAACATTTTACAAGATAACACTTCAGGTCTGTGGCGCTGCAGGGTACATGTAAAATAAATGTTATAACACAGTGCTGACATTTTATTTGCTGGGATCCAGACACCTCCAGTTGGCACATTATCTTGACAGGGGTTAATCACAGGTGTTAACAAATTGGTTGAGATGTCTGTCAGTTTGCTGAGGTACTTTTTGTGTGCGAGAGCGTGTGTGTTGTTGATGCAACAGAGGAATGCTAGCGTGTCTCGGGTCACCAAGTTTGCAGCTCTTTATTAGAGCACATGAGAAGAATGCAGGCTGTGGTTGCCCCCTCTGTGAAGTGAGCTCCTGCCTGCTCATCCACTAGAACCAAACTCTACCGGGGTTGATTTATACTGCATGGAAAATCATTGGCGTTAAAGAGCACATATCCCTGCAGACTATTTATGAACAGGCTACTCTAAGACAAGCCAATGAGATCGTCAATGACACATCTCATATTCTGCAGTATGAGTCGCTGCCCTCTGTTCGGAGAAAGATTTTAAATAGTGGCTGATAAAGCCAGAAATGGAACTGGAGGATGATGATATCTAAGCGCGCTTGGTGTTGCTTATCTATTTATACTTTAACTTTTTTATTTTGATGGTGTGTATTTATTTTGTACAGATTTTTGCTGACTGCATTCATTAGGATCTTTGTACATGTATAAGTGCATGTATTTGCAGTATGGTCAGGCACGCACTCTTTAGCAGAATGTGATGGATTGCCATGTTTGTTTTATGATGGGGATTCGTGCATGTGTACATATATGTGTGTATTTCTATAATTGCAAGGGTGGGTAGAGCTTTGTGGGAGAATAAAGTGAATCTTGAATTTTACACTAACTGAGATGAATGCTGATATCGTTTCCACAGTCACTTAAATCGTGCAATAGAGCAAAGTTCACCAAGTTATCTGCGAGGAAGCAACGCAGACCCAAATCTGCAAAAGGCACAATGTAGACATACAAATCCTGCACATTCCCTAGACCTGACGCTGCAAAAACAGAAACACGCTCAGACACATTGTCACACGCCTTTAACTGCACATATTCCCACTCAAGTGAAGCAGCCCTCCCTGCGGTTAGCAGCTTGTTCTTTTGCTAATTGACTCCAAGTGACAGCGTGGACGTGTGTTTACAAGCGTTAGCTTCGCGTGGAGACGCGTTAGCTTCGCGTGCTAACCAGCGTCCACTGAATACAACAGCTTCGCTCGCATCGAACATTAGCCGGTTAGCTTGTTATCAGCTACTTTCCTATTTGTTAACAATGCCAGAAGTGGTCGTGAACTTCAAGGGGGTTCCCCTCCAGCTGGTCACTCGCTTTCTGTCAGCGGTAAAAAAAATAAAAAATAAACGGTAACATAACCCAACCAGGCGTGACGCATTTAAAAATCCTCCAAGTGAACAGAGGGGTTCACACGGTGAACCCCCGCCAAAGGCTAACACCTGGAGAGAGGCTGTCAAATGTTGACAAGCTGTCACTGACAAGTGGATGTGGATAATACCTGGGACCTGTTGACTCCTCCTCCCCGGTCCCCTGCTCGGACTGTTCCTGCTCCTGCTCCTGCTGCTGGAAACTTCTTCTCCTTCTTCTCCTCCTCCTCCTCCTCCTCCTGCTCCTGCTGCGTCTTCTTCTCCTTCTTCTTCTTCGTTGCTGCTGCTGGAAGTTGCAGCTGTATTTCTCTGTTATTTCTCCTCAAAGTTTCCCGTCGTCTCTTCAAAACCTCTCCTCTCGCGAGCTGCCGAGTGAAATTAGCCTGCTCTCTTCCTCCTCCCCCTCCTCCTCCTCCTCTTGGTCTAACGCGGAGGTGAAGAGCCGCGTCTCAGGGCGCAGGGACAAGTTTGGCACAGCTTTGCTCAGAGGCAGCGGAGGAAACCATTGCAGTTGCGTCCTCTGGCTGTGAAATCCAACACCAGCCCCGACCCCGCCCCTCTCCTTTTATGGGGGGGCCAGTCCCTCACATAAAAACACAGACAGGAAAAAGTGGAGGATGTCCCCGCTCTCCTCCAGATGTGCTCCCTGCTCTGCTGGAAGTGATGTGAGGCGACAGGAGGACAGAACAACGCTCGTTTCACTGCACTTTAACTGTGCCTCTCATCCTCTCAGCTCCTCTGAGCTTCACTGAAAAGATGCACAAAAGCTCCATCGGGCAGCGTCTGGTGTTGGGGAGGAACGAGCCCGATGCTTAACCCTTCAAGTGAGCTTAAACTCAGCGGGGTCTTTAGGGAGTGTGTCATTATTTAACAGATAAAGGTGTAATGCAACCAAACAGGTTCGCAGAGGAGAGTGCAAAGAAAGAGATATGGGGCTGGTATTGTAGCAATACAATTTGTGAATGTATGTGGAGACTTCCTCAATCATCTCATGAGTTTAACATTTTGTAAATGGGTTCTGATATTGGCTGATGTGCACTGAAATCTGCAAATATGTGTTAAGAGTCTGTGCGTTTGTTTAAATTTGAAAATGTCTAAAAAATTCACTAAATGTGTATTTAGAATCTGTGTGTGCGTCTATAATCTGATTTGTAAATATGAAACAGAATCTGCAAATGTGTGATTAAAATCTGTGTGTAAACCTATTTGTGAACATGTCAAATAAAGAAGAAGTGTATTTGAGATTAGTGTATACACAATTGCAGAATCTTGTGCACATTTGGCTATTTGCATTACATACCCATGAATTACACAACTCTCCATGCACACAAATAACCCTGCTGTAATATTGTCCCCAAAATACAGGGAATTTTATAGAAAATGTTCACAACCCTCAAAATTTGTGGACTCTAATATTTGCAAAGATTTGTTTCAAATGTGTAATATCATGAACAATCAGGCGTCCCTTACACAGTTAATCCTTCACTGCAAAATCCCACCTCAACATCCTCTGTCTCACAGGCCGTTTCTGTAGATCTTTTTCAGATATTCAACTATGTATCTTTTGTATGAAAATTTAAACAATCTGGCCCCTCCTCATTGCGTGACTGTGCCTCCGTGTCCTGCTGAGAGCACCATTAAAGCCTCTAAAATATCTTCCATCACAGACTGAACTGTTCCCTTTTGTCACTCTGCATTTAGGAAGTCAGCCTCTCTTGTCAAAGCAGCCGCCGAGAGCTGCAGCTCCATCAGCAGCCCCACCACCAAATTATACATAAGAGCAACCCCACTGTGTGTTGATGCTGGTTTTTGAAATAAAATAATTTTTTTAGGTCACATTTTCTATTATCTACATCTTAATAGAGCTGAAATATATTATATGTGATCTTCTGCTGTGTATGACTCAAAAGCCATTTTCATACATGAACACTGGAAAATGTATTATTATATTTTACACTATCAACACCTCCGTCAGCCCATTTCGCCAAAAGCGCTCAAATCTCATTGTCTTTCCAAGTTGGTACTTTCGTCGCCTTCTTCTTTATTTATGGCAGCTCTTTTACATCCTTAGATATTTGTATTCTTTTTGGGGGTTTTCAGACAGTATTCTGCTCACTTGGACTCCAGACATTTTAAGGGGTTGGCCGGAAAAACTCCAGAAATTTTCCAAAAGCAACTGACATTTGCGTTCTTACATCCTCATTTCAGTGCATGTCTGAAAGCAGCTCTACTCTTTTTCTCTGATGGATGTCATAACATGTTTTTAATTGGGCCCCACAAAGAGACGGCGTGTGAAAATTTGCTCTGGGCTAATTGTTGGGTCAGTGTTTTAACAGCAGATGCTTTGCAATGATATTGGAAAAAAAAAAGTATAATACAGGAAAATAAAGAAATAAAGTCAAATTGTTTCTGTAAGATGTAATTATTAGTTTAAGACCGAACTCATAATGTCTGTAGAAATTCTTCAAATCCCTTGTGAAAATATACCTTTACTCGTGTGGATAAATAGTTTTGAGGCTTAAATTAGGTAGTGGAATATATGTACAAAATAGTATAAATATTTGTATAAACTATATGTATTCAATAGATAAATAGGTGGTTTTAGGTGCATCTATGCATATGGTGTCAATGAACTGTAAAACAATTGGTTGCACATTTAGCATTAAATAATTTACAGTTTCAAAAATATAATTTATTTATATTTGAGAAACCCCTCGGAATTTTTCACTACAGACCAATGAGGGTTTATTTTGAGACACTTAAACCTCCTGTTAATTTGTGATTTTACATATTTTCAAAAGTTTATTGACTTTGCAAATAAATAGTGCATCAAAGTTTAAATGGATCAATAACTCAAACAACTGTTATTTGCAGCCCTAATGCTCCCTTGTATACTCAAGAGTGTGTATGTGTCCTTTTGTGTCTGTGTGTGTGTGTGTGTATGTGTGTGCATACAGAAGTCGGTGCAAAGGAGTGCATGCACCTGTGAGTGGGGTTTGCGTGCGAGGGATTTGTGAGCCAGGGGAGCGCTCAGGTTCTCTCCAGTCTCTCAGAGATAGCGGCTACACTCAATAGCTTCCCGACCCAGAAAGCAAAGTTTTGTGACAGGTGCAAGATGTGAAACCCGGAGTCCCACATGATTGGACAAAAGCCAACAAGATACCAAGTGACATACTTTACCTCCGTGTCACCTTCTCAGCCGCTTTTTCAACTTTCCCTGGGAGCGTTGACACTGCGACAGACAGTGCGAATGACAGTATCCTCCTTGTTTCCTCCCGCTGCCTTTGAGGCGTTCTTATACAAAAGCTCTGACTGGCACTAAGCTGTGTCAGTTGTCACACATACTACACAAGTGAGGAATGCAGCTCTGGGGGCGGGGGGGGGGGGGGGCCGTCTGGGGCTGGAGGGGTGCATGAGAAACACAGGCATGTTAGTTACCATGGACTGAGGGAGTCGTCAAACTCTAAAAGCATGTACTGGTGGATATAGTTGCTGTCATAACAGACTGGTTGAAGACGTGAGGCTGTCTTATTTCACTGACTCGTGACAGGTGGAAGCGGGGCGCGGCATGCGGGTGTGTGCATAGCATGTGTTCATGTAGCCTGGGTCGGCTCGCCTCGGTTTACTCTCCTTCAGTGCGGGGATTTGTATTGTGTAGCGTTGGGTTTCCTCTACATATCTCAAGGTTGGATAGTAAAGGCCTCTGGGGTCTCCCTGGCCCAGCTGCATCCTCCGCTTGTAGCCTGGTTTGCACTGGAAGTTACTGGAGTTGAATCTTAATGGCTCTCCAGTCTGGTGTAGCTCCCCTGCACTCCTGGATACAGATATAGACGTGTGTTTCAGCGTGTACTGTACAGCCACGAGGACATGCCAAGCATAGTGAAAGGTCTTGTGATGCGTTTTCTGTTTAATGCTTTACATAGTCTCCATGTACGCAGGCAAACGTTCTGGTTGTCGGACACAGTGTTGGCTTGTAAGGCACATGCACGAGGTATGTGTGTGTGTGTGTGTGCGTGTGTGTGTGTGTGTGTGTGTGTGTGTGTGTGTTAGTGTGTGTTTGTGTGTGTGTGTCTACTGTACAGAGAGAACATCACATTGGAAAAGCTTTGAAGATCCAACATGTCTAATGCCAGTGTCGAGATGTGGCCAAGTACATTTACTATGCTACTGTACTTCGGGACATTTTTCACGCATCTTTACTTTAGTTTTTCTCCACTACATATATCAGCAAATATCTGTACTTTCTACTTTACATTTTTGAAGTGATCATTGATGTATATTTGCCGGCTTGTGGTTAGTAAAGTAAATGCCAGACTCCTGTGATTCCCTGTCTCAGGATCGCTTAAGAGGTCAGCAAATCAATATTAGTGTTCCTGTGATGATTCACAGGATATTCGAAGACGAGTGCATATATTGCTATGTAAAATTGAAAGTGTTTCCAGAATGAGAGCTTTGTTCTTTTGAATATATTATTTATAGATTGCTGACCCTTGACAGTTTAAAGTTAATACTAACTTTAATACTTATCTTAAATAAACATTCATAAATAAGTGCAAAACTCATAACAAATTTACATAACAGATCACGACCCAACAACAATAATTGAACACTAAATAACAGTTTCACAGCCTGTAAATTTAAACAACCCTGGGATGTTGTTGGAAAGTTTGGGGGAATGTACTTTCTTTCAGAGTTTGTTGAAAAAGTTGCTACTAACCCCCTGTCTGTGTACAACCACAAGCAGCTGGTTAACCCGGCTTAGCAGTAAGATTGGAAACAGGTGAAAACAGCTGCCCTGGCTCTATCCCGCGGTTTCCAAAAATTGGCTACCAGTGCTGCGAAAGCTCACTAATTGATAAACTAATTGTGCTGGACTATTTCTTGGCTGAGAGCAGACACTTCGTGGAGTTTCAGCCTGGCGATGCTGGCAGATTTAGTTACGGTTTGGACGGAGCCAGGGCAGCGGTTTTCCCTCTGTTCCCAGTAAACGAACGGGCTGCAGGCTGTGGCTCAGTAATGTACAGATATCGTACTCAGCCCATTTTCCATAATGTTCCTACTTCTTTCAGACGTCACAAGCCCAGAGGGTTGAGAGCATTACTTAATACAGACTCACACTGAGCGGCTGAACATTAAGCGTTCTCAGTTGCCTTGCAGAGCTTAATCATGTGATTCCCTCCTTTGAAAACACATAGCACACTGTTAAATAGTCCCACTTGATGGTTATTGTTACAGCACCGCAGTGGAGTGTCTCTCTCGTGTTTCGTTTCTTACAAAGCCCACACTGAGCCCCCCAAACAGGTGCTCGGTTTCCGCCTCCAAACATCGGGTGCCTATTTACTGTCCAGTGTGGAAATACAGCGCTATTTCTAAAGTGCGGTAACATTAGCCGGCAGGATGAATGCTTTCACCCCCAGCGTGGGGCCACATACCACATGTCACGGCCTGGTTCGCAGAGAGAAGAAAAAAAAAGAGGGTGGCAGAAACAAGCGGGTAAGGGAGAGTGTGGGGGGGGGCTCCTCTGCACCCAAGAGAAACATTTCAAGTTGCCCAAATGTCAGCGGACCTTTACAGCGGGGTGTCTAATGCAACCCGTGTAACATGAGAGCCACGGGGCCTGAAGTCAGACAGGCCAGCGGTCCAGCAGAGAGAGAACTGGGAAGGTACCAAGCACCGGGGGTCAGTCACCAATCTGCAGAGACTCTCATCCATTCTGCTGCTGCGCCTTGTGTTTATTTGGGACTCCCAGTTACCAACTATTCATCATGCACTTTGCAACTCCCCTTTGATAATATGTCATTCATGGTCCAGAGCATAATTGTGAAATCATCAAGCTGCCACCATTGAAGGCCAATGAGACTTTCTATCTTGCTATGTAGCAATAAAGTCCTATGACAACATTTTTGTGCTCAAAAGGAGCAACCCTTGGGGTACATGAATGTCCTAAGTGTGTCGGGACAAGCGTGGTGAAAGGCAACACGGCTCTCACGTTGGTTCACTTTATGGTGCTAGGTTGTGAAGAATAAAGCCGAAATGAGTGAGGGGGAGGAAAGAGAAAGCCGACGAGATTGTATCAGCCGCATGGAAACATTTAGCCGGGCCCCGCAGCCTCCTTTGAACTGCGATTGGCTGTTAAGGAACAGCTTTCACTCGGAACACATTCGAATAACATGCCACCAACACGCGGGGACAACACAGGTTTCCAGACACAACGTGGCCCCACCGGCAGCGCAGCCGAAACCCACACAGGGACAGCCCTGGCAACGCACCCATATCCCTGCCTAATCTCACCTGCGAGAGAGAAAACCCATTATACAGTTTAATTTTCTTTCCCATTTTTTCCCCTCCTGGCGAAAAAAAAAAAGATGATTTTTCAAACCTCTGACAGCCGAGCCTTTCGCAGGACTAAGTCCATCTGAAAACATGTGGTAAGCCTTCTGGAATGTTTCAAATGATTCCCAGATGTGGGCTGCAGACAGGTTTAACCCATTCTTTTCCTGCTCAGCGGCAGGGAGGAGGTATAAATGAGGCCTCGCCGGGAGAATGTCTGAGCAGTATCAAAAAACTTTCATCCCTCTCCGTCGATTTTTGTTACTTTCAAAGCATTAGGGCTCACTGAACTGTGGCTTAATGTAATTTGCCTTAAGGCTAAAAATGGAAGTCCTCTTATGCTGCATTACCCAAGAATAAAGAATGTGAGAGCGCTGCTTTTTCCAGATGACTCAGCAATCGCAGGGAACTGACAAAGTTAAGGAAAACACCTTTGTGAGGGACAGTTCATACTCGCGACACGGCTAACTTCTCTCTGCGTTGCTCAACAGACGGTTTTGTTGGTGGTTTTCATCCCCTGCAAAGCAACCTGTAACAAAGCAGAACATTTCTTGTTTATCAGCCGCGTCTCTCGGGGCATTTAATATCGTCTGCTGAGCTCTGCCAGTGCCATATAAAAGAAATACAAGCCTTAAGCTTACTTAATGCCTCGCTTGAACTTCATCATCATTGTTTACATGGCACGATTAAGCCGGGATTCTGAAGCGGGGCTGCTGGATCGTTTTATGAAGGACAGTGTTGTTGTAGTAAAACTCCCAAAGATGGCGGTTTTGATGAGATAGGGAGGGAGGCAACAACGCAGCCAAGCTACCAAATGGGGTGGAGGGAGTGAGCTGCTTGATATCCTATGAGCAACAAACTCAAGTGACCCCATTCCCTGTTCTCCCTCTCTATCTCCAGCTCTGTCGTTCCCTCCCTCTGCCTTTTAGTCGCCCTCTCTCTCCCTCTCTCTCTCTCTCTCTCTCCTTCCCTCTATACTTCCCCCTCTCTCACCAGCCTGGCCAACTGTGAAGCAGTTGTCTGACACACCCGTCAGCCTGCCAGCCAGCATTTTGGCCCGGGTCTCATTATACACAATCATAGCAGACAGAGAGGGTACATGCTGATAGAAGTGCACTAAAAATCGAGGGCAGAGGAGAGTGGCAGGCGGCGTGTTCGTGAGCAGAGACACAGAGAGAGGGGAGCAGCCAGAGAAATAGACAGAGACAAGGAATAGTCCTGTGCTGTGGTGCTCTGAGCAGGATACCATAGGCCATATGAGGCCAGAGCAGGCTGGGAAAGATTGTTACCGCTTTGAGCTTCCACATGTGAACGCACCGCAAAACCCCCTCTCCCTTTTTTCTCCCCCCTCCCTCCCACAAGCCTCCCTGAGGATAGACCAGTGTTTTAAAAGAAGCACAAACAATCGGGCAACTCCAAATACTGCTTTTTATTTCTGCAAAGGGGAATCGAGCGTGCGTTCCCCTCCTTAGCAAGTGGTCTGACGCTCAGCTGCTCGGGTCGCCCATTGAGACAGAGTTTTTTAAGGCCTGGGAACGCATCCAGAGGGAAATATAGATGACTGTGCGACAGGGTCATATTTGTGTGTCTTTCATTTCCACCTCTTCCCATCAAATTTCCGCTGAATGTGAAAAAGTATGATCATTATTGTTGTGACTTCAAGGTCAGGAGTTATCTTCATTCTGAGAATGTCATCAATCTCCTCTCTGGTTGAGAGCCTGAAAGATTCAAAACCTCCTGTCCTGTACAGTCCTGTAGGGAGCAAAAGAGTTGGACCACATCGACCGAAATGCATCGGCTTTCTGCATTTTAATTAAAGCTGCATTCATATGCAGATAGCGTTGATAAAGATTAGTTAAAATGTGGTCTGGACCTAAATTACCTACAAAAAGTATGTCCGTTTGTGTTTTGTGTGGAGAATTTCTTGTTTCATTGTGTGAAACAAGAAATAAAACATCAAACCTCTTCCGCACACATTTCTCTAGATTGATTAATTCTTCATATTTCATAATGACCATAGATGATTGTGGTATTGGTTCTCCCGTTTCTCTGCAACCTATTTTTCAAAACTATTCCTTTACAGCTGGTGGTGCTGTTAACTAAATAAAATATCATACACGCATCTCCATCTCCTCATCATCTAATCCAAACAAACACGTCATATGATGACATGTCATGCACCATGAATTAGATTTCCATCCCGAACTAACCGCCTGGCAGCCTTCATCCACACAGCGCCTTCATACCCACACATATGGTTATGTTACACCCTCTGCCTCCCACCGTGTCTTCCATTTTGGAATCATCGGGGTGCCAGTCGCCATCATGTTTCCCATCCCAGCGTCTCATCAGAGGAAGCCCAGAGAGTATGTCCCTTTAATTAGACCGCCCGTGAAAATAATGGTGCATTAATGACATTTCTATGGGGGCCAATGAGCTGGAACAACAGAGGAAAGTCTAAATCACAAATCAATTCCAACAAATGTAATTAAGGCTTAATTAGCCTCCAGGGTGTCACTGGAATGCCAGGGAGGGGACGATGCGGAGGAGAGAGAGAGAGAGAGAGTGGGGAAGTGAAAGAGAAATTCGGCGAGAGCGAGATTGTCACGGGTCATCACGATGGCGGCTCTTTCCATCAGGATCACCAGCGCTGTAACCTATGGCATGCGTAACGATCATAAACGACATGCTACATTTATTGTGTATCATGTTTTGCCACCACAACATTACTTAGCGGTGTCAGTGCTTTGATGAAGCGAGAAACGCTGCGCATGGTAAATGTGCGTCTCTTGGCACGTGCCAGTGCGGTTTTAAAGGGGATGGGCTGATTTAAAGGCAACACTTCCAGTGTGGAGCCGCACAGCCAGCGCTGGGTAGAGAAGTGCTAATTCTCTATAAAAACAGCAGCGTGTACGGTTAAGCCCAACAACATGCTGGTGTTAAAAAGAAAAGAAGGAGGGGGAGAAAAAAAACAACAGAGGGGGGAAGAAATGCAAAACCGCAGGGAGGCTTGGAGAGGACTAGGCCTGCCTCGCTAGATGCCAGATCACACAAACATGGACTCTTGTGCCAATAAATGAGCTTCATAAACTGCAATTAAAACCCTGGGCACTAATTTAGTGGAAATGGCAGCCTGTAAAATGTGAATAGTGTCAGAGAAAGGAGGAGAAAAGGGAGAGAGGCAGAGAGGGGAGAAGTGGAAGTTTCTGGACTTCGCCAGAAGTGATTTTTTTCTTTTTCTTTCTTTCTTTTTTTTTGTCATCCCTCGCATTAATGCAAACCATACCACACTCATACTTTTTCCTGGGCTTGTACCACACACATGCAAAAACAGAGACACCCAGAAACTCGCTTTATTGCAGGGGAGTGTAGAATTTTACACTCACACTTACCAGGGATTTTAACAGCATAAAATATCATCAGCCATTATGAGGACGCACACAATGTCACATGGAGATCTTTTTCTTTCTAAACTTGAACCTCTTTTACACCAAAATGAGCGGGTTATCACACAGGTTTTATAAATGTGGGTAAAGCTGCTAAAGAAGGTGATTGACTCCTTTGCATCGTAACCTGGCTAAGAAGAGGTGCAGCGTCAGAGTCTAGACTGGCAAAATAAAGAAGAGGACGAAATTAGCTCTTTCACCCAGGTGTCATGTTTGCGTCACTGGAGCTGGAGACGATAAAAAACCTGCGTCTACTGCAGAGTCATGTGATCCAAGGGTACATGCCGATGGTAAACATTTCCATCGCGAACAAAAGCCAGATTAAATGGGTATTAGCGGAAAAGTGTCTTTATACAAACAATCACCTCATACACACCTCCGTCCTCTGAAGCTTCTCCCAGAAGACATCCAAGATGGCAGGTTTGTCACATCAGAGGTTCCTGGTTTGGACTAGATCCGACTGATGGAGGTCATCGATCCTCTGGTTGGCTATCTACCAGGGTCAAAGGTCTATCTGATGAAGTGTCAGCATTGCGATAAAACAGTCCACACACACACAAACACACGCATGGTGCAGGGAGGGGGAGAACCCACTGCATAAACACAACTCAATCCCAGCAAACAGACAACACAGTTTAAACCGTCAGGTGACACATGCTTGATCTGCTCCTCAGGTACGTGAGAGCGGCTGTAATGGTGGGCGAGGGCTCATGTCATGCAACGTGCTGCAACACTGTTAATGTTGTGAAGGCTGTGTGTGTGTGTGTGTGTGTGTGTGTGTGTGTGTGTGTGTATGAGAGTGTGTGTGTGTGAATTCCTTGCCAACCAGCAGCAGCTATTCCCTCACACACAGGATGGGTGGTTTCAACACCTCTTCCTGGTTAAGATTACCGCTGAGTGTCATCTGACCTTGAGCTGGCTCGTCTTCCTCCTCCTTTAAGAGTGATCGTGAGCCGCAGCTTTAAACGCTACTCAAACAAGTTGTCAACTTCTTCCAATGTCAGGATAGGGCGAATAATGTGACAACGTCTAAAAAAAACATTCCTTTATCATACCTGCGATGACAGAAACTAATGCTTAAAACAGTGTGGTATGCTTTCATATATAATCTTTGAGCTATATTTGTGTTTTTTTGTGGAATAATGGGAATATAAGGACTCAAACACACAGTGCAACACATCCCTGAGAAGGCTAAACCTTCACTGGAACTAAGGAGGCTAAAACGTGTAATCCCTCTGCCATGTTGCCTTTTTTTAATTGCCTATTGATTACTGTGTCAAGCTGAGACAAAAACAGGGGAAACAACAGGAACAAACAGGAAAACCTGCGAGTGATGAGAATTGAAGGGTGCGACGCATGGCTGAGCAGGGGAGCGTCTCAGAGGGCGGTGAATGTAAAGTAAACTCTGCTGGAGAGTAAATAAAAAAGGTATTTTAAAAAACCTGCCTCTCACAGAAGGGTTCTGGCCTTAGAGCGAGACTTTCTTTATGTAATATAGGCTTCTAAAAATGTTGATAAACACAAGATGGAGGAGGGCAACTGAGAAAACGTCTAGCTGCCAAGCTGGGCATCAAGTGTGTCTTTCCTTTGTGAGAGAGCGAGAAACAATTTGAACTCGGGGGAGGAAGTTTGAGGTTTTGGTCGTTTATCACCACCCAAATTTCTTGCTCTCTCTTTCTCTCTCCTCTCTCTCTCTCTCTCTCTCTCTCTCTCTCTCTCTCTCTCTCTCTCTCTCTTTAGGTTTCCTGTGTAGAAGTCACCTTAATGTGCCCCTCATGACTCGTAGCTTAATCAGTCACACTGTAGTAAAGAGAAAAGTAAAGCAGATATATTCAATAACTTGTTTTCTGTTGTGAGAACGCTGCAAGTTCGTGTTCCATGATCTATTATCCACCCATTATCAATACCACTTAATCCTTAATCCATCCCAGCTGGAATTGGGAGAGAGGTGGCGTGCCTCCTGGACCGGTCTCCAGCCTATCACAGGGCTGACATGGAGAGAGAAACTGCCAATCGTATCCAGATCCACATCTACGGTCAATTTGGAGCCTCCATGTTAACTTAACCCCAATCTACATGTTGTTGGGAGGAAGCTGATTTCGCTGCAAGAAGAAACAAATAAATCACAACACAAGGGCAGCAAGAGAGCGGCTGCAGCATGCTTGCATATTATTGCCTAACCTTATCTCTTGTCACCAAGGACAACACAGTAAAGTTTATTGAGTGTGTAGATACAGTATCAAGTAATACCAGGAATTTTGGCACGAGTCGAGATACTGAAACCTTTTGATTTATTTTGTTCCTGTGTACATAAAAGATTGTTTTTCTTCAGTACAAGAACATAAATAAACACATTTGATAATGGACTTTTTGGGAAATAGCCATTGAGACTTGTTGTCTATATTGGCCACTGGCCATGTGGTTTGTCGGAGACAGAAGGAAGCTTATTATCTATATTTTCTGACTTTCTCAGTATCATATACTGTTTGCAGACAATTTCAATACATAATTATGATGCCTCTTAAAATGAATTAATACATAAAGTAATATCATGTTTCTCTTTGCAGAACCAATTCTTTATCAGCTGTGTCAATATAAAGCATCCGAAGCTGGCAGGATACCACCGGGGGCTGTGGCCGTGCAATTATCCCAATTAGACTCTAAACGAAAATGTCCCCTGTGGGCAGACAGTTCATTTTCTAAAACTGGGCAGACCCTCTGAGATTTTTATTGATTGTGTAATCTCACGCATCACATTTCAATCTGCTCGCCTCCAGGAATAAACTTCTCAGCTCACGCACACGGCTCAAGCAATCGAGAGCTCACACCGAACACAAGCTCAAAGCTCGAAGTCTGTTTTGTCAAGTTCCAAAGAAATCTGCATCCTCAGTGTTGACAGGAAAAGAGAAGGGCAGCATTACTTTGTGGGATCTTTCGATGAAAATAGAGCAAGAATTATAAAGTACGGGGACCCAAATGACAGGAAGATACATGGAAATATTGTCTGCTCTGACGTGAAGGTCAATTTTATAACTGATACTCAACACTACAGTTTAAGTCAGAGCACATTTGGGGAACCTGACCATGGAAATGCTCACACGAGAGAGTTGACAAAAGTTCTGACATGAAAGAAATCCAAATCGTCCGGCGAACACTCTTTGCCCTTTTTCAAATAAGCCCAGCGCAACAGGTTTGGGACTAAAATGGGACCAAATCCTCGCAGCGTCTGTCTGGCATTACAGTTTGATAGCCAAGGTGACAGTCCTTGTAAGTGGATTACTCACTGAGCTTATTGACATTGTACTTAAGCCAATGAACGTTAGCAGGAAAACAAAACAGAAATTCTGTTAACAAGGTCCCCAGCACGAGTTACCCTTTTCAAAGATGTGACCAGTCTGAGTTTTTTATAAGCATCTCTCGAAAGAGTGGCAAGATCCTGTTTATTGCAAAAAGGGTGAATAGATTTATAAGAGTATCGTCAGGTTGGAACAGCCGTGTGTCCATGTTAATCCACAACAAGTCTGAGCAGCTCATTATGTCAGAGCTGATTAGGAAGTGCAGTTTAATGAGGGCTAACCTATAGAGATGTTGTGAGGAGGCTGTAAAAACAGTCAGGGATTATGACGCCGCCCACAGGGCACACAGGAGCAACCGGCCTGACTCTTGTATCTAGAGATAGCCAGATGTGTTAGGGGCTCAGTGACAGAGATTAAGGTCGCACTGTCCTGGCCTGGATTAGTGCCAGGCGCAACATGATGCTAATGGGCTGGCAGTGCCAGGCGGGGCGGAGGCGTAGGTAGGCCGACAGATGTCAACACAAGACTTTTATGTCGGTGCCCGGGCCCTCCATCACACGGGGCCCCCCCCCCCTCCTCCCATCCGCAAGCCGACTTCACCCTGCCCAAGCAGATGAGCAATGATATAAGAGGTTCGGTAGCAGCAGCCGGGGTTCAGGAAATGAGGCCGCAACACCTGAAGGTCCCACCCCCTTTGCTCTAAATGTGGATTGAGAGATGGCCTTCTCTCATTGGGCGCCCTACATCTCTGTCACTTTGTGCGTCTCCTCCGCTCACTTCAGAAATAAGAAGGAAACTGCAAGAACACTGAGGTAACGTTACCTGCTGGGTGCTATAAAAAGATACACACACGGGAGGAACGAACACCTGCTAAAGCTACTGCGATAAACACCGTCTTTGCGAAGATTGTTATGCTGCGTTATTGTTAAAACTGCAACAGATAAGCACCGATTCAGCCTGCAAGCCCATGATTTTCCCTATGGTGTTGTATTGGGTTACTTTTTATTATACTGCGCAGGTGGTACATGTTATTGTGTTCGTGCCCTCAAGAAGCAGGCGGATAAAGGCACTGAAGCTAGGAGTTGAGCACAGAGAGATAACTGCATGTGCTGTGTGTGTGCGTGTGTCGAAGATTATCTTAGGACAAAAGGACAAAGATCAACATGTACCAAAACATGTGACGTGCATGTAACACGGCCCAGTGTGCAGAGCGACTCCGGCAATGCAATGTAGTTCTCGTTTTTGTTTATCAGCGGAGCACCCGAGGTAAGCTTTTGCCTCAGTGTGTCATGTATGAAGTTGTCAAATGGGATTAAAAAAAAAAATGAGGATAATTTCCAGTATTAAGATCTGCCAGTAATCATCCTAATTAATCTAATCTCAAATGACATGGAATCATTACTCAACGGCCCCCTTCAATTCATTCAAGCTGCACCAAATTTCACACAATCTGATATATCAGTTTGCTTAATGTGCCAATTTTTTTTATTTCATCAAGAGCAGTTAATTATTCCCTGAGACAACAGTGAAGATGTCAAAAACAAATCCCTTATTTCGCAATATGAAAGAAAGAAATTCCTGGATCTGCCCCCTGATACGAATCCGCACGGAAATTTAATGAGATTATTCGCTGACCCATACTACATCCCTACACCAAGTTTCATGAGAATCCGCCCAGTTGTTTGTGTAATCTCGCTCACAAACAAACAAACAAACAAACAAACATACGAACCAACAAACAAAAAAACATACAAACAAACAACAAAACATACAAACAAACAAACCAACAAACAAATGTACAAGGGTGAAACCTAACCTCTTTGGCAGAGGTAAATATGAGTCCAAAAGATATTCAGTTTACAATTATATTAAAAAAAATGGGTCATTTGTTTCAGGAAATATTTGGCATTCTTGTTTGACCAGTAGTTTTTCTATCTCTCTAAAACAACAACAGAAGTGAGTGACATCAAATGTTGACCATGAAACGAGCAGACTTACTTGCTATGGTCAAGAAGGCATGGCGTGTGTGCGAACCTGGATAAATCAGTCGCTGCCTATAATGAGATGCTTGTCTCTTTGAGCTTATACGGCACAGGTGCATTCTTCCTATTTGTTTGCGCCAAGCACCTGTACCGTAATACCTCATAGAGACAAGCATCTAATTTTATGCAATGACTGACTTGACCCACACATCTATGGCCGGACCGCAGTAAGTAACTCTGCTCGTTTCATTGTCAACATCAATTGTCGCTCACTTCCGTTATAGTTGTGTTTCCGTTGTGTGATTTTTCTATTCCTGTTTACAGTGAATGTTCTTGTGCGAGGCGTCTCGGCCGCCGTACATCTAAAACATCACAAGCCTTGCCCTTCAAGAGATGCAAACCCAATTCTTATTTGTTGATTCATATAATCTATTAACTTATCATCCTGCAGAGCATCATACAACAGAGAACAACAGACGAGGACAGCGAAGGCAGCACGGAAGACAGAGAACTGGCCGAGCGAGCAGACGACAGGCAGGCTAGCTCCTCCGGGAAATGGTTGGAAACGGGAACATGAGTCCAAATTTCTAGACAGTGACTGGCCTAGTTTCAGGAATACAGTCCATGCTCTCTCTCTCACACTCTCTCTCTCTCTCTCTTTTTTTCTTTCTCTACCTCTCTTTCTTTCTTTCCCTCTCTCTCTCTCCCTCTCTCTTTCTCTCTCCCCCTCTCTCTCTCTCTCTTTCTCTCACCACATTGGAGCAGCCAAACGCATCATGCAAAGTTAACATCAAAGTTTGCTCTGAAAGGTCACAGGATCTCTCATAGAAGACTCGACCTCTGTGCTGCTCAGGGGGGAGGAAGTGAGCCGAATGTATATTTTATCCTCTCCTCCCTCATCCCCCTGACCCAACCCCCCCTCCCTCAAACATCTCATTATTTTTTGATATCCCCCTCTTTTCCCATCCCTCCCTCTCACTGTCATCCACCCGCTTCCTCGTTTGTCCCCTGTTCTAAGGACACGGGCTTATCGGAGTGGAAACCCGGCCTGTCGCTTGATATTATGACCATTATAGCACCAGTGGAACAGCACAAGGTGTACAGAGCCAAGAGAGAGAGAAAAAAAATATTCAAACTGAGGCCGACTAAATGGCTGCATTAGCTCTCTTTCTCTGTCTTCCTCCCTTCTCTGTCCATCCCTGCACCTCCTCCCTCAGGACAAGAACAAATACAGACTCGCTTAGAACAAGAGCGAGGGAGAGAGAGTGGTTTAAAGGAGAGCAGGAATGAGTAGCAAGACCGGTAATAGACAGAGAGGGAGTACAGAACATGAGAGCAGGAGAGCAGGAGAAGAGAGTCTTTGGAGCGAACTGTAATCCAATAACAGGTCTTGTGAAAAGACACGCTGACCATAAAAACTCCAGAGAGGTTATGTGGGGACCCAGCCGGATATATAGAGCATGTCCTGTTGGCAGGAGAGGAGGATGATGGGACGGAGAGGGGAAAAGAGGGAGGGTGGAGGACAGGACAACAAGTTTGTTCATTTGTTAATCCCCTGTAGCCCCCCCTACTTTGGATCTGTTCATCCCAATCTTTCGCTCCAATAGGAAGTTCACCTCCCCCCGAATACGCCATGATAAGATTTCCCCAGAGAGAGTCAGATGGTACCACTCAACCCCCCTGCCCACCGCCTCCCTTCACCTCGTTTCCTCTCCTTTATCTGTTTTAACCCTCCTCTCTGTCACTGGCTGAGTCCCTCCGCTCCTCTCTTCCTCCGCCGCCATCATATCACTCATCCCACCCGGCACTGGTGTGTGAAGAGCACTGGGGGAGAAACCTGCACCGAGGGGCCTCTTAAGTATTCAAGGTCACTGCTTGACAAAGCGTGTACGCTGCAGCGCATGAAGTGTTTCACAAGGCATGTGATGTTTTGTAATATTTGATGTGCTACACTGCAAATCTGATAGTTTGCTCGCGGTCTGCGGGTGTGTGTGTGTGTGTGTGTGTGTGAGCTAAGTTTGCAAAACAGGATGATCCGTGGACAGGGTGTGTCTCAGCAAAGAAAGTGTGTATACGCTTTGAGATTTTCATCACTTTTGCTGAGGAAGTTGACTCACGTGGGTTATGTTCTTTTTGAGAAGTTTTATAGTGATTCTTTAGCTGGACGTGAAATGTCCTGACAGCGTGTCACATGCTGTACCTACATCATTCCGGGTTGCCCTCTGGCTTCGGGACCTCCTTTGCCACTCATACTCTTCAAGTTACATCCTTACTACTACATTGTTGTTTTAAAATGCATCAACTCTGCTACAGACACGCCTGGGGTCCAGGGTTGATGGGCTGAAACTGAGATGTTTGATAACGATGACTTAATCACTCAAGGCCGCGTCTTTTGGTCTCAACATAGCCTTCGCTGATTCATAGTGGTCCTATCAAATGACGCCTTCCAGAAGAGAACAACCAACAATAGGCTTAGCTGCAAGTGTAAAAAGCAACATCCATACTGAAGCTTACAAACTTAACAACTGTTGTGCAGTTAAAGTTTGACAATGATCTAACTGCTTATTATGCGATTAACTATTATTCGAGCAATCTGCGACTATTCCTATTCACATGATATGTGTTTTCAGGCGTGTTAGTATGGGCAAGGATTAAAACTGATACAGAGCCAAAAGACTTGTGTGGACAGAGATCGTTTTGGTTAAAAAAAGCTTTTCAACTTTTCAAACAAAAACATACTTGCAGTCGTATGGATGTGACCTCAGTCTCTCTCCTTGTTTCCTGTCTCCCTTTTTATTGCCTGCTATTAAATGAAGGCAAAAACGCCCAAAACAACAGTCTTAAAGAAAAACGCGGGAACCCCTCCAATCACTTTTCATCCGTCTGCAACACTATGACCAAAGCCAAATACGTTCAATATGATATTATAAAAAACAGCAAATATCTATCTATCAGTGATGGGAGTAACCGAAGACTCACTCACCCTTACTCCGACACACATTGTGAGCGACAGTGACGTACGGTCTGCGGCCGTCAGCCAAGCTAACATTGATCAGGACCGGCTGCCAGTGCACCACCAAATCAATCATGTCCATTGATCCGACGCCACGGGAAGAATGTGTGTGCATATCGGGGAATGTTTGTTGTTGCAGGCAATAAAGAATATGATATTACTGTAAGGTTAAAATTAGAGGAAAGTCGATAGTGATTTACAAGGTTGCGAGGCTCAAGGAGCTCAAGAAAAGGGGAAAAAAGGGAGCCTGTTCTCCACTTACTCAATAAAACAGCATGGGCTACACAAGGCCTTCACTGAGAAAGATACTTTTTCAGCCCACTTGAGCAGACCAAGGCTGAGCCAAGGTCTCAATACACTATATATGCAGCATTACATTTTGTTACACTTTATAATAACGAAAATGTCTGTGATTAAATCAAAAATATAAACAACCAAGGTCCTTTTCTCTCTTTAGTTTGTTCATGGTGTATGATCAAAGGACAGGAAAAATATCCGACTTATTTTCCATGAGCATCTTCTCGAAAAGAAAAATGACAAACGCTTAGTAACGTTGGGATGGATCAGAGACCAGAGTAGATGCGGAGGAAGCAAAGAGTGGGAGAGAGAAAGAGTGGGAGAGACATGGCCCCAAGATCTGTGTGGGTTTATATATTTTTTGGCTGTGTCCCTCAATACTTGTCTTCGTTTCTGTGGAGCTGAAGACGTTTACGCTGATAAAAGGAAGTTGAATGAATAGAAATTGATGTTACAGTGGGTGGGATGAGGGAGAGAGAGAGAGAGAGAGAGGGGGGATGTGGGGTGGATATACTGAGTGTGTATGTGTGAGAGAGAGAGAGAGAGAGAGTGAGAGAGAGGGATGGATATAGTGAGCGTGTGTGTGTGAGAGAGAAAGAGAGAGAGAGAGAGAGAGAGAGAGAGAGAGAGAGAGAGAGAGAGAGAGAGAGAGAGAGAGAGAGAGTAAGAGGGAGAGGGGCTAGCAAATACAAATTATGGCGTGATGGCTCAATGGCACACACTCCTGCTCTTCATATCTATCGAGGGGAGGAGGAGGAGAGGAGACAAAAAGACTCAGCATCACACTGGGACCAAAACATTAAAAATGTAATGGGGGGAAAAGACGAAGAAGGGAAAAAAATTGGAACCTGCCTCTATGGTCTCAGAACAATGTCCTCTATTTCTTTCTGTTGACCGCAAAACTGCAAGGCACTTATCCTCCAGTGCACGCACATCCACACACACACACAGGCTCACACACACACACAAACACACTAAAAATGGTCAACACAAAGATATCTGTACAAGAGCACACACGCACACATGCACAAAGGCATCTTCACACACCTCTTCCAGAACATATAAACGTAGGCGTCCTCACACATGTTGATGCACATAGACACAGAACTTTGGCACTTGACACATGAAAGGATGTGGGGTAGGGGTGTGTGTGTGTGTATGTGTGTAGTGTGTGGGCAGCAAACGGCGGCTGTTCAGAGTGTGTGTCTTTTTATCATCAGGTGAAGGAGGAAGGGGAGGGGGCCGTGTAAGATTTATCTGCTGCCGTCGGAAAACTTTGACCCCGGAGTTGTAAATCTGTCAAAGGAGTCTAGCCAGCTCAACAGGAAACACGAAGAGGAAAAGGGGGGGGGGGGGGGGGGGGCTTGTGCTGGGTGGGATGGGTTTTCTTTTGGGGGGGGGGGGGGTTGGGGGGCACACCCAAAGGCTCAAGCATTTCAAAAGAGGCACTTTTCAGGGTTGGGAAAGAGTTGGGGAGGAGGGGGGGGGGCACCCGGCCATGTTTACAATCCTGAAACTGATCCCGCACAGCCGGCAAAGCTCCCTCCAGCTTTACCCCCCACCCCGTCACTCCCCAGGAACACCGAAAAAAGAAAGTTAAACTCCTGCATACGCTGAAACCATGCAGGAAATTACTGTTTTGATATATGAATGCTGCAAATGTCTATTTGTACTTGCACCATATGTCATTCGAGATGCGGCTCCCAGCGATCATGTCGAGCTGGTTCCACTTCTTTGTGAAACGATGCTGGAATTTCAGTGGAAAGCCCTGACGTTATTAAGACGGAAATTTGCACAAGTATCTGTTCGTTTCTCCACTGCCACAGAAAGCGCGTTTGAGGGAAGAGGCCGAACAACTGGAAAATAAAGCTGTGAAAGTGCAAAACAAGCTGTTGTTCATTGATGTAGGAGGATCTCTCGAAGGTTTCCTAGAAGGTCGACTGCTTCTAGGAAAGAGCAAGTGAGAATCAGTTTTCTGCTGCATCTCTTTGATCACCCATTAACTGATTACATGGTAATTTGATTAAAAGTCTGAGTGCAGCCACAGTAGAGGAAATAATATTTATGCCTCAAGATCAAATCACGTTTTATATTAACCAAAAAGACAGTGTTATTTAATTTAAACTCTAAATTTGTCAATGAGAGTCAGAGGAGACAAAGTTTCCCATGTTTGTGACAAGGCCGAAGGACACTCTTTGAGTAAAGATGGACAACGCGAATCCTCTTCCATCCACTTTCCAGAAATGACAGCAAAATATCTCGGATACGAACGCTGCCATCTTGCACACGCTCTCGGCCAATCACAAGCGAGTCTCAGCTGTCAATCATGACGTCATAGCATCAAATCACAAATAATGCGATTCTAATTCTTTTACGCCATGAGAAGAGATCATACATTTATTTATCCTGTAACTACAAACAGCAGTGTAGCGATAATGTTGCTTCCTCATTTGAGTGCACTTTATTTTGCATCTTGGCTACAACCGTAGTTTTGCTTTGAAAACGCATTAAGCCACAAAAACGAGAAGTTGAAACCTTTTTAGTTTGAAGACTCTTGGGCTGAGTTTTGATCTGGACGGACAGAAACGGAGACGTTTGGAAACCATGATGAAGACTCTCACGTCCACTTGCTGATTTTGTCCTTTCAGTCCCGACTTAACCTTTGCTGATTGGTCAGGCTCCTATCACATGACCCCCCTTCAGAAGAAAACAACCGGCATTGGCCTCGGCTACCAGTATAGAACGCAACACGCATAATCAATGACAAGCGTTGTTGACCCTGTTGTCTTTGCTAGCAGCCGTGGCGCAGTTAAATTCTGCATTTTACAATAACACAACTGCTTACATGCAAAGGAGACAAGCGATTATTTGAGCAATCCCTGTAGACATGAATGGTCATGTGATATTAAAACTGATTCATTCATGTGGATAGAGATCATTTTTGTTTGAAAATGAAACGATAGTCGTAGCATGGATGCAGACTGTTTCCCCTTTTCATATAACCACACTCAGCATGCACAACCACTCACTGAATCCACATCTCCCCAGTTATCAAAAGGCTCACTTGACCCAACATCTTTCCGCTGGGATAAGTGTGACCACTCCGTCCTTCCCTTGTCCCGCTCTGTGTGCCAGCGGGGCAGGGCAATTGGACACACTTTCCGGGGTCTAAAAGCATCTATTACTGAGCCCTGGGAAACCCCAACACCTTGGCACAGGGTGGCACGCTGTCACAGGCTGACCTGGGAACAGCTCAATTAGCCACATGGCCACCTCTCCCTATCACAACACAGAGGTTTCCAGCCTGTGGGCCGAGGTGCAGTGGATCAACAGCTCCCAGCTGCAGAAACAGGCCTAAGGTAACACCTTCCTTGCTGATAGATTTTTTAAGGCTTGGTTGCTTTTATTTCCTAATCATGCACAAACCGTCTCCATGACAGGAGTGCTGGTAGAGGGAATGAGATCATCCAGAAACTATTGTTCAGCCCGCACCTTTGCTTCAACTGAAATCACAGGAGAGCACGATGAGAGACAACGAGGAGGATGAGTTCATTCACAAATTACACGCTGTGTTCTCATGATGCAGGGTGAATGTGTAGGCGCGTCTTCTGGCTGCTTCTGAACAAAGCTGTGAAGTCGCAGACTGTGCACTAAGAGACGGTGCATGAGAGGGCGCGGGCTGGGGGGGGGGGGGGGGGGGGGGTGATGAGACTCCTTACACGTGGTGGACGCAAAACTTATAATAATCTCCTGGTGAAAAACGTGTCATCCAAGTAGAAGATACCGACGAAGATATCAAGAGAGCTTGTGGTGATGAGAGCCGACACCAGTGTCTAGGTGCTGTACACATTATCATATGATCTCTGCAGCGGAGTTAATACGTCACTTCCTCTCTCTGCCGGCTGTCCCCAGCTGCTTCACCTCTCACCTGAATAATGCAGAGGATTTGATGCTGTTGTGAACACGTCTGTGCAGAGAACCTCCCGCTGCGTTGTGCATGTCTGAAAGGCAATCTGCGGCTAAAGTCTGTAGCCAATTCTCCGTATTTCTGCTAAAGAAAGAGGCCAAACAAGGGCATGGCAGTCTTTGCCCCAGAAGCACACACACACACAGACACACACACACACACACACACACACACACAGACACAGACACACACACACACACACACACACACACACACACACACACACACAGACACACACACACACTTCTCACATTTCTGTGGGTGAAGGATTTTTTCATGCTTTCGTTGAGTGAAAGAGAGAAAGAGAGGTGTGAAGCCTCAGTCACGCAATGCCGCTGTGTTCTGGTCTGTGTGTGTGTGTGTGTGTGTGTGTGTGTGTGTGTGTGTTTTGGGGTCCATGGTAGCAACAGTATGCCAAATTAGGTATGGGTGCTGTGAGTGCACAAAGGTAAAGAACTAACGTTGAGAGACCTGCACACAGGAAGTGCGGGTAACTGACACCGCCCTTCAACGCTAAAAAAACATATTTTCCCCTCTCAATTTTTTTTTAAAAAATCTCACAAAATCTTACAAAACCCTTCGATGTTTTTTTCGCAGATCTGGAAACGTCAATGCTTCACATGAAGGACAGCCTTTACAAACTGCCCAAAGGGAACTTGGTGGCAGAAGTTTTGTCTGAGTCCGCATGCAGGCACACGTGTGCATGTGTTGGCATGGGGGGGGGAGGTACAGGGAGCATGGGAGGCCACGTTTGGGGAACTTGTTGTGGTAACAGATACATATGTGGTTTCATAAAAGGGGAAGTGAAAGCTGGGGTCTGCAGCTGTTCATGTCTAGAAGGCCTCATCTCTGTGAACAATACGATAGAGGAAGTCAAGAGCAGAAATTGCCCTTGTGCCACACAGTTATTGGTGCGTTAGAATCAGTCGGGCATGGGAGTCTAACTTTGTGTGCTATCGGCGTCTAGGCCAGAAAGAGGTCGCAGCCTAACACAGCCCTTTTTTCTCTTCCTTAGTTACTGCTGGTAACATAAATACCCAGAGCAAAAGGTGAAAAAAAAAGGGTGAGTTTACATGCATGTGACTCATTGTGGTTTTGTATGCTGACAAAGTTATCTGCCGCGACTAGAAAAGGTCAAAGTGACACCACATAGAAACTGGCACTATGAAACTCTAACCCAGGCAAGTTCCTCCATCAGACTGTGTGTCATTCATACCCACAAAGGTCTTGGATTTTATAAGGTCATGATGACTAGGAGGTATAGTGTAACGTTGGGATTTACACTGAATCACGTTTTTCACACTAAATTGATGATTGGAACCTGTTTTATGAATCATTCTGTTCCTAGAACAACCATCTATGGCACAATTAGTACATATTTTAATAAATAACGGTGAGTCAAGAGAAACTGCCAATCAGCACCTTTAACACTCAAAAACATATATTTGTATTTAAGATGTTAATGAGAGATATTTAAAAGAGCGAATGAGTGGATTTTGTTGCCTTTAGACAAAGCCAGGTATTTTCTGCTTTTGTTTTCAGTTCAAGCCAAGCTAACTGGCTATGGCATCGGAAACATGTAACTCTTTACTAAACTTTTACTTGAAATGCTATTTTGCCATCAGTAATGTGAAAGAGCCATAGCATGTATATAAAAATGGACAATGTACCTGTACTTCCTCACACTGTCCAGAAATGAAGCCAAAATATCGGACATAAGAACTCTTGCTGATTTGGAGTCTGTGCAGTAGCAATTGAGGGATACAGCTCGACCAATAGCGAGTCAGTCCCAGCTGTCAATCATGATTTTTAACTAATCAATAGTAACTAGAAACGGCAGAAAAAATATTGATGTGCACTTTGACATTCTAATCTGGTCCATGACCCATCCACTAACACGGAGGAGATGGGGTTCCTGACCTACACTGCCATCAGCCACCAGGTGGTGCTATATTGGCTTCGTTTTTTTGGGGAGAAGTCATATTATCATTGGCTCATAAAGTCTTGAATGCTAATAGTACAGCTAGTTAATCTTTGTCAACAACAAACGAAGCAAGGATAACAGAGGACATTAAGTTTTTATAAATTTAACTCCAGGGATAGCATTTGGGATTTTAATAAAAAGAGGATGACCCGGCTGCCTTGAGAAAACTCCACTGGAAGAATGAATGTAGAGAGCTGTGCTCTACTTCAACTGCTGTTGAGGTGCTCTTGAGCAAGACATGTTATGGAATCTGCGATAAAAATCAATTCACAAACGTGCTGACTAGTAAAGTCTCCACAGGAAGAGTCCAACTACAGCCTGTAGTCGCACTGTGGCCTCTCCCAGGTGTTGAGGTGCGTGATTGTCGAGCAAGTAAAGAAAAATGTCTGCTCGCTTGCTTACATTTAAAAAATCAGCAGAGCAGTTGAGAGAAGTAGAGGTGAAGGTTGTTTTTGGCCCGAGCCCAAATACCACCACACTTCTCCTCCCCATGTTCCCCCTTACCCATCTCACAGACTCCCACTCTAAGCCCTGAGCTCTAGTATGAAATCAACATTGGGCCTGCAGGAAATGAGAGATCTCCACAGGAGATAGAGGAGGGAGGGAAGGAGGGGGAGGAGACAAAAGAAAAACAGCGGAAAGAACCATAGATTTAACTTTTGGCATCCAATGTCCACTATCCATGTTACGGTCCCGCTCCCCATTTCCTTTATCTCCTC